>NC_135578.1:38145302-38445641 GCF_965152235.1 Eretmochelys imbricata | reverse complement strand
CCTTCATCAAGGTAAATGGGAGGCATGTACATGAGTCTATCGCCTCTTTCAGAGAGGAATGGCCAGGCCAGGGGGCAGAATTCCAAATTACTCTCCTGACACCCTTCTTTCAGAAACTTTGGAGTTGAGAAGGGATCAGGTTTGCCAAGGGAAGCCCAATGCTGGCCTGATCACTACTTGCCACTTCAGAATCAAAAACCTGGAGGCACAGTAAAGCCTACAGTGCATCAGTTTAAACACATTTAAGTCTCTTTACCTCTTTCAAAATATGGAAGACTCTGCACCAGGAGTACTGATAAAACAAGGAGGTTGTGTTTGAGGGTTCAAGATTCTCCTAGAAGGTAACAAATTACATAGAGGAAAGAACAGGGGCTTTTTATAGAGAAGGGACTCAAAGCAGTGTCTGAGAATTGGATTTATAAGTATAATGTAATAAGGAAAGGTGGAGAGAGTAGGGAAACCTTGTGCTGAAAGAGATGGGTGGACTTGCTGGCAATGCAGTCTTAATGGTGATTTAAAGGGAGATCTTTTTGAGTTTTCTGAATAGAAGATGAATGCTGGTCCATAAATGTGAATGGTAAGAAGGAATTCGTAGAGTGACACACCATAAAACATGCAGAGGGAGACGGTTATTCTATGTAATAGATGGTACCCGCCAATAACCATTGAACCAAAAGCTGCATCTTTAAGTGAATGTTTCAGTTGAGCTAATGGAATTTAAGTTTTTTAAAAAAGTCAACATAGCACATGTCCCAACCAAAAATAAAACCAAATCAGGTTTCCAAGTATTTATTGCAACAGCAATACTTGTGGCAACAGTGCTTTTTTCACATGGTGCTAATCTCTCAGAATATACCATACGTTTAAATTAGCTAGTTTCTGTATCTTTTTAGAGAAGGTATGATACAAAAGTTGAGTAAACTAGTTTACAAAATACCTATTTAAAAATAATTGTATAGGAATATTTACAAGTTTAAGTGACCACGTATAATACATAGGCAAGATCATCACAGGCATACAGGAAGCTGGTGCAGTGTTTGCTACATATAAATAAAAATATTGCTTGTTTTGGAGGCAGGATTGGAGGTAATAGATGATAGTTATACTTTTGTCATGGACAGATTATTCTCTCTTCCACTTTGAGATTCAGTAGCATGTTTTCTGTCAGGATAAAACACATTTTTGGATCATCTGCCCTTAAAAGTTAGACTGCCACTGGATTTCCTGCTTTTCCGATGAAGAAAATGGCTTGCCAGTAGGTCACTCTGTTGATGGCCTGGTCCTCAGCCAAAGATATAAAGGGTACTAAAAATGCTTTTCCCAGGCTTTGTCCTTACCAGCCACCACACTCTCAGATGACGTGTGACTGATGTGGGAGGGAAGACAGATGAAGCAGTGTGGTTTAGTATCTGACTGATTGATTGCAACAGTTTTGAAACCATATGCTATCAACATGTCCCCATGTATTCTAGTATTTCACTGTGGGATCTGTCATGGAATCCGCCAATTGCTGCAGAACTCTGCTCTAACCTCTAAGCTTTTGTTTGTTTGTTTCTAGTGCTCATGGCTGTGAAGAAGAGTTTAAAAATGTGAACAGTGTTAGCAGAGACAGTGCTGTCTTCTTGAATATGCCACTACCCTGAAAAATAACCAAGAGGTATGAAGTGTCCTGTTCATCTCACTGGATTACATTTGAAACATAAAGATTACAACTTTAAATGTTAACATTAATATTTAAAGATCTGCAAAATAGTTAACACAGACCTCTTAGCTAATTTGGTTTTTCCACAATTTCAAAATATTGCTCACCTTCCCCCGTGCCAAAAGCCCCATCTATTCCCTAGCCAGCTTCCCAAGGTTGCTTCTATGAAGCCACTATATATGTTTATATTAAATTAATTAAAACAAAATACTCTAAATTTTGCAGAAGTTTCTCCTGTTTGAGCACCAGCAATTTTGTTGTAGACTGCTGTAAAATATACAGAACTTGCCATTGTCTGGAGCTGGAGCGACAACTTTGCTTCCCTCATTGTATCTGCAAAGTCCCAACAAGAGGAACCATTTTCAGTGAACAGTGTTAATATGTCCGGTCTGCCTGTTTCTCGTAGTGATCAAGTGTTTCTCACTTTGATAATTTTATTCAAAATAATTCTGAGATAAAATCACCTCAATTTGGACCAAACTCTGTCTCCATAAATCACATCTTTGCAAATGCAGAGTCCTTTTTGAGCTGGTTGCTTATGGAAGTTCTAGGGGTGCTGGGTGGGCTGCAGTCTGTGAAGTAGGTCTAGGCCAACGTCTCTTTTATCTGATAAAGGCCAGCCACAAGATACTGGGCCATTATTGGAGGGGATTATCCTGCTGGAGGAAAAGATAAGAGTTTCTCTAAAGAAAAGTGTGCTGTACTCATTCCTGTTAAACCATCTCTTGATGCCATCACACTTCTGGTGTTGCTCTGTCTCTCATATCTTCCTTTTATGGGAGATTGTTGGAATTGCTTTGCTATCATCATCTCCAGAGCCCTTCAGTCTTACCTTTGCTGAAACTCTCTGGGTTAAACTCAAATGAGTGTCTGGAAGAATTAATATAATGAAGGCCTAAGACAAGTGAAATTGCCAATTGAACAAAAAGAAAGATCCCTGCAAATGACATACTTGCATGAATTGAGCACTGATATTACAACAAAGTAAGTATGTCAGTAAGTATGCTTCTCAACTCCAACAATCCAACATAACCACTGACATTTAAAACTAGAAAGGTGGTAAAAGATTAGGCTTTATTTACAGAGACTTAAATCCTCCCCATAGCTTGAAGCTGAGTGTGCACTCCCATATACAAGCTTCTGGTAATATTTGCAAATGAATCATTAGATTTGCTCCATTCATAACTATATCTATTTGACAGTGTATGTGTCAAATTTATGCTATACTCACCACACCAAATTTCTCAGATGTGGTATTAAATGAAGAATGACTTATCTTCCAAAAGGGTATGTGGGAAGCATGTTAAGGAAGAATGGGAGACTATTTGTGCACTAAGATACAAAATGTAACCAGCATGAATGCAGTACTTTGTATTTTGCATTAATCTGTTAAATGATCTAGGCTAAATTCCAAATATTCAGGGATGTTATAAATATTCACTTAAGTGTATCATTTAAATATAGAAAATTATATCTAAAAGACCCTTTAACTTGCTCTTCTAGCAATACCCCTGACAGAAATGGCATTTGCCTCCCAAATGAGCAAGCTTCCTCTCTTCTGTGCCAAAACTTTAAATAATTAAAAAATGGAAACTGCTTGGAATATCAGCAATGCAAGAATAGGTAGATGAAGCATTATGGTGCAGAACAAAAATGCAGCATGCAGAGAGAGGCTTAAGTATTTTACATTTTGAAATCAAAAAGAGTTCTTGATGTTGAAAAGCTTAAATTAATGAAATGAGGTATGCTGTCATTTTCTGTCTTTGTGCAGAATCTATTTAGTTCTGATAGTCTTTTTTTTTTCCCTTTCAGAATCAATACTTCCACCTTCTGTTCATAGAGGCGGTGGCTAAGGACTCTTGTACAAATTTACAGTAACAAACCAATCTGTGTTAGGGTCAAAATTTTAAATAGTGATACATGTTTAAAAGCTATGAAATACCACGTTCTTTTCACTTGCCATAGTCTTCCTCACACACAGCTCCTATTGAAAGTCAGTGGCAGTTGCAGTATGAATGTGGCCTGTAACATTTTTGTTACTGTTGGCATTAAATCTTTCTCACATGATGCTTAACATCAGAAGAAAATATTGCAAACACTGGTTATTTTCTTTGTAACAAGTAAAAGTTCAGTTATTGTACTGCAGAAACCTTGAAAAACCTAAAATAATGGAGATCATTTTAAGAAATAGTGAAGAGAAATGTACCTGCCTCTGACTAGCTATTGTCCTCTGCAAGCATGTTCTTTAATACAGGCATGGTGTGACGCATACAGCAATAGAATATATTTTGCAGAGCAAGTTGAAGACTACAATGCAGGCACTTGCATATCACAGGATATAGCCACCCTAAAATAAAGAGAGCAGATTGTGTGGTGAAAACATATTTGTTAATGATTAATCTCTTTCGTGTTTTTCATGACTAAAGCTGCTTGTCTCCTAAGATAAGACACACATCTAATGGGAAGGGTGTTGTACCATTTGGAAGAAGTACACAGTGTACTGAAAAAACATAAGCAATGGCTTATCTGATCTTTCTCTAAACCTTGCCAGGTCTTTTGTACAGACAAAAAGAACACTGAAGTGAGATGGCCAGTATAAACAGAGCCATTGCTGCTTTTGGTCATACCCTGGTTCACTAAAATCCATTTTACAGTTCTAAGTGCATGCTCCCATTTTTGATCCAGTGGGACTCAAAAGAAAATAAATGGAGTTTTAAAGACTCCCTTTATCACATTTAGTTTATGTATGACTTCCACTTTTAGTGATATTCCAAGAGCAGAATTGATGCTTCTAGCACAGCCATTCAAAAATTCCCATCTTACAGTGTGTCTGTCTTTCTAGTGGGAGACAGTATCTTAAATGGGAACGGAGAGACAAGATAGGTGAGAATATATTTTTTTTTATTGGACCAATTTCTGTTAGGGAGGGAGATAGCTTTTGAGTCACCCAGGTCCAACGGATGATATTACCTCACTCACCTTCTCTAATATCCTGGAATCGATACAGCTACAACTACACTGCATACATTAAACGGAACGAACAATTTCATCCCTTTGTAATGGCACTACAGGGACCACATAGTATAAGGCTCTGAGACTAGCCAAGAATCACATGCCAGAGGTTCTGGACAAGCAATTCTGGGGGCCATGGGGACATACAGTCTGGTCTTTTTTACACTCTCTTTTTTTAGTGGAAAATATGATGCACTTCATTCCTGAAGAGTAGGAGGATGTAGGAGACACATGAGAGGTATAGAAACAGTTGCTTCCCAAGTCTTACATTCCTGGCTTAATTGCTAAACTAATAGAAGGAACTAATGACATTTAGAAATGGAACAAAAATTAGGTTTAAGGAAAATTGGCAACAATTTATAGACAAAGAAATCTCTCTGCAGCTGTGGCCTCACACGTGGCAAAGGACAACTATCTTCTGTGGGACAATAAGCAAGCCAGTACAAAAATTATTCAGAATGACTCCAAGTGACTTCTAAGCATGGTTGCTATGCTGTTAGGCATCTCAGTTAAAGCAGAGCTATCCTGTATAAATGTGCAGCTGATTATCTATCTCTTATTCTCCTGTCTCTACAATTATACTGGAAAAAGGAAGAAACTCCAGGTGCTATTGCTCAGTTAAGAGGAGTATGGGGCACCTTGATGGTAAAGTTAACATCCAAGGCCTGGGAATAAGTCAGTTCTGTATAGTTTAGTTCTCAAAATATGGGGGGAAAAACCTACAAAGATTGCTAAAAATCCAGACATTTATAAAATAAAGCTTTTTTTGGCCTAGTTACCTGAATGATGTAGTTCTTCCCTGGGCAACTAAATACTTTCTTCCTCAGACTACTTGTTTTTCTAGTTTCACCTAATATGCTCACTTGTAGACTTATTTTTCCACTGCCTTAAAAGGATGTATGTATCTTGTGTTTCCAGAATGGTGTAATACATTTTTGCAAATTGTTTTAATTTTTTTAAATAAAAGCTTTTATGGGAATTTGCCTGAATATCTGATTGGCTTTCAGGTTTGGCTTAGTTTCATATCCATAGTCACAAGAGTCAATCGTGGGAGTAGAATACATTCATTCTAAAATGCAGCTTATTTCCTTTTTGAATGCTGAAATATTACCATGCAGTTTTTATGGTAAAAAATTTGTCAGCAGAGCCTATGAGCAAGCAGCAATGTGAAATCTAGAATCATTACTACTTACTGTATGGTAAGTCTTAGGGTCCCTCCCTCTCCATGTGTGGCAATTACTATTTTTTTCAAGATGCTTGTGGAGATATAATGTCTTCAGTTGTCTTTTATGGTAGTTCTTTTGCAGCAAGTGTCTCTCTCAACCTGGAATATACCAGTTCTTTTGTCTTTGTCTAGCTAAATGAAGTCAAGAAAAGTCATTTGAATGCACTGGCTAGTCAAAATGCCCTACCCCCTGACTCTTCTGATTAGACATTTGTTCACTCTGCCCCCATGATTTTGGAGACACTATGTTCTTTGAGATGGCAGCATTTTATAACCCCATGTCCTTTGTATTTCAGCTGACCTTGCTTCAGCCCACTATATGGTTCATTACTCCAGTCCTCATAACATCACAGACATGCTCTGCTATGATGACAAGATTTGGTTTTACTGCCAAGTATATGGAAGTTTATTCCTGTATTGATAAATTTTAATCCTTTAGTATCCGGGCCTCCTATATAACACCTTAGTCCATTTGTTTTATTCCTAATGGTGCTCATGTTCATTTCTTTGTATATTAAATGAATTGAAAATATTGCTTGTTGAAAACCAAAAACTACAACAAAGGAGGAGGGAGGTTCATTTGAAAAAAAAATTGAAATTTTGACCCAAAAATCTTTTATTTTTGTCCAAAGACTAACTTTCTACCAGTTCTAACATCTACCCAATAATTCTTCCAGTAACTCGAAATACATTGCTACCTTTAAATAGAATAGTATAATCACATGAAAATATAATGTGCTTCCTGTTATGCACTATAGAATCTCAAGGAAAGAATCTATTTTAACAAAGATATTGTTCTATGTTTGTACTATGCAGTAAACCCCATTTCAGTACTGGTATTTATTATGTTGCCTTTCAAATCTGTCACATATAATGAATGAAAAATTAGATTGGGAGAGAGATAAAGGGGTGCTGGATCCTTGGGGCAGCTGCCTCACTGTTCTTGTTTTCTTTGTTCCTACTTTATTTAATTGGGCAGAAACAAAGGAAAATGTACTTGGAGCTGTTGGTCCTATGAACAGTGCATGTAAAGGGGAAAAAGGAGCACAGTACCTGCCCATGCCCATTTAGCATTTCTGGGAAAATAATCCATAAACACCTTGAATATATCACTTCTGTCAGTCATATATTTTTGGAGCTATAATATATGAGGATTTTACTAGTTCACAATAGGTTCATTTTATTTAGGAAACAACTTGCTTGGAATTTGAATTTGTTTTGTACTGGAATCATTCGAAGGGAAAGCTTAATTAAAACATAGGAGTAGAGGTCAGGGGACCTGAATTTATTTTTTCTTGGCTCAGCTGTAGACTTGTTCCTTAATGCTGATTACATCATTTAATCTCTGCCTCAATTTTTCCTCTTGTAAAATGGGCATGGTACTTTCTTACCAGTGTGGTTATGCTTAAGTCATTAGTGCTTGCTGCCATTGTTATTACATGCAGTCATAGGGCATCCAGATCTATAACATCCATATGCACTTTACACAAGATCAAACAATTTCCTCCCCAATTTTCAGGAGCATAAAGGCTGAACATACTGCTGCATAATACATTGAAGTCCTCCTGTGGAAGGTGCTATAGGAATGCCAAACATCCCTATTAAATAAGGCTCTTTTGTGTAGCAATGGGCCTGGGCTGCCTGATTTGGGCCTCAGTCCAGATTTTGAATTTTACAAATTGAACACCTCAACGTTCAGGGGCTGCTTTTAGTCTGGATGGGGCCAAGCAGTGAGAGAAACTGTGTTAAACAAATGCTGACGCCAGATTTGGCCCCAGCCACACTGACCAGTTAAAGAGTCCAATAACCTATTTAAGGGGTGAATCTTATTTCAGTGGTGTAATCAGGACCCAAAACAAATGCTAAAAAAATCTCTGGCAACTGTCTCACATCAGAAATTATGCTGGGGAAATCTCCGACTTGCCTACTAGCTCTTCTCATCTGCATTTCAAAGCATAAGGTGGATTGGGAGGGCAACAAAACACAGCAGTTTGCTAGATGTGCAAACAGATGCACTTGCATACTAACACAGGTGGCAGTAACAAAATAGAGCTGCTAAAATACCTGCTGATCTAGTCAGTGTTTACCATCTGTTAAATAAGCTTAATTGAAGAAAGAATAAATGCAAGTGTGTTTTTGCATATTATTTAACTGAATGCTGGGTTCTTTTAGGCTGACCTTAAATTTTTATATATATAATAGTACAAAAATCATCAGAACTGTATGAAATTCATAGTGCAGTTTTCATGAAACTTAAGTAGAAGAGTTATGCCCTCTCATAATTTTGCACAAATTCTCCATGTTTCCAATTTAAATGAAATGAGTATTGCATCAAGAGCTTACTACTACTAAATAATAATAATAAAATGATAAAACAGATTAATTCAATTTCTGCATGCTATTTGATGTGAAACAGTATTCAGTCTATAAAGGGACTCACTTTCGTTTGAAAACTGGCCATTTTCATGTGAAATGTACCTTAGCAAAATGTCCCTTAATTAAATGTGCATTTTGCATTTTCATTTTCTTATGAAGATTTAATTCCTCATTCTGACAGACTGCCCCAGTGTATCTTAGCAAGTAGATGTAGGTTTCTTTTGAAATAATTAACAGGTTTTTGTTGTTGTTTTAAACATACACAAAGCCTTCTGTGGTAGCCACCGGCTAAATTTCGTGTGTGTGTGTGTGTGTGTGTGTGTGTGTGTGTGTGTGTGTGTGTGCAGGCGAGGAAATCACACATTAGCTCTCATGGCTGTGGGTGGAGTAGATATGGAGATATAATAGAGTGGAAGAAAAAGGGTGAGATCCTTTCCCTGCTGGCTTCAATGGGAGTTTTGCTAATGACTTCAGTGGGCCCAGGATTTCACCTAATATTTCTGTCATGGCAGTTATGGCTAAATCCCGCATGGCTTTCTGCTACAAATAGCCTCAGGGAAGTCAATTAATGGCATATGAATATCTGAGTGAGAAAGATGATCAGGGCTTTGCCATTGGTGCTCTTCTGTGCTCACGTTTTCTCCTTCATGTCAAGGCAGTGTTGTTGAATATCAGCTAGGGAAACTGTTCTCACTCCAACAAATTGTATTTGAGTTTTGAATCCTCCTCAACCATCAGTTGTTTAGGTTCCAGGCATGTGAGGGAACTTTTTCCCCAGTGGATAGTTTGATGTTTTCATACTGTCTCATGTATAGTCAGTAGAATTAAATGGAAATAAAAACCTGAGTTGATCTGCCCTTTAATCAGCTTGATTTCTATTCCACAGTCAGCTCTCTCTCATCGTGAAAACAAATGAATTTTTCTACTTTTTGCATGTTTTCTTTCCCAGCACTGTAAAAGGAAATTTATGCTCTGTCACAGTAGGTAAAAAAAGAATACTGATAGTTTTATCATATACTAGCTTTCCCCAAAACAAGCTGCATATTCCTACTAAAATATCATTGGGGATTTAGGTACTTGATTTTTTTTTCCCCCAATGTGTCCTACAGACTAGACCCGACACTGAAGATAGAGGTGGTGTTCTCTGGAGCAGGGACTGTGACAATATGCAACTGATAGAGAAGCAGACAAATGTGGATGGGGAACAGCTAACAGCAAAGGCATTTGCATAAACAAGTGGTCTCAGTACTCCAAGTAGTCACAGGTGACAACTTAACTTAACCAGCAACAGACAAAGATTTGTAGGCATCACATAGGCAGGTTTTGAGAGATGGATTTAAATGGACATAGGATGATGGGTTTGGAGAAGAATACTTTGTCTGAAGAACAGACTAGCAGAGGCAGATGGTCTTGAAATGACAAATTTAGGAGGAGATGTAACAGCAGACAGTACCACGCAATAGCAAATGGTTTATTGATCTAAGGCAGTTTGAGCAGGTAGCTTAAAAACATTTGTGATAAAGATGGCCCATAAAACCACTAAAATATTGATTTGTGGCAAGCTTCAGTATGCTCTATTGATTTAATAAGAATAAAGAAGGACATAGAAGGAGGTATGATTGTGAAGGTAGTGCATGACTGAGCTATTGGCAAGATCATTTCACATTGGACTTAAATCACAGACAATAAATCAAGAATTGTATGATAAATAAGATACACAGGGAATGATCTGAACAGGTTTCCTTGGTGTCTGTCATAGGACTTCCTGGAAAATTTGTCAAGCAGAGGAATTAAATCATAGGGGGAAGATGCTGAAGAATACTTATTACAAAGGAAACTTTGAAGTGAAAGTGTTGAACTTCTCTTGGATTTTACTTCTGGAGGTTTCATCCACGCAACAGACTTGGCAATTCAAAGCCTGTTATGTTGACTCTGTGCTCAAAAATCAGACAAACAGATTTAAGCACCCTATCTAGAGAGACATATGAGCTGCAGTGAAGCTGGCATGACTTAGTTATGTCAAAAAGAAAAGGAGTACTTGTGGCACCTTAGAGACTAACCAATTTATTTGAGCATGAGCTTTCGTGAGCTACAGCTCACTTCATCAGATGTATACCGTGGAAACTGCAGCAGACTTTATATATACACAGAGAATATGAAACAATACCTCCTCCCACCCCACTGTCCTGCTGGTAATAGCTTATCTAAAGTAATCGTCAGGTTAGGCCATTTCCAGCACAAATCCAGGTTTTCTCACCCTCCACCCCCCCACACAAATTCACTCTCCTGCTGGTGATAGCCCATCCAAAGTGACAACTCTTTACACAATGTGCATGATAATGAAGTTAGGCCATTTCCTGCACAAATCCAGGTTCTCTCACTCCCTCACCCCCCTCCAAAAACCACCCCCATACACACACAGACTCACTCTCCTGCTGGTAATAGCTCGTCCAAACTGACCACTCTCCAAGTTTAAATCCAAGTTAAACCAGAACATCTGGGGGGAGGGGGGGTAGGAAAAAACAAGAGGAAATAGGCTACCTTGCATAATGACTTAGCCACTCCCAGTCTCTATTTAAGCCTAAATTAATAGTATCCAATTTGCAAATGAATTCCAATTCAGCAGTTTCTCGCTGGAGTCTGGATTTGAAGTTTTTTTGTTTTAAGATAGCGACCTTCATGTCTGTGATTGCGTGACCAGAGAGATTGAAGTGTTCTCCGACTGGTTTATGAATGTTATAATTCTTGACATCTGATTTGTGTCCATTTATTCTTTTACGTAGAGACTGTCCAGTTTGACCAATGTACATGGCAGAGGGGCATTGCTGGCACATGATGGCATAAATCACATTGGTGGATGTGCAGGTGAACGAGCCTTTGATAGTGTGGCTGATGTTATTAGGCCCTGTGATGGTGTCCCCTGAATAGATATGTGGGCACAATTGGCAACGGGCTTTGTTGCAAGGATAAGTTCCTGGGTTAGTGGTTCTGTTGTGTGGTATGTGGTTGTTGGTGAGTATTTGCTTCAGGTTGCGGGGCTGTCTGTAGGCAAGGACTGGCCTGTCTCCCAAGATTTGTGAGAGTGTTGGGTCATCCTTTAGGATAGGTTGTAGATCCTTAATAATGCGTTGGAGGGGTTTTAGTTGGGGGCTGAAGGTGACGGCTAGTGGCGTTCTGTTATTTTCTTTGTTAGGCCTGTCCTGTAGTAGGTAACTTCTGGGAACTCTTCTGGCCCTATCAATCTGTTTCTTTACTTCCGCAGGTGGGTATTGTAGTTGTAAGAAAGCTTGACAGAGATCTTGTAGGTGTTTGTCTCTGTCTGAGGGGTTGGAGCAAATGCGGTTGTATCGCAGAGCTTGGCTGTAGACGATGGATCGTGTGGTGTGGTCAGGGTGAAAGCTGGAGGCATGCAGGTAGGAATAGCGGTCAGTAGGTTTCCGGTATAGGGTGGTGTTTATGTGACCATTGTTTATTAGCACTGTAGTGTCCAGGAAGTGGATCTCTTGTGTGGACTGGACCAGGCTGAGGTTGATGGTGGGATGGAAATTGTTGAAATCATGGTGGAATTCCTCAAGGGCTTCTTTTCCATGGGTCCAGATGATGAAGATGTCATCAATATAGCGCAAGTAGAGTAGGGGCTTTAGGGGATGAGAGCTGAGGAAGCGTTGTTCTAAATCAGCCATAAAAATGTTGGCATATTGTGGGGCCATGCGGGTACCCATAGCAGTGCCGCTGATCTGAAGGTATACATTGTCCCCAAATGTGAAATAGTTATGGGTAAGGACAAAGTCACAAAGTTCAGCCACCAGGTTAGCCGTGACATTATCGGGGATAGTGTTCCTGACGGCTTGTAGTCCATCTTTGTGTGGAATGTTGGTGTAGAGGGCTTCTACATCCATAGTGGCCAGGATGGTGTTATCAGGAAGATCACCGATGGATTGAAGTTTCCTCAGGAAATCAGTGGTGTCTCGAAGGTAGCTGGGAGTGCTGGTAGCGTAGGGCCTGAGGAGGGAGTCTACATAGCCAGACAATCCTGCTGTCAGGGTGCCAATGCCTGAAATGATGGGGCGCCCAGGAGTTCCAGGTTTATGGATCTTGGGTAGTAGATAGAATATCCCAGGTCGGGGTTCCAGGGGTGTGTCTGTGTGGATTTGATCTTGTGCTTTTTCAGGAAGTTTCTTGAGCAAATGCTGTAGTTGCTTTTGGTAACTCTCAGTGGGATCATAGGGTAATGGCTTGTAGAAACTCGTGTTGGAGAGCTGCCGAGCAGCCTCTTGTTCATATTCCGACCTATTCATGATGACAACAGCACCTCCTTTGTCAGCCTTTTTGATTATGATGTCAGAGTTGTTTCTGAGGCTGTGGATGGCATTGCGTTCCGCATGGCTGAGGTTATGGGGCAAGTGATGCTGCTTTTCCACAATTTCAGCCCGTGCACGTCGGCGGAAGCACTCTATGTAGAAGTCCAGTCTGCTGTTTCGACCTTCAGGAGGAGTCCACCTAGAATCCTTAGTTATGTCAGTTTCTCTAGGGCCTGCAGCTGTGTGCTTTTGCAAGATATAAAATTCCTGAATTTTAGAGACTAAAGCAACAAGGTGTCTCCTTTTAGAAACTGATAATGGTGCCTATGTGAGAATCTTTAAATATTTCATAGAGGTGAAAGTAATATTTGTGTTGCAGCGGCACTGAAAGATCCTACACAATTAAGTTCCCTGATGCTAGGCACTGCAGAAATGAATAAACCCTCCCACCTGAGAGTTCACAATCTAGAATTTAGATCATATACAGCAGGCGAATAGACAGAATATATGATATTGTAGGAGAACATGGTAATGGTAAAAACAGGTGTTTTCATAAATTAGCCACAGTAACTCGTCATATTGAGAATATAATTGGTTCAATAATGAAATATACATAATTTTTCTAAATTCTTATACACATTTTTATGGATTTACAGAGAAATATTAATTTCCACTCTCTGATATAGTACTGTGAAAGATAACAAGCTTTGCCAAGACGTCAATACTTGCTCTACTGGTTTATTACTGGCTGTTGCAATGCTTTACTTTCCTAGAAGAGAAGGATTCACCTCAGTTAGGCCCTAATTCAGAAAAGCACATACTCAAGTGCTGTCCCAAATATGGATGGTTTTCTGAATTATGATCATAAAGGAAATTATGTATTAAGATGCTTCCATCTTGTCTTTTTCTCACATAACGTCACTCTGAGGCTAAGGTGATGCTGGTGTGAATAAACCATAAACAGCCCTCTAAAACAAAAATGGAAGGTTCCTGTTACTTATGGTCATTTCAATAATATTAGGCATCAAACCTATAATGAAAGAATCTTTTGAAGAAGAACACTAAAAGAGAATCTCATCAGTACTGTAGCTAAATCCAAACAGGGAGATGTGCCAGATACTCCTTGAAGTCTACTAGGGACTTCACTGTTGCTACAGATTTTATATAGAAGGAGCTCAGATACTGTGGTGATGGTCAGAATTATAAATCATTAATATAGATACCTGCAGAAATAAAGGGACATACTACAGAGTTTGGTAATGTGTTCAAACAGTTTGAGAAAATTGGAAAGTTTTTTAAAGGGTGACCATATTATGATCTTGCACAAGTGAGACCAAAGTTGAGATTGTAGCTAAAGTTCTGTTTTACAGGTTCTGTATCTTTTCACCTTTTTTTCCAAAACTGTTTTTGTTAACATGCCATGGGGAGTCTGCACTAAATTTCAGCCACAAATTCACACATCTGTGGAATGATTGCCAAAGTGGATTTTGTTTCTATGATTTTTTTTGGAAATGTGGGTAAACAGGAACACAGGAAAAGCCTGATTTCTTTCCACACAGTGCACATTTGATTCTCCCTGCTGCTGCCTGTGTGACAACATTGTGACAGATAACCCGCCACTCAACATTCACTCCCTCCAATCTATCTGCGCGTACTTAGGAAGAGTCACTGTTGCCATAGTTATTATGGCATTGGCTGCCATTGGTAACCAATTTACCTCAGATGACTAGAATGTTATTACAAAGAAGAGTCAGAGTAGAAGCTGTAATGAAACCAGACAGGGTTTGGCTAAGCAGCTTCTGTGCTCCTTTGAGTTTGTACAGGGCTAAGTTACACTATGAGTACAAAGAGTAGTTTGTTACTTTCTTCAAAAAGGGTTATCATGACAATAAGATACAAAATTCCAGCTCATTTACAAGTATATTGTTTATCTGCTTCTTGCAAATTGGTGGCTGAGGCTATGTAAATATTTAGCTTTCAAAAAAAAAAGAGCAGGAAATTAATCAACTAGAAAACACAATGAGAAAATCCTTAAGTTAATATGGCAAAGCCAAGAGTAAGTCAGAGTCCATATTGGTAGAGGAGACTGCCCCAATGTGCCACATGTTCTTGGGAGCCATATTGTTCAGTCTTTCTGTCTGTGTTCTGCATTCACAATAGACCACTTAAAAACACAGCCAGCGGACACCTCTAGTCTTTATTCTACAGTGAGAGGCCATTTGCTCTGTTTAACTACAGACAGGTGGTGGGAAGCAATTAATTCTAGGAGTTAATGTTGGGTCATTGAGGATTCCATTGTCTCAGTAGGGTTTTTCATTGAGATGTGTTAATTCCAGCCCAGACAGAGCCAGTGGCTATGTCTCAAACACCTAACCTTTCTCCCTTGACCCAGGGTAGAAAATTAACCCCCACCCCCAATGGGTTGTGATACAAAGTAGATAGGTATAGTTGTACATATAGTTCATAATACCATTCCTGCATTTTCACAGTATGCATTATGATACAGTCTTCAGTTACACACACACAAGTGACTACTTGTGAAAAGTTTGCTGTAAGTGACTTGCCCAGCATCAAATAGGAACATGGTGGCAGAGGCAGGGGTAAAATCCTAGTCTCCAGGGCAGCATTCAAGTGCCCTAACACAAGACAATGCTTTCTCTATAAGTCTTCCAACCTCTGCAACACATAAGATAGAGGCTACAGATAACAGACCTCTTCACCACACAACCTTAATTCCTTCCTAGAGCAGATGCATCCTGCATTGAATGAATCAGGGAACCTGTGTTAAAAGAAATACAGGATTAAGTATCATAATACATATGCAAAATGGGACAAATTAAGGTTGCGTGTGCAACGTTCGTTATTTCCTGACTTCTTGACTTTACAGCCTTTTAATCCTTAACTTTGTATTTCCTATATTTATTGTTAAAGCTAGGAGTCTGTCACAGAGGTCATAGGTTCTGTGACTTTCCGTGACCTCCATGACTTCTGCAGTGGCTGGTGCTAGCTCAGTTTTAGTCAGGATGGGTATTTTTAGTAAAAGTCATGGACCGGTCATGGACCCATCAGTTTTTGTTTACAGACCATGATTGGTCCATGACTTTTACTAAAAATACCCGTGACTAAAACATAGCCTTATTTATTGGTTTGACTAATTTTTTATTTGTGAATTTATATTATTTCAATATATTATTTTCAATGTAAAACTGGCTCAATCATATCTCACTTCCTAAAATTACTGTGGTGATGGGAAGAAATGTTTTTTGTTTTGTTTTTTTAAAATAATGCCTCAGGGACACTAAAGAAAAATCTGCATTTATAAAATCCAGAGTTAGTTTTCCAAACATGAAAATTTCATTCTCTGGTTTTGTAATGGGGTGCACACTCACCTCTTGCGAGCGCCCTCTGCTGGCCAGGTGTATGTGCCTGCATTCTTTGTTATGCTGCTTGCGGTGACCCCTGTTAGCAGTTAATCTGTCAGGCAGGTTTTCAATGACTCAGCCACCTGGCTGAGTTACACACAGACTGTGGGTTTTCAACAAAACAAACCCCTTCCAGGGTACACAATCCAACAGTGCCCATCACAGTACTCTCAGAGTGTGTGTGGTAAACATACTAATCTTTAACCCTACTTCCAGGCTCAATTCACAACTGTCTCTTCCCTTCTGGGCTAGCTTTCAGTAGTCTCCGCTCTGTTATGGTCCAGCGCCCCCAGGGCTCACTCCCTGGAGACTCTTCACTCGGTAGTGAGCCTCACTGGCCCCAGCTGAGCCACTAGTTCAATTCAGTCTCCTTCCGGGGGTGATCAGAGTCAACAAATCATAGAATATCAGGGCTGGAAGGAACCTTAGGATGTCATCTAGTCCAACCCCCTGCTCAAAGCAGGACCAATCCCCAATTTTTGCCCCAGATCCCCTAAATGGCCCCCTCAAGGATTGAACTCACAACCCTGGGTTTAGCAGGCCAATGCTCAAACCACTGAGCTATCCCTTCCCCCCCCCGGACCCTATTCAGGGTCTTCAGCCTGCTCCCTGGAGCAGTTTAAATCCCCCTTCTTCAGGGCTTTGGCCACTCCACCTATGGCCAGTGGGGGGACCCAGGCCCCCCCACTACTCCAGAAACCCTATAAATAGAAGCCACGTGCTGCTTCCCTTTAACTCTGTGGCTATTGTTCCTTGGGCCACTTCCCCACAGCCCCTGCAGCTTTACCCTAAAGTCAGGATTCAAGTCTTGCTTGAGTCCTTGCAGTCAGCCAGGAGCACCTTGCTTGCTTCCCCCAGTCCCTGCTGTCAACTGCTCTGTCCAAGTACTGAAACAGCTGTAACCAGCTAGAAGCACCTCCTGGCTCCAGTCAACTGACTCTGCTCTATCCAGCTGCTCCTTTTAGATGAGCGGCCACTTTCTCTAATTGGTTGCTTTCACCTCACGCATTCTTGGAAGTGCCTTCACTGCTCCTTTTCTGGGGCAGGGTGAGGTTGAACCGCGAGGCCCCAAGGAGGGCACCTCAGGGTCTAGTACACCCCATCATGGGTTTTAGTACATTCCAATTCCTGATAGGCTGCCCCTCCTGGCTTTCTGGCGTGTGAATGTTATAGTGCCATTGTTTTGTTTTCAACGCTAAGGAAAAACCCAAGATTCTTTCTTGTAAAAATATTAAGTGGGCTGAAGACTTTCAAAAAAAATTACTATTGCAGATGTGTAGGTAGATTTAAATTGTACAAACAGCATAATACCTTTTCTAATATGTAAATCAGATTTCAGAGAGATATTGTGAAAAATCTAATGAATTCTGTTTTGATGTGCTTTCTATTTTGGGTTCGGTCCCAGGGACAGACTGTTTTAAGCCATAGCTTAAACATTTTATGTGATGAAGGTATCTGTACTCTACAATCATCTGAACAAGGAAGAAGTTACACATAAGTTTTCCATATTCTTCCCCTCACACACGCCTCAAGTTTTGTTGTCTTGATTCCATTGTTTCACCCATTCCTTATACTAACATAATTAGTCCCTTTTGTTGGTGGTTGTATTGGCTTATAGTTACTGGGTTTACCCTTTGCTAGATCTGTTTTTTTATAGAGGTGTATTTGATTTAGTTTTGTGTTATCTCTGCCCTTCTCCCCAACCCTCCCCCCACCCCCAGCTTGCACTGTGGTTCTTGTACCACATGGTATAGATGCCTACATTGCTGAAATAAGCCTCTCCATGGAGATCATTTGCAACTGACTACATATTTTTAAAGTGTGTTGGTTAGTGTGACGTTGCACTCCATATGTTTATGGAAATAGGCTTATAAGTGTAAATATAATGTAACTGGAATATGCTTTAGGCAAAAGGTCTCTTGTAAGGTATCATTACAAAGCTTATCTACCGAGTGTGTTCATCCTATTTCTATGAATGTATCATTCTCGTATCTGAAGCTAGAAATATGAAGTATTACTCTGAAGTCCTATTGTAACTATGCAAAGTGTGGGCCATTAATGCTGGCTTGGAATCTGATGGTTCCCATTAACTAGGACAATTGGTGGTAAATGGCTCTATTTACTTGTAGGCCTTCCTGTATATCTGTGTGCCAGCCAGTGGGTAATGAAGTCTCACAGGACATGTCAACATGTTACATGATACTGGAATCCATCTTAAACCTGGTGCTTTTCCATTTAGAAGCAAAGGTGGGAACCCAGAGAGAGAGAGACACAGACACAGGATTCCTGCCTTGTGCCAAACATATAAAAGCGGGTGGAACAGAACAAAGGGGGCTGCCAGTCATGAGAAATCCCCTAGTTACCACCTGAACTGGAACTAACAAGAACTGTACCAGGGAAAAGGATTAGGCCCAGACTAGAGAGGAGTCTAGTCTGTGAAAGAAGTTTATTGGAACGTCTCCAAAGGTGACATTTACCTCTATTTAGTGTCTTAATGTATTGGGCTTAGACGTGCGTGTTTTGTTTTATTTTGCTTGGTAACTTACTTTGTTCTGTCTTATTACTTTAAAGCACTTAAATCTTACTTTGTATACTTAATAAAATCACTTTTGTTTATTAACCTAGAGTAAGTGATTAATAACTGGGGGAGCAAACAGCTGTGCATCTCTATCAGTGTTATAGAGGGCAGAAAGCTTTATACAGAGTAAAATGGATTTATTTGGGATTTGAATCCCCTTGGGAGCTGGGTCTCTGGGTGCTGGAGATGGGTGACTTGCTGAGCAGTTTGTTAAAGTCTCCAGCTTTGGGGGCGTCGACCAGACCTGGGCCTGTGTTGCAGCAGACTAGTGTCTGACTCAACGAGGCAGGGTTCTGGAGTCCCAAGCTGGCAGTGGAAAATGGGCTCAGAGGTAATTACAGCATGTCAGGTGACAACCTCAGGGGGGGGGGGTGTCTGACTGAACCCATCAGTTAGTATTCAATATCTTAAAATGCGCTAATGTAAATTACTGCTTCCATTTATGTGGTTATTTTATTCTGCAGGACTCTGCTGCAGTTTTCAGTTTGTACCTTCTGGGGTTTGGAATTTGTATGAAATAGGTTTCTTTCCTCCTGTTTCAGGGCTTCAAACAAGGTCTAGGTCAGTACTATTACATGCCACAATAGAGGTTTTGAAAGTAACAGTATTATGCTCAACTCTAAATCTCAGTGTTGCCAGTCCTTTTGCTCTACATGAACTATTATATGAAATTCTAGCCTTCTATTGTTAAGCCCATCCTACGCATCTTGTTAATCAGGTAGCATTTATATCATTTTAAATATCTTATGCTGAATTGCAAGGAAAAAATATTTAACTTTGACATATTTCCCTTGTGAAATTAGAGGGGGAATAAAAGGACTAACTGACTGATTTTATCCAATACCATTCTTTCTGAAGACCTTTTTCTGCCTCTAACTCTATGGGTATTATGTATATAAAAATCATGTAGAGAAGTTTTCTTTGTAGCACAGAAGAGGTTAACCATAGGAAGGACTGCACTAAGCTGATTGATCTGAAATGTATAGTTAAGGTTTTCATGGATGGGTTCCATGGCACTTTGTAAATCTAAGGTGACTGACCAGTGGTATACGTATTTATATTTAACGTTTTCAGGACAATTCTTTAGAGTTTAGATATTCACATTTTTCCAGTGACACAATGGTGCCTAAAACAGGAAAGTCAGATTTTTAAAAATCTCTATATTTAACAGATCTACTCCCAATCTGCATTTAGAATCCTATCCACTGACCTTAGCTACTACATACATTTAATATTTTTTAAATTCAAGTCAGCCATGCAGCTATGTCCTGGGTTTTATTCTAGTTCTCAAAGTAGCACAATAGTTACCAAATTACCAGTTGAAGAGCCAAAATCGGAAGCTCCATTGAAGACACTGGACTCGTCTACTTGTCACAGAAGGCAGAGTCCAAAAGGAATGGAATTTTCTACCATAAGAATAAACCTAATCTGTGCAAGAGACGATCTTTCTTGGGGGCTGGTCTGAGACTGTGGAATTAACTGTGATAGGCACTAAGGACCATCACAGACCTCATCCCCTTCCATTCCAAGTGGAAGGTGCACTTCTTCCACCTTACTTTCTCTAACACACACACACACACACACAGAGCAGTGTATACATTTTAAAAACAAAGCCCTATAAAAAGACAACACTGTACTGGACACACAATTCTTCCCTGGGTCAAGGGTGAGAGAAAATTAACATGCAATAGAGGTTGGTCATGACACTTAATGCATGACTGGAAGGCACTCGGATACTATGGTGATGAGGGCAGTACAACAACATACAGAGAACAGAACAAAGGGCTTGTGTAGGTATCACTGAGGGCAGATTTGGCTGACTGAACCTTTATTACTCATGATGCACACACACAGTTTGACTCCCAGAGTGAGTCTGCAGGGCTGGTAAGAGGAGGTTAAAGATCACTGTATCTGACTCAAAAAAAGCCTACCCTGCTCTCCCTGAGGTGTCTCCACTAATAATAATGATATACCTCACCTTAACAGAAGCCATACATTTTATTTGTTCACCTTTTTTGGAGGCTCATCACTCCAATACAACCATGTCCAGTTGAAAACATAATGGTAGTGAATCAATAAAGATTTGGTATGAGTAGTTTCCTAATTGAGAAATTATTATTACAGTCACAAACCAGCAGAAGCAGCACTTGAGTATGGCTTGCTTCAGTATGGGT
Organism: Eretmochelys imbricata; assembly: GCF_965152235.1. Taxonomy (NCBI): domain Eukaryota; kingdom Metazoa; phylum Chordata; order Testudines; family Cheloniidae; genus Eretmochelys; species Eretmochelys imbricata. Next base: position 38,424,851 of record NC_135578.1, on the reverse strand, counting down.
TGTGTCTCTATCAGACCAGTACACCTGCTCTCAAGGTTTCCCCAGTCTGTATTAGTCTGTATCTGTCAATGCTGATATTTAATGCTTATTTCTGTGTAAATAAAGCAAGCTGTGGCCACACAACCTGTTCCCTATTTTAACATTTCGCTGTGTCCACAGAGATGCACTTGCTTGAAAAAGCCTTTCACAACGCCGCCTTTCTAATGCTATCCAAAATAACATCCTGCTAGATCATCTTTGCTAATGAGTATGAGGAATGTCTGGCTTTATAACAACCACAGACTGATCAGATCCCATTCATTATTTCAAACACTACACTGGTTGATACATATTCTGAATGATAATGAAAAAAGATTCAAAGCACAGACAAATGGCTGAAAGAAAAGATCAGCCCAGAGCTTTCTATTTCTGTGTACCTTTTTCTATAAAAATCAAACTACTTCGTGCTTGGAGAAGGGTTGCTTCCCCTCATCAGCCCTCAAAGGAAGCCTTAGGAAGTGTGTATATTGTTCCTCTTGAGAATATTCACCCCCATTCAAATATATGGAAATTAAAGAAAGCATTTAAATATCTTAAACTTCTTTGCTTTTTGAATTAAGCTGAACCAACCCTCTGTGCTGGTTTCACATGTTGAGAAACTGTACAGTTTTGCAGCACCAAGCATACAGAGGATGGTGGATAAACAGTGTATAGCAGATATTTATTCTTCATGGAAACGAAAGAACAATCCCCTGTAAGAATGCAGAGTAATTAGTCTCTACCTCTTATGCAGTAAGCCCTTAACTGTACTTACACCATAAAGAAATCTTCAGTGCAGTAGTTACTACTTTTCTGTAGATATGTGCTTCTTTAAGGAGCCAATCCATTTAGTAATGAATTAGAAAACAGGGGTCTAGAATGGATCATCTACTTTCAAATTGTTTTTAAAAGGGAACAGTACAGCTGGGTTTGTTCTATGTTCCCCATTATCCCTCTGAATCCAGCCCATACTCATTTTCCCTCCTGCCTGAAAAATAATTCAGTGTTAGCAGTCCCCTATCCAACTTAGGGGAGTAACTAACACAATGAAAGCCCACTGAGCAAATGTCAAAGCTGGTGCTAAGATAGCATAAATTATTTTATTTCTTTTTAAACTTTATGTACAATAAAATGGAACTATGACCTAAACAGATAAAAATAAATTCAAGCACAAGCAACCTTCATCTTGTGATAACACACAAGTTCTCAGACATGAGGATCTTCCCCTGCTCTGCAGACCACAGTCAAAATTGTCCAGTCAGATCTGTGTGACACATTTTGGCCTGGAATTGTGGAGCAAGAGGAATATTAGGAGTAGAACTCTGACGTGTATGCGAGCCCTCACTTTCCTCAGTGACTTCTGGATGGTCTCTCTCTCCAAGTGGTGAAGCCATCTAAACCTCCCCGCCCTAAGAGAGCCTGGCTCTCCCTTTATTCATCTCTAGTCCTTCTGAGCCCAAACCCCAGGAGATGTATTCTCCCCATCGTGGCAGCTCCTTGAAGTCTACTTTCTTCTCTTTATTCCCTGTAGCCCTCAGAGCTGGGAAGGGTCTTCCCCTCAGACATGACATTTCTGGCAGGAATAGAGGGGTAAATTAAATCCAAATACCTGTCTCCAGAATAAACCAGGAAGTCCTGGGCCCTGTGTGGGGTTTAGATACCTTATCTTGCATGCAGACTGTACTTTTGTTTATGTTATGGTTCATTCCAAGTATGAAACAGCTTGGAGCACAAGGAAAGTCTGGAACTCTCTGCTGATGCAGTAGTATAAAACAATTGTGCCATTTATAATTCATAACAATGTATCCTCCTGCCGTTAACCCTGTCTGTCATTCTTTTCCCGACCCATTCATTTAATCTTAGTGAGTTCTAATGACACTGACAGAGTGTGAGTACCCTAAGGCTCACTCATCACTTTGCAAGCATCACCCCACATGGCCTGAATTGAAGAGATAATTGGTTAAAGACTGGATAACTAAACCAGTGGTTCTCAACCAGGGGTCCATTACCACAGGTTTCAGGGGGTCTGCGAAGCAGGGTCAGTGTTAAAGTTGCTGGGCCCCAGGGCAGAAAGCCAAAACTCCACCGCATGGGTCTGAAGCCAGGGGCTCTAAACCATGCCACTCTGGGCTGAAGCCAAAGCCCGAGTACTGTAGTTTCACTGGGGCCCCCACACAATTGCCTGCTTGCTACCCCCTAACACTGACCCTGGCTTTCATATGCAAAAGACCAGTTATGGCCATGGAGCTTTTAATAGCATGTTGGGGGGTGGTTTCAGAAAGAGAGCTTGAAAACCTCTGAACTAAACAAGGTGGTTCAGCTCTTCAGCTGAGGACAGTTAAGAAAGAGAAAGGATGGAGGGGGATGCTGGAAGGAAGGGCAGAGAAGCCCAAGATCTCAGAGAAATGGGATCCCTGCCCCTCTCTGACCCTGTGTCTGGAAAAAAATGTAAAAACCTTATGTTTCAGGCACAAGCATTTGTCTAGCACATGGTAAATAAAGTGCCCAGTGTTGAACCTACAGAGGAGTAGGTGAGGCCTGTTTGCAGTGAAGAATCCAAGATGAGGGAACCCCACCCCTATGACAGACACATACAGATTATTTCCTTAGTTTGAAAACAACATTGTTGATCAAGGATTTTTTTTGGCCTAATCCACAGTAAACTAATATTTAGTCAGCATTTTTTAATTATAGTGGTATTGCCACAGAATGTAAATGCTACAGATGTGCTAGCTTTTCATTCTTGACATCCATAGCATTTTGTGGGGGGATATTTCTGCCTTCAAGTTTCATACTGAGCCACAGCAGATTCTAAATCAATGTCATAGATGAGTTGGGGAAGAAATGTCCTTGTGAGCTCCTGCCACTTATGTTTATATTTTCTATTTGTTTCTACTGTACTTCTTAAAGAAGACAGAAGTCAGGTCTTGTTCATCATTTTGGTGCAGCCTTATTAGGGAAGTTTTTCCTCTAAAGTTTCTGAGGAGAGTTTTGCACACAGACTGTTCTGAAGCTTAGCAGCCACAGTATATGTAAAGGTCCTTGTAGTGAAGCAATGACTCACCAGTGTGGCACCTCCTGCTAGTCATCCTGTGAATTAGCTCTCCAGAGCACCCTCTGCAGGCTGGTGTCTCACCTGCCGCTGGCCCCCATGTCCCTCCTGGACTCTGGTGCCCCTCTACATCAGGGTTCTGCCCCCAGCAGTAACCCACAATCTGGGTCTCCACACCCAGGGGAACCCCCAACCTTCTACCCTACCTTGCCTCAGTGGCTACTACCAGTCACCATCTAGCCCCTACTCACTGCAGCAGACTGAAGTCTGTAAACCACTTATCATCGACAAGGGAGTTGGACCAGCTGCCTCTTTCCAGGCTACACCTCTGTAGCCCCAGTACCTTTCCTGGCCTTTAGCAAGGCCTGCAACCTGGGGGTTTTCCAGGCTGGAGCCCCCCAGCTCCTCTGGCCCTTCCCCAGCTCTGCTCCACTCCAGGTACCCTTCTCTCCCAGGCAGACAGGCAGCCAAGTCCTTCTCTCTCCACTACTAGAAAGAGACTCTAGCTCACCGCCCTTATAACAGGGCCAGCTGTGGCCTGATTGGGGTGTGGCCCCAGCCATGGCTGCCTTTCCAATCAGCCTCCGTACTGGCTTCCCTGGGGCAGCCCTTTCTCAGGGCTGTTTTAACCCCTTCAGGGCCGGAGCGGGATGACTACCCCGCTACAGTCCTAAATCAGCGTTTCTCAAATGCAGCCACCAGAAAGCTTACAAAAAGTAGAAACTTGGACAGATGACTAGGGAGGAGTACAGAAATATTGCTTAAGCATGCAGGGGTATAATCAGGAAGGCCAAAACACCACTGGAGTTGCAGCTAGCAAGGGATGTGCAGGGTATCAAGAAGGGTTTCTACATGTATGTTAGCAACAAGAAAAAGGTCATGGAAAGTTGGGACCCTTAACGAATGGGGGAGCAACCTAGTGACAGATAATGTGGAAAAAGCTGAAGTACTCAATGCTTTTTTTGCCTCAGTCTTCACAGACAAAGGTCAGCTCCCACACTGCTGTCCTGGGCAACACAGTATGGGGAGGAGGTGAGCAGCTGTCGGTGGTGCAAGAACAGGTTAAGGACTATTTAGAAAAGCTGGACATGCACAAGTCCATGGTCCAGATCAAATGCATCCGAGGATGCTGAGGGAGTTGGCTGATGTGATTGCAGAGCCATTGGCCATTATCTTTGAAAATTCATGGCAATCGGGGGAGGTCCTGGACGATTGGAAAAAGGCAAATATAGTGCCCATCTTTAAAAAGGGGATGGGAAGGAGGAGAACCCGGGGAACTACAGACAGGTCAGCCTCACCTCAGTCCCTGGAAAAATCATGGAGCAGGTTCTCAAGGAAAGCATTTTGAAGCACTTGGAGGACAGGAAGGTGATCAAGAACAGTCAACATGGACTCAAGGGCAAGTCATGCCTGATCAACCTGATTTCCTTCTAGGATGAGATAACTGGCTCTGTGGATATGGAGAAAACAGTGGACGTGATATATCTTGACTTTAGCAAAGCTTTTGATATGGTCTCCCACAGTATTGTTGCCAGCAAGTTAAAAAAGTATGGATTGGATGAATGGACTATAAGGTGGATAGAAAGCTGGAAGGATTGTCAGGCTCAATGGGTACAAATCAATGGCTTGATGTCTAGTTGGCAGTCGGTATCAAGTGGAGTGCCCCCGGGGGTTGGTCCTGGGGTCGGTTTTGTTCAAAATCTTTATTAATGATTTGGATGATGGGATGGATTGCACCCTCAGCAAGTTTGCGGATGACACTAAGCTGGGGGGAGAGGTAGATACCCTGGAGGGTAGGGATAGGGTCCAGAGAGACCTAGACAAATTGGAGGATTGGGCCAAAAGAAATCTGATGAGGTTCAACAAGGACAAGTGCAGAGTCCTGCAGTTAGGAAGGAAGAATCCCATGCACTGCTATGGGCTAGGGACCGACTGGCTAAGCAGCAGTTCTTCAGAAAAGTACCTGGGGATTACAGTGGATGAGAAGCTGGATATGAGTCAGCAGTGTACCCTTGCTAATGGCATATTGGGCTGCATTAGTAGGAGCATTGCCAGCAGATGGAGGGAAGTGATTATTCCCCTCTATTCAGCACTGGTGAGGCGACATCTGCAGTATTGCATCCAGTTTTGGGCCCCCCACTATAGAAAGGATGTGGACAAATTGGAGAGAGTCCAGAGGAGGGCAATGAAAATGATCAGGGGGCTAGGGCTTTTGAGGAGAAGCTGAGGGAACTGGGCTTGTTTAGTCTTCAGAAGAGAAGAGTGAGGGGGGATTTGATAGCAGCCTTCAACTACCTGAAGGTTATTTCCAAAGAGGATGGAGCTTGGCTATTCTCAGTGGTGGCAGATGACAGAACAAGGAGCAGTGGTCTCAAGTTGCAGTGTGGGAGGTCTAGGTTCAATATTAGGAAACACTATTTCACTAGGAGGGTGGTAAAGCACTGAAATGGGTTAGCTGAGGAGGTGGTGGAAACTCCATCCTTCAAGGTTTTTTAGGCCTGGCTTGACAAAGCCTTGGCTGGGATGATTTAGTTGGTGTTGGTCCTGCTCTGAGCAGGGGTTTGGACTAGATGACCTCCTGAGGTCTCTTCCAATCCTAATCTTCTATGATTCTTGTGGCCACAGCCTCCTGGCCTGTGACTGCATCGGGCGGGGAGGGAGGACAGTGGACCCTCATTCTCCCTGTTCCATCCCCGGGCTCTGACCTCATGGCTTCAGGCTCTATCCCCATCCCCTGGCCATGGGGCTTTGGGCTCTGGCCCCGAACTGTGTCCCCCAATCCTCCACAACTCATCATCTCTGGCCCCTACTGCCTACCCCGATGCACCATCCGGGCTTAATTTGTCCCCAAGCTTGCCAGGGGTGAGTAAAGTTTCTGTGAAAAGTGGTACTTTTACGTTTAATATCTTTTACGTTTAATATTACGTTTTTACAACAGACTTACCAGCTAGCAATAAATAAATTACAATAATTTGGACATATATATGTACATATTTATTTGTTTTTCCTAAAGCTAATTAAGTATTTTATGAAAAAGTGTGAGAGTGGCTCTGCGGCCACCAAAACATTGGTCCTGAGAACCCCTGTCCTAAATCATATATCTATATACAAAGTGATGAGCAAGGCTCAATGGTATGGAGTTTAGGTTATGCTTTGGTAAGCACCTCAAAGCTCAGATAATACTTTGAACCTTTTAAATCTGCAAATTTTACTTGATGTCATATGAGTAGATCTTCTTGTCATATATCTGGTGCTTTCTGCTCAAGGTCAAAGGGAAAATACCATGTGAACAACCATTCTTACATTATTTTAGTCGCTTGGTGGTCCAAAAATCAGGAAGTGTGGACAGAACATAAAAATTAAATTTTAATAATCCAGGGAGGTTATTAATTTAACATCTCAGAGCCTATTAGAAAGTTTGATTTGAGTCTAGAAACAGACAGATGTCTGCCATAGAGAAGGTTAACTATCATATTTCCAAGCCAATTCACTGATCCTTAATCTGTTCTCCCCTCAAGGCCAATGTGACTTCCCATATGTGGTGATGGAGCTATGAAATTGTGATGCTTTCCTCTTTTATATACAGAACTCTTACATCTGTTGAAATTTCAGCAGCCTCTTTGTTTTCAAGGTTTGTACAGATTATCAGAGGAGACTCATGGTATGAAACATTACTTTTGTTGGTCTTATTTTGTTTTCTTAATCTAAAATCTGTGGCAAAGTGTGTTGACTCCTTGTGAATGGAAAAGTGTGACAATAGATAACTTCAAATTGTTATGTTCATGGAAGGGGCAAAAGACTGTTTAGGAGTTGTACAATCGTTATTGCCCCATCTTTAGTGTTTGTTTATAGAACATCTTAAGGCTTGTCACAGCATGGCACCCATCTCTCACAAGTGCCTCCTTCTGGTCAAGTATGTCTGCAAACAGTCCCAGCCCTGGTATCGGGCCATACCCTCCTGGTGTCCTCCCTACAGGTGATGGTTTCAGACTTTCTGGACCCTTCTGACCCCAGCACTCTGGCTGGGCCACTAAGTAGTTCAGATCCCCTTCTGGGGGTTTATCACTGTCCAGTTGTAGGCCACTTCCCAAGTAGCTTATGGGGGAGACCCAGGCCCACCCACTATTCCAGATCCCAGGCCAGGGACACTACGTATAGCAGCCACACAGCACCATGTCTCTTTAATGATACTGCTTTCAGTTCCCTGGGCCACTTCTCTGCAGCCCCAGCCACCACAAATGCTTCACCCTTACCTCAGGGCTCTTCTATGTTCAGGCCCAGCAGCCAGCCAGGAGCTCTTCCTCATTCTCCTGGTGCCAGCCAGCATTGAGCTATCCATGGTGCTGCAATTCACTTTGGCTGGCCAGAAGCATCACTGCACTTCTCTGGTTCCAGTAAGGAACTTCCTATCCCTGGCTCTGCAAGTCCTTTTTATATGGACCTCCTGGGCTCTGGTTGGCTGCTTCCTGCACACTCTCTCTAGGCTGCTTGGAGGATTCAGCTCCATTACTCCTTTCCTGGGATAGGTGGAGGCTGCAGCCACCCACAGGGGGCCTCTGGGCCTGGTCTATCCCATCTCAAGGCCATTTGAAGACATGCAAGGAGAGTTCTATGTGCAGAAACTCCCAAACCCCTTTAAATATGTAAACAAATAATATACAATGTTGAAAAGGCAATGTCTCGTGTTTCTTAGGGTACTTCAGTTAGTTAGGTGCAATAATTGTACTAGTACTGTAGAGTGTATTCTTCAGAGGAGGTTGTTAGCACTGCTGTTCTTGATTATCTTTGCCTAAAGGTGGATGTGACATTGGTGCTTATGTAATATGATTGGATGTAGTGATTTTCTCCCTTAGAATGAAGAGTAAGGTATCTAAGCAACAAGACTCATTACTGTTGTGAACAATGCCAGTGTCCTGTGACTAAGGTGTAAGTGTCAATACTTTTTAACTATTACAAAAATCCAAAATACCCTCAGTTTTAAGTATACAAAATTTGCCAGTTGAATCTTGTCATTCTTCCATCACTAGCTTGGCTGGGCCTGGACATATCCGGAATTTAATCTTTGTAGTTAATAGATACAGACCAGATTTGTGATCTGATTCATGTGGTTGTCTGGGTATAAGTATCTGCCCACATGGATTACTTTGCGGAATGAAGCCTATTAACTTTTCATCCACTTGAAGGTTTGGTAGTAAATAAAACATGTCTCTAGCATATGGTTAACTTTCTTTGACAATATTCACTGATACCTTCACTAGATTGTAAACATGGTGAGCCAGCAACTGACTTCCTTGTTACTTCTTTGTACGGTGCCCAGCACAAGGCCCTGATCCTGGACTAGGGTTCCTAGGTGTCACTGTAATAGAAATAATGAACACTTGCATCTCTCTGAAGAGTATCGGTGTTATGATTTGCGAAATACTACATAAACAGTTTTTGGAACAGAAATTTGGAAGGCTGTCTTTGTCAGAAAAGGTGACACCACAGTATATGATGGTAAAGTTGGGTATAATTATGCTTATTTTTATATTGACTTATTTTCATTGCAAAAGTTCCCTTCTTCAGTCAAGATAATTCAGTACTAAAAATATTCTTGCTGAAGGTCACTTTTTAAATTCCTGGTAATTTCATAATCATATCTGGAGCTGGCTGTTATTAGATTTGGAAACAGTTATTGTTTATCTGTGTATCAAACTTAGCAAAAGCTCTAGAGCATCAGGCTTTTTTCATGGATCCCTGATTTAAGTGGGAGGCCGTTAAACAGATTAGGACTCTGAAGCATACTTTGCTGCCATGACTTTTAGTAAATCAGGGAGTTCTGGTAGAGCTTAATATGATTATCCACACAAAACAAGGTTATGAAACGACAAGTCTTGGTAGGAAAAGAACATACTGGGAGACACAAATATAATTAAACTTTGTTCTGTAAAGAAAATCTCAGTTTTAAGATACCATAGAAAACAGAAGGGTGGAAAGGTTGGTCTTTATGTTAAGACTTTGAACCATAAGTTAAGTGTCTGTGGGGACTGAGGAAACTTGGCTTCTGTTCTTGAGTCTGATACAGATTTCCCATGTGACTTTGGGCAAGTCACTTAATTTCTATTTGTGTTCCCCATCCAAAAAATAGCCATAATGCTTGTCAACTTCACAGAAATGTTATGAGGAAAAACTTAGTGGAACTGAAGAAGGGGCCAATTTTCAGGTGTGGACCTAATTGGTTGATACCAGGGGCTCAGAAATGCAAGGTGGGTCCAGGCTGCTATCAGAGAACATGGCCACTCAGCATGTAACAATGGCCCTATGCATGCTTAATAAAGATCTTTCTCTGACAATCCTGCCTGCTTGCTGCATCACTTACTGCTAATGAAAGAATGGGGGCCATTTAAGTACAAGAAAAAGTGGGACTGTAAATCAGTAAACCAAAATAAGTTTGTTGGAAATTACACCTAACGGAGAAATAAAATGATGAGGGGATGTCTATTCCACCCATTATTCCCTTTTGGGGTCCATAAACAAAAGACGTTGCGGGGGAGAATTAGGAGAGGAAGAAAAAGAGGGTAACTGCTAACTAAAAAAGTAGAAGGCGCAAACTTTACCATCATGGCTGCCACCTCCATCATCTCCAGGGACCCCAGGATCCAGCATGACACCATTGTATCTTCGTCATTTTGATCCTGAGAGATGTCCTGACCAGATCAGGTCGGGAAGAGGGTCCCAGATAACATTACCTCCTCCAATGGCTTCAGCTAAATCCTGAACAGCACCTGAGCTGTGAGACTTTCTCACACCCTCCCAACCCTCCAGTGTGTCCTTTTCCTTCCCTGCCTTATTTCTTCTCTTTTTTTTTTATCCTTCTCCTTTTGCCTTCTGTCTAGTAAGAGTCCGGCACAGCTGGCCAAGACTGTAAATTTTGTAACACTGCTGTGACCCAAAGGAGGCAGCTAAAAGCAATGGCCTAAACAGCCCAATGATGGTACAAGGTTGCCAGATCTTGAAGTGACCAATAAGAAAGCATGCTGTGCCTATGTTTTTTCCAGCAGTGAGATTGCAAGTGAAAATCAACAGCAGAGACAGAAGCTGCATTTTCTACCTTTACTGTTCTTTTCTCTCCCCTCTTGTGTGTTGTCATAAATATAAAGGGAAGGGTAAACCCCTTTGAAATCCCTCCTGGCCAGGGGAAAGCTCCTCTCACCTGTAAAGGGTTAAGAAGCTAAAGGTAACCTCGCTGGCACCTGACCAAAATGACCAATGAGGAGACAAGATACTTTCAAAAGCTGGGAGGAGGGAGAGAAACAAAGGGTCTGTGTCTGTCTGTATGCTGGTCTTTGCCAGGGATAGACCAGGAATGGAGTCTTAGAACTTTTAGTAAGTAATCTAGCTAGGTATGTGTTAGATTATGATTTCTTTAAATGGCTGAGAAAAGAATTGTGCTGAATAGAATAACTATTTCTGTCTGTGTATCTTTTTTGTAACTTAAGGTTTTGCCTAGAGGGGTTCTCTATGTTTTTGAATCTAATTACCCTGTAAGATATCTACCATCCTGATTTTACAGGGGGGATTTCTTTATTTCTGTTTACTTCTATTTTCTATTAAAAGTCTTCTTGTAAAAAACGGAATGCTTTTTCATTGTTCTCAGATCCAAGGGTTTGGGTCTGTGGTCACCTATGCAAATTGGTGAGGCTTTTTATCCAACATTTCCCAGGAAAGGGGGGGTGCAAGTGTTGGGAGGATTGTTCATTGTTCTTAAGACCCAAGGGTCTGGGTCTGTAGTCACCTAGGCAAATTGGTGAGGCTTTTTACCAAACCTTGTCCAGGAAGTGGGGTGCAGGGTTTTGGGAAGTATTTTGGGGGGAAGGACGCGTCCAAACAGCTCTTCCCCAGTAACCAGTATTAGTTTGGTGGTGGTAGCGGCTAGTCCAAGGACAACGGGGGGAATACTTTGTACCTTGGGGAAGTTTTGACCTAAGCTGGTAAAGATAAGCTTAGGAGGTTTTTCATGCAGGTCCCCACATCTGTACCCTAGAGTTCAGAGTGGGGGAGGAACCTTGACATGTGTGTTTGTCTTGTTTTATCTTTTAAGAACTGGACTTTAACAACAACAGGTCCAGCCCATCTCAGCTAACTTCTTCGTTTTTCTCCAAAAAGGACAGTTATTACCATCTTTAATACTAAAATCTAAAAACTGTCAAACAAGGGACTTTCCTCTTAAAGCTCCCCTCAACTAGAGGGAAAGGGAACAAGGGAGGCTGTTAAAATAAATGCTTTACTTAATACCTTATATTTCAAATGCTTTAACTGTTTTTCCTTCTGTATCTTTTCAATTAAAGGTTAAAAATATTAATAATGTGTCTGCCATGGTACTAAACAGGCTGAGGTCACAGTATACCAAACCCAGGACCTTGTTTACAACAGTTTAATGTTGGACAGTGACAGGGTTATTTGACTCTTTCGGATTGTTTATTTCATCTAAATTAATACAATCTTTTTGGCATCCCAGGGTGAGCCTAAAGGATTAATATATACTCAGAAGCTGCTACCTTAGCAAGCAAGTAATTGACTTCAAAGCTGGTTTAAAAACTAAGAGTTAGTTGATGTATTAAAAACATAGGGTGTGTCTACAGTGCATGCTTCTTTTGGCAGCATGTAATGTGTATACCCATATAACCCCCCTAATCTGGGTATAAATAGCAGTGCAGACAGTGAGGTATGGCTTAGGTGAGTAAAGACATGTGTGAAGGGTGTGGGTATATATCCAAGTACATACCCTACATGGCTCTCTACTCACCCAAGCCATGCTTCCCTGTCTACATTGCTATTTTTAGCAGTGTTGTATCCTGCTGCCTCCCTGCTGCTGGAGTCTCTCCCCCAAATAAGACTTCAGCAGTGCAGAAAGACTCTGGCAGGGGGAAGGCAGTGGGGAAAAGCTCAATCAGGGGGAGGCAGCAAGGAAAGGCTCTGGCAGGGGGAGCTGCTGACGCCTTTCCCCACTGGCTCGCCTCTGCCAGAGCCTTTCACTGACATGTGGAGCTACACACCACAGTGTGGATGCATCTTGCTTTTCACTGCGATGTGTAGCTACATGCCGAAAGTGGTGCGTAATATAGATGTAGCTTTAAAGTGCAAGAAACTGTTAATTTTTTGGTACAATGCAAAAGTTAAAGAGTACATTAAAAATAAGAAAAAGTGTAAGGAGGTTGCCAATAAAAATGTTTTTTATAAAAAATATTTAAAGGAGGCACAGAAGGAATTGGCCATAAAATAAAATAATAATCTTAAGTCTAATCACTTTAAAACAATTAAAATTATATTTAAAACACAAATAGTAACCGTTTGCTTTGCGTGATTTTGAATTACATTTTTATACCTTTATTTTAGGGCTGTCGATTAATCGCAGATAACTCACACGATTAACTCAAAAAAATTAATCATGATTAAAAAACATTAATCTCGATTAATCACCATTTTAATCACACTGTTAAACAATAGAATGCCAATTGAAATTTATTAAATATTTTGGATATTTTTATACATTTTCATATATATTGTATTCTGTGTTGTAATTGATATCAAAGAGTATATTATTTTTATTATAAATATTTGCATTGTAAAAATGATAAACAAAAGAAATAGTATTTTTCAATTGACCTCATACAAGTACTGTAGTGCAATCTCTTTGTTCTGAAAGTGCAACTTACAAATGTAGATTTTTTTGCTCACATTACTGCACTCAAAAACAAAACAATGTAAAACTTCAGAGCCTAAAAGTCCACTCAGTCCGACTTCCTGTTCAGCCAATCGCTAAGACAAACAAGTTTGTTTACATTACAGGAGATAACGCTGCCCTCTTCTTATTTACAATGTCACCTGAAAGTGAGAACAGGCACTTGCATGGCACTTTTGTAGACATCCTTTGGCCTGCACCGCTTCCCGCATCCCCCATTGGCCTGAAGCGGCAAACCACGGCCAGTGGGAGCTGCAATCGGTCGAACCCGTGGACGTGGCAGGTAAACAAACCGGCCCGGCCCGCTGGGGGCTTACCCTGGTGGACTGCATTCCAAAGGTTTCCAATCTCTGGTGTAGTCATTGGTTCTGTCATTTGATATCAGTTATGAGATACTTCTGTTCTCTCTTTATTTATGAAACTGAGAACTACATAATGAATGAAGGAACCAATGACCACATTAATAACTTAACACTGTCTCAACTGAAACTGAAACACTGTCTCATCTTTCATGAAGATCATTAATGACCTCATCCTGGTTGAGAGATGTCCAGGTAATCTCCACGACGGATTTTAACATTGAGAGGGAAGAAAATGAAGTAAGAAAGGATACAGCCATGGGTAGGAGAATGGACATAAGGAGGAATGGTAGTGTAGATACCAGTCTAATAGGTGATACTGGCAGTAGAATGTCTGTGCGTAATTGGGTAAAGAATGTGAGCGAAGCCAAACAGCAAAAATTAAGATGTTTGTACACTAATGCGAGGAGCCTAGGTAACAAAATGGAGGAACTAGAGCTACTGGTGCAGGAAGTGAAACCAGATATTATAGGGATAACAGAAACATGGTGGAATAGTAGTCATGACTGGACTACAGCTATTGAAGTGTATGTGCCATTTAGGAAAGACAGAAATAAAGGCAAAAGTGGTGGAGTCGCATTGTATATCAATGATGAGGTAGACTGTAAAGAAATAAGAAGTGATGGAATGGATAAGACAGAGTCTGTCTGGGCAAAAATCACATTGGGGAAGAAAGCTACCAGAGCCTCCCCTGGGATAGTGCTTGGGGTGTGCTATAGACCATCGGGATCTGATTTGGATATGGATAAAGACCTCTTTAAAATTTTTAATGAAGTAAATACTAATGGGAATTGTGTAATCATGGGAGACTTTAACTTCCCAAATGTAGACAGGAGGACAAGTGCTAGTAATAATAATAGGGCTCAGATTTTCCTGGATGTGATAGCTGGTGGATTCCTTCACCAAGTAGTTGCTGAATCAACAAGAGGGGATGCCATTTTAGATTTGGTTTTGGTAAGTAGTGAGGACCTCATAGAAGAAATGGTTGTAGGGGACAACCTTGGTTCGAGTGATCATGAGCTAATTCAGTTCAAACTAAATGGAAGGATAAACAAAAATAGATCTGTGACTTGGGTTTTTGATTTCAAAAGGGCTAACTTTAAAAAATTAAGGACATTAGTTAAGGAAGTGGATTGGACTGAAGAACTTGTGGATCTAAAGGTGGAGGAGGCCTGGAATTACTTCAAGTCAAAGTTGCAGAAACTATCAGAAGCCTGCATTCCAAGAAAGGGGAAAAATTCATAGGCAGGAGTTGTAGACCAAGCTGGATGAGCAAGCATCTCAGAGAGGTGATTAAGAAAAAGGAGAAAGCCTACAAGGAGTGGAAGATGGGAGGGATCAGCAAGAAAAGCTACCTTACTGAGGTCAGAACATGTAGGAATAAAGTGAGAAAGGCCAAAAGCCATGTAGAGTTGGACCTTGCAAAGGGAATTAAAACCAATGGTAAAAGGTTCTATAGCCATATATAGATAAGAAGAAAACAAAGAAAGAAGAAGTGGGACCTCTGAACACTGAGGATGGAGTGGAGGTTAAGGATAATCTAGGCATGGCCCAATATCTAAAGAAATACTTTGCCTCAGTCTTTAATGAGGCTAATGAGGAGCTTAGGGATAATGGTAGGATGACAAATGGGACTGAGGATATTACACATCCGAGGTAGAAGCCGGTAGAAACTCGAACAGCTTAATGGGACTAAAGTAGGGGGCCCAGATAATCTTCATCCAAGAATATTAAAGGAACTGGCATATGAAATTGCAAGCCCATTAGCAATAATTTTTAATGAATCTGTAAACTCAGGGGTTGTACCGTATGACTGGAGAATTGCTAACATAGTTCCTATTTTTAAGAAAGGGAAAAAACGTGATCCAGGTAACTACAGGCCTGTTAGTTTGACATCTGTAGTATGCAAGGTCTTGGAAAAAATTTTGAAGGAGAAAGTAGTTAAGGACATTGAGGTCAGTGGTAATTGGGACAAAATACAACATGATTTTACGAATGGTAGATCGTATCAAACCAACCTGATCTCCTTCTTTGAGAAGGTAATAGATTTTTTAGACAAAGGAAATGCAGTCGATCTAATTTACCTCGATTTCAGTAAGGCATTTGATATGGTTCCACATGAGGAATTATTAGCTATATTGGAAGAGATGGGGATCAATATGAAAATTGAAAGGTGGATAAGGAACTGCTTAAAGGGGAGACTACAACAGGTCACACGGAAAGGTGAACTGTCAGGCTGGAGGGAGGTTACTAGTGGAGTTCCTTAGGGATTGGTTTTGGGACCAATCTTATTTAATCTTTTTATTACTGACCATGGCACAAAAAGTGGGAATGTGCTAATAAAGTTTCCAGATGACACAAAGCTGGGAGGTATTGCCAATACAGAGAAGGACCGGGATATCATACAGGAAGATCTGGATGACCTTGTAAACTGGAGTAATAGTAATAGGATGAAATTTAATAGTGAAAAGTGCAAGGTCATGCATTTAGGGATTAATAACAAGAATTTTTTGTTATAATCTGGGGGTGCATCAGTTGGAAGTAACAGACGAGGAGAAGGACCTCTGAGTATTGGTTGATCACAGGATGACTATGAGCAGCCAATGTGATATGGCTGTGAAAAAAGCTAATGCGGTCTTGGGATGCATCAGGTGAGGTATTTTCAGTAAAGATAAGGAGGTGTTAGTACCATTATACAAGGCACCGGTGAGACCTCATCGGGAATACTGTGTGCAGTTCTGGTCTCCCATGTTAAAGAAGAATGCATTCAAACTGGAACAGGTACAGAGAAGGGCTACTAGGATGATCCAAGGAATGGAAAATCTGTCTTATGAAAGGAGACTCAAAGAGCTTGGCTTGTTTAGCCTAACCAAAAGAAGGCTGAAGGGAGATATGACTGCTCTCTATAAATATATCAGAGGGATAAATACTAGGGAGGGAGAGGAATTATTTAAGCTCAATACCATTGTGGACACAAGAACAAATGGATATAAACTGGCCATCAAGAAGTTTAGACTTTAAATTAGACAAAGGTTTCTAACCATCAGAGGAGTGAAGTTCTGGAACAGCCTTCCAAGGGGAGCTGTGAGGGCAAAAGACATATCTGGCTTCAAGACTAAGCTTGATAAGTTTATGGAGGGGATGGTATAATGGGATAGCCTAATTTTGGCAATTAATTGATCTTTGACTTTTAGCGGTAAATATGCCTAATGGCCTGTGATGGGATGTTAGATGGGGTGGGATACGAGTTACTACAGAGAATTCTTTCCTGGGTGTCTGTCTGGTGAGTCTTGCCCACATGCTCAGGGTTTAGCTGATCGCCATATTTGAGGTCGGGAAGGAATTTTACTCCAGGGCAGATTGGCAGAAGCCCTGGGGGTTTTTCGCCTTCCTCTGCAGCGTGGGGCATGGATCACTTGTTGGAGGATTCTCTGCACCTTGAAGTCTTTAAATTACGAGTTGAGGACTTGAGTAGCTCAGACATAGTTCACGGGTTTGTTACAGGGGTGGGTGGGTGAGATTCTGTGGCCTGCGGTGTGTAGGAGGTCAGACTAGACTATCATAATAGTCCCTTCTGACCTTAAAGTCTATGAATCTATGATTCTATGAAATCCAAGTCTTTCTTCTTATCCCAGTAACACTTTTTTGCTGATGCCTCCCAAATCTGTCTCTATCACTGACCTCTTCCTCCTCTGACACTTCCTTGTGTGTGGCCTGCTTACAGTGCAAATTCAACATTACTAAAACCAGTTTCCTAAACTTTCTTTCCAAGACCGTGCATCTTTTTCCACAAACACCTCCTTTACAGCATTTTCAAGATCTTCCCTTTTCTTTGCATAAGAACTTAGTCTATGCATTGTTCATCTTTCCCTTCAACTACTGCAATCTTCCATATTCCAGCCTCCCTGATTTTCATTGTGCCATCTCCAGCATACCAAGAATTCAGCCATCAGAGTCATGTTGCTCACTCACTATACTGCTCATAAAACTCAAGCTCTTTATCCTTGAATTCAAAGACAGGCCTTCCTCCATCTCATTTCTTGCTAATTTCCCCATTAGTCACCTCTCTCTACCCAAACCTCCTGCCTAACTGCTGTCTGTATTTTCTTCTCCCATGTTGCTATTTGCACCTTCTTCCATGCTACCTTATTTAACTGCAATACTTCCGTCTTGCCCTATTTTCAAACTATTCCTTAATTCATTTCTTCTGCTTGGCCCTGTCAGCTTTAAGTCTCCATTGCAATTCAAGAATTGCCTGAATAAATTGGATTTAATAAGAAAGTGACTCACTAGAAATTAGGAGATTTGAGTTGTCTTCTTAGCTTTGCTATAGAGATCCTATGTGACATTGAGAGGTCACATATGCTCAGAGTTTCAAACCTGCATGCACACCTTTGTGTATGCATGTGCACATTGCTCACTGTATGTGCATAAGTCAGGATTTGTGCATATGCATGTGGGTATTTGCACATACAAATCCCTACTTGTATACATGGGCTGTGCATGTGCAAAAAAGAGCCCATACTTTTGTGCAAATGGGAATGCAGATCTGGACCATAATGTGAACTAGATTCTCTTGACTCATGCTGCAACATTAACAGAATTGCTAACTAAATTCAAAGTGCAGAAGCTTTAATTATTGATAAACATGCCAGAAAGAATCCAAGCCTGACTTCCAGATCCAATCTTTTTGTAAAATAAAAAGAAAAGGAGTACTTGTGGCACCTTAGAGACTAACAAATTTATTTGAGCATAAGCGTTCGTGAGCTACAGCTCACTTCATCGGATGCAAACATACTGAAACTCAGATACACTTTTCAATGTATAATCACGCTTTGACCTCTTGGTGTCTCAGTACAATACAGATAATTCACTATGTTTCATATAGTTATGTTATGATGTTATGATGTTTAATTAATACTTAAAGTATTAAGAGTTTTAGATGGAAATCTTGCTATACAAGTGTAAATTATTATTAAATTTGATTCCACAGTGTTTTTAGTGACTTCTCTGAACTTGTACTTTAATTAGGATGCTAATATACTTTCGCATAGTGTTCTCATTGTGAATCTTCATTTTTTATGTGCCATACTTCAAGGAACCTACTCAAGTTTTTAAATCTGCATATTCAGAAATTGATTGTTCAACTGAGACCAAGATACAAAACTGTCATAAATATAAAGGGAAGGGTAAACCCCTTTGAAATCCCTCCTGGCCAGGGGAAAGCTCCTCTCACCTGTAAAGGATTAAGAAGCTAAAGGTAACCTCGCTGGCACCTGACCAAAATGACCAATGAGGAGACAAGATACTTTCAAAAGCTGGGAGGAGGGAGAGAAACAAAGGGTCTGTGGGTCTGTCTATATTCTGTCTTTGTCGGGGATAGACCAGGAATGGAGTGTTAGAACTTTTAGTAAGTAATCTAGCTAGGTACGTGTTAGATTATGATTTCTTTAAATGGCTGAGAAAAGAACTGTGCTAAATAGAATAACTATTTCTGTCTGTGTATCTTTTGTGTAACTTAAGGTTTTGCCTAGAGGGGTTCTCTATGTTTTTGAATCTAATTACCCTGTAAGGTATCTATCATCCTGATTTTACAGGGGGGATTTCTTTATTTCTATTTACTTCTATTTTTATTAAAAGTCTTCTTGTAAGAAAACTGAATGCTTTTTCATTGTTCTCAGATCCAAGGGTTTGGGTCTGTGGTTACCTATGCAAATTGGTGAGGATTTTTATCCAACATTTCCTAGGAAAGGGAGGTGCAAGTGTTGGGAGGATTGTTCATTGTTCTTAAGATCCAAGGGTCTGGGTCTGTAGTCACCTAGGCAAATTGGTGAGGCTGTTTACCAAACCTTGTTCAGGAAGTGGGGTGCAAGGTTTTGGGAAGTATTTTGGGGGGAAAGATGCGTCCAAACAGCTCTTCCCCAGTAACCAGTATTAGTTTGGTGGTGGTAGCGGCCAATCCAAGGACAAAGGGTGGAATATTTTGTACCTTGGGGAAGTTTTGACCTAAGCTGGTAAAGATAAGCTTAGGAGGTTTTTCATGCAGGTCCCCACATCTGTACCCTAGAGTTCAGAGTGGGGGAGGAACCTTGACAAAAACTCTGTGTTCTACTTCTAAACCAGTTATATTCTTTCCAGTAGTTTAGCAGCAATTTTACAGTTCATGACTAGACTTTGATGGGGTACCTTAAAAAGAACAGATAATGGTATTTATACCATTTCCTGTGACAATATCTCCATTTCTCTCAGACATTCAATAATACCATCACATGGGGAATTAGGGACCAAAACAATGGCTATCATTTCAGAAGTTTTAAATAACCGGCTTGTCTGAGTTCACTTAAACCAGTTGTAAGGTCTCTTTTCCTCTCCTCCAAAAAACCTTGTAATTAAATAGAGTTTTCTCTCAGTCTTTGAGATGATGTTTATCTTCAAACTTTGTATTTTATAAAGGCATTGATTTTAAGTTTAGCATACTGTGAAAATATTCTGAAGCTTTTGTAATTGTATATTTTACCAGCCACCAAAAAGAAATCTTCCATTTTTAATTTCCTAATTTATATAAAACCTTTAACTCTTCAAGGATCTCAGCAATACTTTAGAAACTTGCCTCAAGGCAACTTCAACTGACCTACTAAAACATTTTGCAAGATCTACCTCCCTTCCCTCCCTCCCACCCCAGTGCAAGCATTATCTCTTGTCTGAGAGAAACTTGGGTACAAACCTTAGAAAAGGGTATTTTTAGGTAAGGTCAGAATGCTCTCTTAGGTATGCAAAAGTAGATGGAGGTTCACACCGCCTGCTTTTTTCTGCATTGACATAATCTATGTGATGCTGTTGAAGTAGTACTGAATCTTGGAAAAGCAATGGCAGTATCTCCTGCATTGGCAGAAAGGAGCTGGCAAAAAGACTGGCTTTTTTCTAATTACTCAAAGCATGGCAGTTAGTTTAATTCTTACCAGTGGATGCACCTAGTTGAAGATTCCATCTGCCTCTGCATTCAGCAGCATGAGATTATTGTTATTACTGATATTTGCTGCAAACATGCCCTTCTCTTCCACCTGTTCAGATGTTTCAGAATTTAGAGTTCTCCTATTTTGTGGATGATTATTTAAACCACTGATTTAGATATCTCCCCCCAGTTTGTAGTGCTGTGGTATAGATATTTGAACAGTATTTTATTTAAACAAAAATATCACTTTTAGCATATCCATTTATCGAGTATGTGTTCCTGTACCATATCTACTGTGAGTATTAGTTCACAAGGACCCACTACGGCTACCAGTGTTATATTTTTGCCATTTCTAACAGGATATTTCCCCCCACCCTGAAATTCAAGAATTGCAATAGTTCTAGGATAAAGTTTTTCCACCGTTAGTAGTAACTGCAAGAACAAATTGGCTCTGACTACAGAGTGCCAACAAAGAATTGTCCCAGTATTAATACAGAGGGTTAATGCTACCTTACCACACTCTAAATTAGATGTTAGTAAAATTATTCAATTTTTCTGTCTCTATTCCATGCAGTCACCCATCACTAAGTGGATTAGTGGAATCTGTATTTTTCTGTTGGGAAGTATTAATACTTCTGTTATCTCCAGGTGATATAAGCGTCCATTCTAAGAACTGGACATGTCACTGGAGTTGCTCCCTTTGCCTCAGATGGATTCTTGTGAATATTGTCTTCAAGTCTGATCCTCTTTGATTAATCCACCCCCAATGATATTTTCTTTGATTTAAATCAAAATCCCAAATCAAAAACTCAGTCAAAAGAAAGTGTCAGGTCTGCACAGAAAAACTACCGATTTCACATGATCATAGTCCAAAACCATGATTATGTGAGAAATTAAGCCCATGTTCACTTAAAAGGCAAGTGACTCTTAGGAAGCCTTTGGACAATATTTGTCTGATCTTGTAACAGATTCCCACTCTTAAGCTGCCTTTATGTGATTTCGTTTCATATAAACATTTCACAACTATACAACCCTATAGTATGTTATCCAGAAAGACTGAATTCCTGATTATGCTCCAAAGCTGCTTTCATAATGTTCCAGCCTTACTTTTTTGACTTGTGTTCAAGAGCGTACAGAAAGATTTCACTAGATTCCACCCCCGCCACCCGATCTAAAAGGCTCAGACAATTTTGTGTGTAAATCAGTCCCCTCCTAATGCTGTAGACATCTAGCCCATACATTTGATAGACTTCTTGGCCCTTACATCAGATAGTTTTGGAGCATGCTTTGTCTCACCTTTTTTTCCTCCTCCACTTAGGTGACTTCTTTGTCTAACTTCTGCTAAAATACAAATCTCTTGCGTTTTGTTTTCTTTTCTGTTACAAATTGAATGAAGCATCTCTACATAAACAAATTTACTCCCTGTTTTCTCACAGGGATCCTTTCTGTACTCAGACCTCTTGTGTAGGCTGGTATCTATCTCTCTGACTTGTCACTTCTTTACTGAGATTGGTATAATTTTTTCTACAAAAAAACATAGGTTTTCTGGGTCACACGCTTCCCATGTCTTTTTGATGTGACTGCTTGCCTAGTCCACTACTGCTTCCAATTTTTCCTCTCTGCCTCTGAACTCTGAGGAAATAACAGCAAGTGGTAATATTTCTAATTCATCCAAAAATGAACCAATCTTTCAGTAATTTTTTCCTCTTGCCATCTCCTAAAAAATTAGATAACCGTTTGCTTGGATAGAGTGATATTGATTTGACAACACCTCTGTATGCTATATCTGTTTCTGGTTTTCCTCAGACCATGTTTTTAGATGCACAGCATTCCCTTGAGCAGCTTCCAATGTGTACCTGTCATCAGTAGCTGCTGCCTTGCAACTGTCTGGTACAGAGCTGTGAAACCATGGAATTAGTGATATAAATATCTTTGTTAGGTCACACGAGCATAATATTTATGTTTAGAACATTTTAATTCCTTTGTTGTTGACTTGTTAATAAATCCTTGAAGTTCAACACTTCATTAGGGGGAAACTACTAAACATGTAATAGAAATTAGGGCTCTATGGAAGTTACACTAAAAATCTACAAAACAGTTAGGTGAAGTCCTTACTATAGCTTTTGTTTTGTTTTTGTTCCCTGTAGAGTGGATATCATTCTCTATTCGCTCTTGTTCCAGCAAAGCACTTAAAGTGTAAAAGTAATCCCACTGACTTCATTTGGGACTATGCACATGTTTAAGTGCTTTGCTGGACTGTAGTCATGAATGTATGTGAAAGGTTAGAATTTTCTTTTTATTTCTATTAGATTTTTCGATAAGGATACATATTTTAACAAATTAATCTCATTATACTTTCTTAAATCACAAGTTACAAATGAAAGTTTACCTTTGGAGTAGCGTGTATTGCCTTTATTTTTTCATGAAATGGCTCTGTGATGATCAATTTTATGGTATGCTAATTAGAGGGGCTTTAAAACTGTAAGTCAGTTCCTTTTTAATCACTCCAGTTCATAGTTCTGTTTCAAAGGGAAATGTTTCTTCAGATTTGAGATTTTATTTGCATTTCAGTACCCAGAAAAGAAAAGGTGATGACTATGAATAAAGCAGGTACATATTAGCCAGGTATCTGACTGTACCTCCTGTGAACATGTATATCTTTGTTTAACTCTTTTTTAAGAATAGGGATTTAATGTTTCCAGACACGGCTTGGTACATACTTGTCAGATTGCATTTCAGGACAATATGTAATTAGCTTGTAGTAGTTACTCTTACTGCAAACCTTTTTATCAAATTATGTTTTATGCCAAGCAAGTTATTACAAAATGTACCATGAACCACTGAATGCCAAAAAATATTCATTTGCTTTTCAGTAAAAAAAAATGGAGATATGAGACTACAGGTGTTACAAAAGATTCAAATAGCCTGGCATAAGGTCATGCGCTACACATACAAAAATATACCATTTATAATCATCAAAACTTGACAGTAAAGATTAATAACAAATGACCACAAAATTCATGTAGTGAGACTTGTACTTGGATATCAACAAGCAGCTGTTTCTGGTTTTCTGAGATAAGCTTAAACAAAAGGTTCCATTGACTTGAAAAAGAAAACCATTTTCCCCCAAATGTCATGGAAATCAATCCAGTACAATTTGCCTTAAAGATGGCATGCCCCTGTCGGTTAGTGGCTCATGTGTGGCAACCCTCTAAGACGGGGTGAGCAAACATTTTGGCCCGAGCACCACATCTGGGTATAGAAATTGTATGGCGGGCCATGAATGCTCACAAAATTGGGGATTGGGGTGTGAGGGGGGAGGGCTCTGGCTGGGGGAATGGGCTCTGGGGTGGGGCTAGAAATGAGGAGTTCAGGGTGCAGGAGGGGGCTCCGGTCTGGGGCAGGGGGTTGGGATGCGGGAGGGGGGTGAGGGTTCCGTCTGGGGATGTGGGCTCTGGGATGGGGCTAGGGATGAGGGTTATGCAGGAGAGTGCTCCGGGCTGGGACCAAGGGGTTCGGAGGGCAAAAGGGGGATCAGGGCCGGGTCAGGGGGTTGGGGCACAGGAGGGGGTCAGCAGTGCAGGATCTGGGTAAACCTCAAGCAACTCCCAGAAGTGCTTACCTCAAGCAGCTCCCAGAAGCAGCAGCATGTCACCCCTCTGGCTCCTATGCAGATGTGCAGCCAGAGGGGGGACATCTGTTTCCAGGAGCCACAGCACATGCAGAGTGGGGCAAGTCCACGAGCCCACTCCCTGGCAGGAGCTTGAGGGCTGGATTGAAATGTCTGAAGGGCCAGATGCAGCCTCCGGGCCATAGGTTGCCCACCCCTGCTCTAAGAGAAGGCTGTCTGGGTTACAAGACTTGAAGGCCCAGCTTACGTCTGTACTGAAACAGCGTACTTATTAGGGATAGCATATATCAAGAGAATGCCATCGATTCATGCTGGCATTAGTTTTCCCTGATTTGTTGATGGGCTGTCTATTTGAGACTATGCAGCCTTCTTGCATTCTTTTTGAAGAAATGCACCCTGTCCGTCATAATGTATTTCTGGGGTCCTTT
Organism: Eretmochelys imbricata; assembly: GCF_965152235.1. Taxonomy (NCBI): domain Eukaryota; kingdom Metazoa; phylum Chordata; order Testudines; family Cheloniidae; genus Eretmochelys; species Eretmochelys imbricata. The sequence goes on along the minus strand of NC_135578.1, from coordinate 38,400,690 downwards.
CACATACTTTATCAGCTGACTTAAGGTTGTCATTTGGAGAATGTGCTCTTTGTTCACTAGGAAGGGCAGAGTTCTGAGCATATAAAAGATTTATCTGATCATTATCATACCAGTAAACAACTTGACTAAAATACATTCATTTATATTGGGAACTGTAACACAAAGGCTTTTGTTGTTTGCAAGAGGGCCTATCCCTGGAGGAAGATCAAACTTGGAGCAATTTGATTAAGTAGATGAGTACTTCTCTGTAAATCATTTGGATTGGATTATGTATTACTCATCTGTTTTAATTAAAGAATGCATTTACTTTTTACTTATCTGTGACATTAGACAAGAAAGGGGTGTTTGGATAATTCAGATTAATTTTTGGCAACAGTGAGAACTAATGAAACTGAAAATTAGTGATGAATGGTATTAATGAGACAGTACAAAGGACTCTTCATTAATAAAAACTAATTAGAACTGTTATGTAACAACCTGACAGGAGTCCAGCCTTCAGGTAATCATGGCTATCAACATCTGTGTCTGAAACATTTATTTGCTTGAAATAATTTTCTTGGCTAAAAATCTGAGTTAGAGATCCAGTGAAGACTGGCCTTTTGGTGACCTAATATGTAAAAAGTAAAATTTGGGATATTTTTTGTATATTCATAACCCCATAATGAATGTATCAAATTTCAAGGTCCTAGGTGAATGGGGACATGTGAATGGGGAGTCCGTCACTCACTCTGTTACAAATATCTATATTAGATTAAATTAGTAGTTTGTTTCTTTAATTAGCCCACTGTTTCCCAAAACACTCTGGGGTGTGTGAAGAAGTAGCCAGAGAGGGCACCGTAGACCTTTTAATAGTTCTCCAGAGTCTCAGATTTCATGTAAAAAAAAAAAAGTCTGTTGCTGTTATGGCTGCAAAGAAAACAGACAAGACATAGCAAACTTCCATAGTTTGCAGAGAGCCGGACATAATTCTGAAGTGCGAACTGCCTCATTTATTTCAATGGATGCTAACTTTAGTTGCTAATATGATATTTTAAATGTCAATAGTGTTGATTATTTCAGTGCTCAAATTATGTAGGACGGGAGAATAAAGGAAAAGTTGGAGACCAAGGGCTAGCCAGGGTGTGTGTGGAGATCAGGGTGGAAGATATATAGATTAAGATGGGTAAGCCTGTATCACACAGTGGAGTTGTGGGTGGTGCAATTACTTTCATTTTCCTGAAAGGAGGACTCATCTTTCAAAAGTGTGAAAAACACTGCATTACCCCACTAGTGTTTATCCTGTGTAGATTTTAAAATGCTTTAAATAGCTCTCTTCACAAGAATATCCCAGGGCGCAAGTAATTGGTGATTAAAAGCCTGATACTGCATTTCTTACTCAGGAAAACATCCCATGACGTCAGTGAGAGTTCTCTTTGAATATGGAGTGAAAGACTGGGACATGAACATGCAATGCAAGCAGTCAATATTTCAATCTATATTTTAATAAATAGTGCACCAGAGTTCTGGATTTCATCCAGAAGCAGATAACTGCTAAGAAATTTCCATCTAATGGTGCAGTCATAACATGTGGCTGCCAAAGGCTGCTGCAAGTGAGCAACTAGGAACTAGAGATGTGATAAAGTGTTTCATTCTGCAAGCAAAGATGTTTGTTCCCAAAGGGGTTGGGAAGAGGAAAGGTGAAGAAGGGTTGTATTTTTTTAATCTACTTTTGAAATAAATAAGGCTGGCTTTAGTTGAGGAAGCCTTGTAAAAACAAATGAAATTGAAATTTACAAAAGTACAAAAGTTAAATTTCAAATTTACAAAAGTTTTGAAATTTAACACTGAGTACAATTTAGGCTTTTAAATATGTTAATGAATTTTCTCCAGCTATTTCAAAGGTCTATTAAATTCAGGAATCTTGTGCTGCTCTCCTAGAAAAATATCATAACAAGGTCAAATGGATAAGCTGAATGTTCTGTACAGCATATTGTTTAGGGATTTATGAGTAAGCAGCACAATCATAAAAGTAATTCCAAACAGGAGCCAGTGGGGGATGTTTACAATGGCTAGTCCTTCACACACATGATGGGAAGCTAAACCTACTGAGAATCTGAGGAACTAATGTCTGTAATAATAGGGAGCTGATAGAACTCCCCAAGGATGTATTCCACCACTAACTAATTACAATGATGGACAAAAGAAAAAAGATGGGAGCAGGTATTTTCCGGCTCAGTATCAACAAAACAATAGTCTCAGGGCTTGGTAACGTCTTGTCAGAAGATGGTGATGATATAATATTGTATATTGACAATACATGTATTTGCTAAATGGTATATCACCAATGTTTGAGGAAAGCGTTTAGGTAATTTTCCAAAAAATGTACATATCCCAATATTTGTCTGTCTGTTTTTAGATCCTATTTCTGTTCTGCCTTAAAATTTATAATATCTGTATTCCTTTGATAGCTCGGTTCCTGATTCTTTTTTCCCCTTAGCAGTTCAAATGCTAACATCTCCCTAGGGCTGATAAATCCCAGCAGTAAAGTCTGTCAGTACAACAAGGCAGTGTCTTATTTGCAAAGAATTTCCATACTAGTTACAGTGTATATTTAACATTATTAATCTTCAAAGGAGATAATCTTCCCTTGATCAATTAAGTCCTGGGTAAGTCTTCTATTCCTGCTTTAGGCCACCTATACTAAAAGCAGTTTTTCTAACCAATCAGTCATACTGGAGTTCTGACAACAGAGGCGTAAAAAGAAGGCTGAGTAATTATGCAACTGGAGTAAAAAGTTTCCCTCAGGGGACTTTAAACCAGTTGAGAAGGGACAGAGTTATTCTCTTTGCTGTGGTAAATCAATTGATAAGTCAGCTGGTTGCAGTGGTCAAGAAACTTTCCCCCCACCATTGTACAGCATTAGGTAGTTGGCCAAATGATTCTACCACCTTCTGAAGCACTGAGTATCAAGTCATAGCAGGTGGTAGGATACTGGACTTGAAGAATAGATGGTCTGACTGGATACAGCAAATCCCTATGATGGTCACAGTGTAAGTGCATTGCTCACTTAGGCCAGGTCTACACTATAGACTTATATTGATATAACTACATCGCTCAGGGGTGTGAAAAATCCACAGTAGTTATACCAACCTAACCCCCAATGAAACCAGCTCTATGTCGATGGGAGAGCTTCTCTTGTCAACATAGCTACTGCCTCTTGGGGAGGTGGATTAACTACTCTGATGGGAGAAGCTCTCCTGCTAGCATAATAGTGTCTTCACTAGTGCACTGCAGCTGCACCAATGCAGCTGCACCACTGTAGCACTGAAAGTGAAGACAAGCCCTTAGTATTTGGGAGGTTTAGGGCTATAGCTGTGCAAAAACATACAAACACAGAGTTGCAAGTTTCTTTGTTGAATGCAGAGACAAAGGCATTTGTGAAGATGGGTCTGCAGAACGCAACTGCACACCCTTGAGGGAGTAGCTGCTCTTAGAGCCTGACCCATAGCCCATTGGAATCAATGGGGTACTGCAGTCCAGCAGCTGCTTTGGAGGAAGAAAACTTAGACATCTCTTAAAACAAAACTTGAAGATAAAACTAATTGATTAGAAGTCAGTAGCAGAGAGTACAAGGGAAAACCAGCATCCAGAATGCACATGTCAGATTATTGAAAACATTCCCCACTACAGCTCACAGAGGATCATCAGGTTCATCTGACACTTCTTGTATGTTTAGAGGCAGCATTTTTCCTTCTTTGGGTGAAAATACAGTAGGTTGTTTATTGCAGCCTGCCTTGGTTGTTGTATGGCTGTCTACATATGTTGTAATACTACATTAACTCTGTTTGCTACTGAGCTAAAGAATAGGTTTGGCAAAAGAGAGTGGAATAATCTATAATTCTCATACTCTGAGTTCTGCCAGAAAACCCTCCCTCTGCCAATTTTGATACCAGGGATTTAAATTAGTAATTGATTGTTGACTATATGGGATAGTTGTCCATACTGGTAATTTTCTGATCGGACCCTGTGTAGTAGATGTATGGGGACATGGAAGAATTCTGAGTCAGGAATGATAAAGTGTAAGTGCCACATCTTGGTTCTGGAATGAGTTGCACGCCTCATGTTGCCCTTAAATTAGTCTTATTTTTGTCTTAGAGTGTAGAGATTAAATCTTGCATTTGTCTTTCACTATACCAAACATTGTCCAGCTTTCTTGCCATCCAGTTTTACTGTCATCCAAGCACCAGCACAACATGGAATCACTTAAATTTAGGGGGTTTCAAGAGCATGGGACAGGAACTATTACATGTTTTTAAAAGAAATAAGTTCATTCAGGTAATTAGTATGGACCAATATATGTAGACCAACCCCTTTTCATGGGACATAGTGCTATGTAGAGTTCTAGCAATCTACTTGATTTTTATTTATTTATTTATTTTTGGTCAATGAATCAAGCATTGGCATTAAACTCACAGAGCTCTCCTATGTACTTCAACTTCCTTGCCCATTTGTAATATTCCTCAATGAATCACATTCAAAGTGTCTGGATGGGATAGCTGCAAATCCCAGGGGTTGCTAGACATATACTGTGCTTGCAGATTGTAATTCATCATGCATAGGAGTAGTTTGTCATGTTGCTGGCTGTGATGGAGTGTACTTGGCCTTTCGTGACCACCTCCCACAGTGCAGGCCCTGTGGTCATACTACAACCCTGGCCCCAAGTGGGTCCTACAGGCCTTGTGGAAGCAGCCACTCAGAGCCCAGAAGGCTCAGATAAAAGGAGCAGCAGGGCCATAGCAGGTCAGTTCCTGGTGCGGATCAGAGGGGTGGAAAAGGGTGTTTTTCTCTGGCCAGAAAACCTTCACTGGCAACATTTACTGGGCCTGAGAACTTTAATCCTAAGGTAATGGGTGGAGGTAAAGGGAGCAGGTGGGAAGAGGCCTAAAGAATGCAGACACAACTAATTTAAGGAAGAAGCATGTGGCTGCTGTTCATAGGCACCCAGGCCTGGGACCCAGAGTAGTGGGTGGGTCTGAGTTCCCCTACCAGCCTTTGGCAAAGTGGCCTAAGCCCCAAGAACAGTCTAAGGTTCCTTTAGAAGCCCGAGTGAATAGCTGGCTTTAAAGGGCCTATAGATGGGGCTGAAGATCCTGGTGAGGGCAGACAGACAGTTTGAACTCTTTGCTACTCTGGAAGGGGTTCATTTTTATCAGTGTGACTTGGCTGGAGGAATGAACATTGAAGACCCACCTAACAAGGTCAGTGACTTACAGGGGACACCAGAGCAGGAAAGGGCCTGCAATATCAGACACAGCAGCTGGAGACACTCAAGAGGTGAGTGTCTCTCCTTACATTGGCACCCACAGGTGGACCCTTTATTTATCAAGGGTCCACAGGTACTTTGGGTTAGTCAAAAATGTAGAACGTAATCTCGGTGTGTGCAAACTTCTTGTATGCCCAAACTGTGTTCCTTCTGAATCTAAGCATAATTGGTCTCAGGGTTAGACAAGCCTTCAAGTAGTTAGCAGCTGACCATCATGAGCTCAAAGCAATACTCTCCCCCAAAAACCCCACCATAGCTAGTAGCATGTCCACATATGAAAACTGTCTTGCCAGCATTACAGAGGGTTGGCAGTTCTGGTAATTCAACTTGAAACTGTCCTGTGCTGTGCTGCAAGTACCTAATACCAAGTAGTTCAAAACTTCAGAAGGGAATATCTGCCTAGTTAAAAAATTACACTGTGTATCCTTTCCATTATATTGTGATTTCAGGAGGCTTTGTTTCTGTAGTGTCTTTTATTATTGCCTTTTTCACTTACAAGGTGTTCCAAGAAATATAGATTCCAGTGCAGGAAAACAATTTTTTGAACTCTAGGTCGGCAGGTTTGATTGTATTAGGGTTATACAGTTTAATACTCCTGATAGTGCAGTACCTCCACAAAATTCCATATGGGTATAGGGCTCAGTTATACTAGATTCATAGATTCATAGACTTTAAGGTCAGAAGGGACCATCTTGATCATCTAGTCTGACCTCCTGCATATTGCAGGCCACAGAACCTCACCCATCTACTCCTGCAATATGCCCATAGCCTCTAACTGAATTACGGAAGTCTTCAAATCATGATTTAAAGACTGCAAGTTACAGAGAATCCACCATTTACTCAAGTTCAAACCAGCAGGTGAACCCTCACTCTAGAAGAATGTACCCCCTGTCCCCAAGGTTTCTGCCTATCTGACATGGGGAAAATTCCTTTCTAACCTCAGATACGGCAATTAGTTAGACCCCAAGCTTATGGGTGAGACCCACTAGTCAGATACCTGGGCAAGAATTCTCTGTAGTAATTCAGAGCCATTCCCATCTAGTGTCCCATCCCTGGCCATTGAAGATATGTGCTACTAGCAGTCGCAGATGGTTCACATGCCAACGTAGACAGTCCCATCATACCATTCCCTGCATAAGCTTATCGGGCTCAGTCTTGAAACCAGTTGGGTTTTTTCCCCCCCACTGCTCCCTTTGGAAGACTGTTCCAGAACTTCATTCCTCGATGATGTGCAAATACATAGTAAGATATATAAGCTACACTTATCAGGTAATACTCCAGCGCCATACCTCTTGAAGATCCTGGATGCAACAGCAATGCCAAAAATAAACTTCTAATATTCTGTATAGATACCATTTTTATACATTTCTTTCTCTTAATATGAAAAGAACTTCTCACCCTTTTAACACACAAAAACGCTGAGTGCTCTAAAAAGAATTAAACTTACAAAAACAATCATGAGGCAGTATCAATACTAATATAGAAATGTATTTATACATAATGCATTCCCATTGAACACCATACACTTTCTAAATATTACAAATGAAGCAATGTAAATAACTGATGTTTGATTTGCTGGCAGTTCTGAAAAATAAAAAAATCATTTTACATCAACCTAAAACTGAACTTTTTCAGCAATTTCAGCTAATTGAAAAGTCAAAATATTCTTCATTTTGGGTCAAACAAATGTTTGCCTTCTTTAAAAACTGGAACAACATTAGCTTTTTTCCAGTCTTCTGGAATGTTCCCCATGCTCCAAGACTTATTGATAATCAATATTAACAGTCCAGCAAGCTCCTCAACCTGCTCTCTTAAAACTCTTGAATGCAAATTATCTGGACTGGCTGATTTAAAAACGTCTAACTTGAGTAGCTTCTGTTCAACATCTTCCAGATAATCACCATATAAAACTGTATAATCTTTTCCTCACCAAAATGGGACAGAAATGTTTTTCGTGCGAAGTTAGAGGGCTGCTAAGAGAAGCACCAGTATGAGTCTTGGGTGTGGGGGGGAGTCTTGCTGCAGAGAGGGAGAGCTGCAGCAGAACTCTTCCTCTCTATGGTAACGTCTCCTGGCCAGCAGACCTTGTCTAACGGTATTAGATTCCACCATCTGTCAGCTTCTCTCTGGGTTCTGCTGTGGCTGCCAGCTAAAAAATATTAAACATGTGAACTTTGTCAGCTGCACTCAGCTGCTAAGAAAGTTGAACTCTGTCTCTAAATCTCTTTCCTCATGCCCTAAAGCAGTGGTTCTCAAAGCTGGTCCGCTGTTTGTTCAGGGAAAGCCCCTGGCGGGTCGGACCGGTTTGTTTACGTGCCACGTCCGCAGGTTCGGCCGATCGCGGCTCCCACTGGCTGTGGTTCACTGCTCCAGGCCCCGGGGGGCTGCGGGAAGCGGTGCGGGCCAAGGGATTTGCTGGCCGCCCTTCCCACAGCCCCCATTGGCCGGGAGTGGCAAACCACGGCCAGTGGGAGCCGCGATCGGCCAAACCTGCAGATGTGGCAGGTAAACAAACCGGTCCGGCCCGCCAGGGGCTTTCCCTGAAGAAGCGGCGGACCGGCTTTGAGAACCACTGCCCTAAAGCACATTGTAGCATCAGACAGTAAGAAATTATAAATGGCTCTCTTCTCTAGCCCCCAAATTCCTCTTTATCATCTTTTAATGACAGATTTTACCCTTAATCTTTTTCTGTGATGTCATATGCTGGAGCAGTAAGTACATACCTTTATCCCTATGGTTATCCCAAAATCTCCATGCCAGGTTTATCCATTTTGTGTGAGCTTTGTACTTTCCTAAAAAATAAAAATCTTGATGGCATACCTACCAAACACAATTACAAGATACAGTCCTGGTCTGCATGTACACTACTATACACAGGGCATGCTGCAGGATCACACTGCATTCCTTGTTTAGTTAAAAGCTTCAGTTCATTTAAAGGGACTCAGGAAACCGGGATGCTATTCCCTGCCCTACCAGTGATTTGTGTAAACTTGGGCAAGTCAATTAATCTTCTGAGGTCTGCCTCCATTTTCCCATCTGTTATGGGGAATGTGCCATTTATTTTTGTGGAGCATTTTGTGATCTATGGATGATAGCACTGCGGTAGGTATCAGGTTAGTAAATTTCTAGTTTAAGTTCTTCTAGATCCAGAGCTACTTAGTAAAAGAAAAAAAAATCCAAATGTTAAAATTACACCACAGCCTCATGGAAAATGTTTGAGAGGGCTAAGATGGCATACCCTGTGCACCTAGACAATAAAATATTTAACAATAACTGTAATGATGCTTCCCAACTGTCTTCCACCTGAGGATCTGAGTGCTTTACAGCCCTTAATAATAAACTAAGCTTCAAAATATCCTTCTGAGGTAGGGAAGTACTCTTAATTTTACTGAGGTAAAACAGAGGCCATGGGCCTGCTTTTTTCTGAAGCATTGAACATCCACAAGTCCAGCTGAAGTCAGGAGGCGCTGTAGGTACTTGGGCAGGCTTGACAATAAGCCTGTGGCAAGCTGCAAATAGCATCTAGATCTTCAGACTCATTTTCTGGGTTTAACTACAGCAGTGTTCTTCCTTCCCACTTTATTTTGTTAGTATCCCAAGCATTTCCTTCGTCACTAAATGCCTTTCAAGGTAAAACACTAACCTGTAAATGCTGTCACATTTCCTGTTACTAGCAGTGAGAATTTTACAGAGGAGTACGCTTTCACTGAACGTTCTTCAGCAGGAATCCTACCTATATCCACTCAAGCCTCAAAACTTACAAGAGATCCCTTATCTTACTTCAGCGTAATCACTAAAGTCAACCTAAAAAGCGTCTGCATGCTGTTGTGCCTTTTAGAACAACTTTATTATGTAAATACATTTTTGGGATGATATTTGCCTCAATCCTTCCCTAAAGAATTTTGTTTCTCGGTCCTACTATATACCCTGCTATTCGTATTGTTTGAGCTCAGGGTTCTGTTAATTTATTAATAAATCAATGAACGTAAGCAACTGCCCAATGGCAGAACAAAACCAATTATTTTTACAAGCAAGTACCTCCTATTGTAACATTCCTCCCAGGCACAGCAGAATACATGTCTTTTGCTATCACACTTGCAGGAAGATTCTACTTTAGAGCATTAAAGAAAGCTATATAACTTGGTTAGGGATTTTTTTAAAATATAAGATTCAACCTTCAGAATATCCCCACTGTCACAGGGTGCCTCTGTCACTACCCAGTGTACTTCACCACTTGGCCACTTCATATGGTGTCAGTCACAAACACACACCAGGCTGTTACCTTTTCACAAGCTATGTATTTATTCATTCCTTGCAGAGCATAACAGTTTATTGCAGGCCTACAGTAAGACGAGGCTTCCATAAGCCTTCACTCCTCAGCCCAGGGTCACCACCTGAGCTTCCCTTACTTCCAGTTCCTTCCACTTACATCCTCCCAATTACATTGTTAGCCTAGTGATTACCATCCAGGTGCTCAGAATCCCCCCAGAAGAAAGTGAGTGTTTGTTCAGAGATGAGCCTGCAGTCTTCTTTACTGCAGCAACATCAAGTGGCCAGGGTGCTACTGATAGTGCCTTGTTACACCCACAAAAACCTAATTGGCATTACTTCTGATTTCTACTGGTGTCAGAGTAGAATCAGGCTCAGACTTTCATTGTATTATTTCTCTGTGTAAGGATTACTTACCTGAATAAGCTCTTAGATTGTAAATTTCAGATATAAAAACAATAAAAATGAAACATAGCCCTTACAAAATTGATTAATATAAATTTGTGCAAGTCTAAAGCGAATAAAAATATACTAAAATTATTGCTAATAAACTGAACAGAACATAGCCTACAATGACTAGTTCAGATTTATGTTTTATAATGCAGAGTATCATCCTTAACCTTTAAACCAGTATTGCCCTGTAACAGAACTGAAATTAGTTTCTCTAGATCAGTTAATTTCCATACCTTATCTTTGAGCCTCTAGCTACACGTTTCACATTTATATTTTCCTTTAAAGTGTCTGCTCTGAATAAAGCTAGCATCTGACATTTTCTTTCCCAATTCCCAGCCTAAAAGCTGACAAGTATCTATATATACAGCACTTTTTTGGTACAGTTTTCTTTTGTGGCAGGGAGACTCCAAGCACCCAAATATCAGTAAAATATACCACTATCTTTCAGGGTGATGTATTTAATGGAAATAAGAACATCATAAAAGGGTTGGGTGAATGCTCTGCATACAGCACTGCAAAATAAAGAGGGAATTTAATACCTACGCAGATATAACATGGTGATGCATGTGATAGAAATAATAATTTTTCCTTCTTTCTGTAATTTTTTCAATATTGTGAAGCTGACCAATTGGTAATAAAATGTATTACCATTTAGGTAAAAATCTTAATGCAATTGTTGCCATGCTTCAGGGGTTTTGGAAAGTCTGTGCGCAATTACAGCATCGACTATGCTCTTCTTGCCCCCACACCCCCCAAGTATGTTTTAGTTTTTTTTCCCCATACAAACCAACGGATAATTCTATAAACAAAATAGCACAGGAAGAAACACACAACCTTCATATACCTTAACAACTATGCTGAGCTAATTAAATTGAGAGGACCATCCTCAGAGTTTGATGTTTTAAAGGGTTATTTTAATTCAATTAAAAAGGCAATGGCAAATCCCCTTAACCCCCTTTTTGGAGGAAAGGACAGAGAATTACAGGTAATGGTCAATAATTCTTATATTACTAAAGCTTGTATACATAGGACTCAGACTTTTAGAACATGGCAACAACTGAATTCAAGCTGGCTGCTTGGTTTGTACTGCACTGTGCTCTAAGAGAAATCTTAGAAAGGGAGAAGCAGTATGGTCTGGAAGATGTGAGTTTGGGGTTAGAAGTGAGAGTTTCTTGAGTTCTAACCGAGGCTCTGCTACTGACTTTTTCTGTGGTTCAGGGCAATTTGGTAGCCTCAATTCTTCCATTTCTAAAATTGACATCATGGAGGAGATGGTATGATGGGATAACATGATTTTGGCAATTAATTGATCTTTAACTATTCATGGTAAATAGGCCCAATGGCCTGTGATGGGATGTTAGATGGGGTGGGATCAGAGTTAGTACAGAGAATTCTTTCCTGGATATCTGGCTGGTGAATCTTGCCCACATGCTCAGGGTTCAGCTGATCACCATATTTGGGGTCGGGAAGGAATTTTCCTCCAGGGCAGATTGGAAGAGGCCCTGGGGGTTTTTCGCCTTCCTCTGTAGCATGGGGCATGGGTCATTTGCTGGAAGATTCTCTGAACCTTGAAGTCTTTAAACCATGATTTGAGGACTTCAATAGCTCAGACATAGGTCAGAGGTTTATTGCAGGAGTGGGTGGGTGAGATTCTGTGGCCTGCATTGTGCAGGAGGTCAGACTAGATGATCATAATGGTCCCTTCTGACCTTAATATCTATGAGTCTATGAGACTCTTCACAGAGGTGTTAAAGAGATGAATAAAGTGCTTTAGAAACATTACAGAGGTCAAATATACTATACATGCTATGCATTATCAAAGGTTATTGAAAACCATCTAGTGTAAGATCAGTCTGAAGATATTACAGCAGCATGGCTGTCCTTGAGATCTAAGCCAAGAGAACTGTTAAGAATTTATTTATTAGAAGACTATAGTCTCATCTTGCCTGATAGATACTTCTGAAAAAATCAAATGTTAATTGTGTTTATGCTAATATCTTATTGCTATATGTATTATAACTGCAGCATGAATTTATCTCATGATGAATATCTTTTTAAAAGGCTGTTCTTTCACAAGGATTCTGAGATTTGGCTCAGTGATTAAAATTGAGATCAGATTGCTTGCTTGTGCTGAAGTGTATGTAAAAGAATTAACCTTCGAGGTCTTGGAGCTCAGTGTCCCTACTGAAATACAGAATAACTGGCTGCTTGAGAACTCGACACAGGAATTGAGCATTCAGGCTGGATGTGATGATGGTTCTGTGACTGCCACAAAAGTAGTAACCTGATTAATTTAATTCAATTCTGCATCATCTACAATATACCCTGTAACTGCACAGTTTGGAATTTATACAGAACTCTTCTCTTATCAACTTCTTATATTAATTTACAAGGGAAATATGGACCAGATTAATAGCCCCAGAGGAGCAGCATGTGGATTTATTCTGTTAGACAAGGTTGACTCAAAGTGGAGGAAGGGAATAAGTCTGAAAGCCAGGAAGGAACGTCCAGCCAACCCAATGGTTTAACAAGGAAAGAGGTGTGGACAATGGTTTGGAAGGGGGTGGACTAAAAGCTTCCATTTAAAGTGATATTGCTCGTTTCTGAGCAACATATGAAAAAGCAGTTAAAATTGATTGATTGAAACAGGAGGGGGAGCTGAAGGGTTGAGTGCAAGCTCCCCTCTCTCTGCGCTCCTTGCCTTTAGCAAACGTTAGATAAGAGCTGTGTTTCCTCTTCCTTCTTCGGTACCCTTAACTTTAACATTTGAATTTGTTGGATGAAAAACAAGATCCACTTCAGTTTAGATGTAAACAATTTCTTTTTGCCTTTATTATGTACATTTTAAGAAAATGCTGTTATCATCTATGATTTACATATACATGCAAAACTGACAAGGTAAGAAAAGTAAAACTTCATTCAGGGACAGGGTCTCTCTCTTCAAATCTCCAATCTCTGTTATGTTTGCCCCTGTGTCTTCTCCAATCTCTTATTGCCAATCATCTATCTTTTATTTTATCCCATGTTCTGTGACTTTGCACTGGCTCAGTTTACCAAGTTACCTCATCTGTGTACCTCTTTATTTTAAACCCCTAATTAAAAACCACAATTCTCCTGCAATAAATCACAATAACTAACCTAAACTAATATATTTTTGCTTATCCTGCTAAAACTTTTATCAGTCTACTTCTGTCAGCCCCCACTGACACCATCCACTCGTTCTTATTTTACATTAGTTATTCTTACTGGTAATTTTTTGTGGCCATGGGTTTTTACTTGATAGGTTGATTGTTGGAGTGGTGGGAGTATACCTAGAGCTAACAGCTCCCCTTTGACACTGTGCTTCACTCTGCTGTTTGCACAAACCAAAGAAATATTACACGTAAGACACACAAACCTGTTTTATTGTTTATACAACGATGGAGCTATTTCTGTAAAGCTGGGAAATGCTGCATAAAGACATACAAAAAGTAAAATTCCTTTTTATATATTACTATATATAATATTCATTTCTAACATTTAATTTATATAATTTGACTGACTCAATTAATTACACAGTTCTGTAAAAGTTCAAACATGATGCAAGCTTGACTCATTTCTTTATAGTTTATCATTTATTTTAGCTGAAAGAGAAGCCATTTTATTGACAATAGCTTAAAAACAATACCCACATCTGATTTAGAGTGACAATGTAGAGACCCTGCCTGGAATGGTTTTACTATCACCCAATACTGGTAATCATTAACTGCTGCAATTATAAAGACCCTAGGTAGCCCTGTATTTGCAATTTATGAGCTGTAATATTTTTTTCAAAGTGAACTGGAAACTGGCTGTCTTTATTCTGTGGAGAGCATCCCATCTTTGAACACACATGCCACATGCACAATCAACCAGTAGTCAAGCTTTGCTTCCAGCTCACTTATTTATAAAGGGAGGAACTGTGTTGATTGGGTGGAAGGAAAAACAAACCCACACATCACAAAGACAAGCACAACATTTTGTAAGCCAGATATTAAATAGTGTAGCATTTCCCTGTATTTAACTATTGGAGCTTACAAGAGAAAGCTTTAGAGGAACACAATTATATCCTTTCTGCTTTCACAGACTAATACAACCCTGGACTATTCTGTTTGCATCACTGCCTTTCTAGCCATTTCTTAAGCTACTGTATCATTTACTATAGATCGGAGCAGACATATTAAAATAACCTATTTTAAGATATGTAGTACTATTTTTAGCAAAAATATTTCTTTCCCCCACAAACTACAGGTGCTAAACCATTTAGGGATTCTCATGATATCTTAAATTTCAACTTGGATAACTGGAAAACTTACATTATTGAGTGAACTATTTATCCTATAGCTTCAGACATTTTGTGCTGGAATCAATTAAACAAGCATTAATGTTTGAACAGGAGAATTATAATGTAGAGAAGATCTTTGGACACAATCATTCATAGTTTATAGTAAGAGTCCTAATCCTATTTCATTCACTTGCAAAGGAAACAGTTGCTTGCACACTGTGATTTCACATCAACTCTAGTTAAATTTGAAAAAGGAAACAGTGCTACACAGTTTAAAATAAGTTTTTAAGCCTAAATGCATAATTAGAAATGAAACCTCTTGTTGCCAACATATGCCACTAGTTCTTCAACTTTGAAGGAATGAATTCCCTTCCCCCCATTTAAATTGTGCATGCATTTTAGGTGCAAAAATGCCTTTGACAAATCCAGATAGTGTCATTTAGCAATTCCATTGACGTCAATGATAATTTTGTATAAATCAGCTATGATCTGGCCCCAGCTGAATGAGGCTCATAATAAAATCAAGGGGGTTTTAATTTTTTTCAGTTGGTTAAAATCAAAACCAGTCACTTGCTTACAAGTAACTTTTTAATTTGAAGCCAAATGTATTGGAGAAACCAATGATTGAAAATCAGTTAAAATTCCTTCAGGTTGCATAATCTGGTGCATATATTCTTGAGTTACCTTCATTCATTTGCATTTCTTCAAATTAAATCAAAAGAACCTTTTTATCCTTCTAACTTTCTCTCGCTATTGTAACTGGTATTCTTGTTTATCAATTTGGGAACTACTTGCTTTTGCATACACTCTCAACTTGTTGCTAGGCAACCCGGATAGTTCTTGGTTGAAAGTTGCTTTTGGGTGCTGCTTCATTTTTTTCCCCCAAGATAAATTAGATATGGATCTGACAAATAAAATGCAGATCGTTTGGCTGGCCCCAAGAGAATAAGGCCATGTTAAAGGATCAGAATTAAAGCTAGTCCACTATTCACTGCTAAGTTAGCCCCCTTTTTTCTACTCCTGAATTATTTGTGATCATACTTTGATATGTTTTCATCTATTTGTTGTACACACTTATTTGAACAGTTCCTGCAAATAAATGTCACCTTCTGGGTTGTTTATAAAAGATTTCTTTCGGATATTTGAGATTTGTGGTGTATGATCTGTTACCTATGTCACATGTTTTCTGTTTTTCATCTTGATTAAATTTTTTTTAAAACACAAGAATGGTAAATAGTGAATACTTACAAATATTTGGAGAATTGATTTTTTTATATCAACTAAAAGTCTTTAATGCAAATCTCTGAATAGCAGACAAACGGGGACCTGAACAAAGCTGAACTGAATGGCCGTTTAGAATTTGAATGGGTATTCCTCAACAATGAGTAATATTAGTTGATTTTCTAATATTTCTAATATTCTAACAACTGATTTGTTACAAATAAAATTCAATGTTATTTTGTTAAGTACTGTAGACACTGTCTACCTTAACTATAATGCAACCATTGCTGAATTACACATCACTGCATTTCTAAAGGTATGCAAGAGACGTAACTGAAAATTTAGAGTTAATGCAATATAATACTTCCCAAACTCTGGAAACTTCCAACCCTGCTGTGTGTAACAACATGGATAAAGACCTACTGATATGTGACAAACGTTGGAATCTTCTATAATATTTTTATGAACTATCTGTATGATTCTGTCCCTATCCCTTTGGCATTCCTACTCACTGGGGGAAAGAATTGACTGTCTCTGTAGGACATGGGAGATCAGGCAAGGTATTTGAGACTTATATCCATTAAAACTGGGCAGGAATCAATCCACTGAAATGGAAGACCCTGTAGAGACAGTGAAAACACCAATGACCAATGATTAACACATAGCTATAGAGGCAGCAGGACATGTGAACACAGCTTGGGGCTGTCTCCAGAGAACAAAGACAAGAACTGCCAGGTGTCTGTGTTAAGAAGAGCAGACACAGAAACACTCTCCTGGGACAGACAGATAAAGACAGAGAGACGCAGAGTCAACATAGATCCTACAGTAGCTTTCTGGGAGGGAGGGGGAGAGGGCTGGCTATTGCCCATCTGAACTCTGTCTTAAGTTAGCAAAGAAAAGCAAAGATTAAGGACTTTCCAAAGTTGTATTCCAATTGATTAATAAACCCTACTCTTCTGAAAAGGCTGTCTGATGTCACTGTAAATATGTGCTGAGAGTGTTAATCCCTGAAGGAGGTAAAAGTCTCTGAAGAGGAGTCCACCTCAGTCAGACTTGCTGGGCAGAGCTCACTGTGAGATACAAGAGTGCTGGAGTCCAGAGGCTCAGTCTTGAAGTGAGGGCTCCTGGCCTATCACTGGGGAAGAGTGACCCTGTGGGGGTCTGGAACACTAAAGGAGTACTCCCAGGAGACTATCTAAAGACTGGGGTACAGCATAGATACTGCAAAATTTAATCCATGACACTATATATATCTTCACAATAGGATACTACTTTCCTTTCTTACATGCTTTGAACAATTAAATAGTTAACAATGTTGACAATAAACGTATCACCACTGGAATCTGAGTAAGCACCCATTAAAAGGAGTGGGGAAGTTCACATTTGAGAATCATTGCTTCGTGCTCTCTGCAAACTCAGGAAGACATTCTTCATCTTCCACACTCTGTGTTTTGCAGGTTTTTTTCATGCCCATAATTTAGAGACGAACGCTGTCTTTTCTAAATGAAATATAGGACTCTGTAGACCAACTCAGAGGTGTGTTCATGCTTCACACTTCCAGATAGTCTTGCACAACCTCACAGGGGGAGACACCCTACACTTTGGGAAACTCTGCCTTAAGATCATACAAAACAGTGTTGTGTTTGCCTGGTCTACTCGGTAGCATGTGAAATATAGTATAAGAAAGGACTATTGTTGGATCATATATTGCCATAAATCTCAAAGTGACTTATCTAACAGTGACAATTCAAACATGTTTTGGTATCTTTTATCCCTCATGAAAAAGATTGTACATATCTAATAACTGACCACTAGATCAAGCATAGATTAACTGCCCAAGTCTCAACTTCATGATTTGTTTGCCCATGTACCACGCTACATTTCTAGTTGCAGTGGCTATATGGCTGATACCCTCAGTAATATCTTAGTTTTCCATATAAGCTTTCAGCACCAATGCCATTTCAGTGCACCATTGTCTTTCCAACAGACACCAAGTTGAAATAAACAGTCACAAGAAGATTGTTTTGCAGTTGTCACCAACGTTTTTTGCATTTGATTGCAGTGTATAAACATGGATGAAGTCATTGTGTAACAGGAGAAGGGCTTTCAGAGCCAGCATTAGACTTTCAATGAAGGTACTTTTCCGTTGTACCTACACAGTGCTTTTTTGCCAGAACTGTCAAACTTCATTTTAAAGCTTAATTATTAATATCCCCACTTGATGGATGCAGAACTGAGGCCCAAAGTCACAAATTGCAGCAGTGGCAGAATCTGGAATAAAGCCCAGATCTCTTGACTCTGTCCCACGCTCTTACCCCTGGGCCATGCTGGATTTCTTTCTATAGTAATGCATAATTAAAGTTAGGTTGGCTATTCCCTCTTCTAAATTGTTCATAAGTTTCTCCAAAAAAGTCCTTGGTAAGTAACATTTCTTATATTGTGTTTAATTTTTTTAAAAAATTTTCTGGAGACATTCTGTTAAGTTAATACTAATACTATCTGGAAATATTCTGGCTTTGAGATCTGCACTAGCACAGATCTCAAATTGATGTAGACACATTTATATCTGTGTCTGTCTGAAAGTATAGTCCCCAAAGAGAAATGGCAAGATAGATCTCTCACAACTACTCTTTTGTGGGACCTTTCCTCCCCGCAAGCTCTACATAGAGCACTATCATTTTTTGATTTCCCTTATAATTATTTTAGAATTTGTATTCTCTGCATTGGTGTTTGTAGTGCATACCTGGAACAGCACTGGGCACTTGGGGAAATCCTCGCTTTGTAAGCATGTGCTTTTGTGAAGGAAGTAACATTTTTTTGACTCTATATAAGTCAGAACAAAGTGCTGCTCCTTTCCAGCCATTTACTAGTTACCAAATAAACTGCCTGAAGTTATGAAACAGGGAACTTTCTGTCAAAGAGCCATTTGTGTGAATTTATCATGTCTAATGTAATAGAGAGCTATTTGCCTAGCAAATACCACAGATGAAGTATACTGCATTTCACTTTACTCCCTATGTATTACAGCTGACACTTAAGACTAATGTTAGCCTTAAAAATGATGCATCATTTCAGTAATACCAAAGGGAACTTCATATTTCATTCTAAATTCACTTGGAAACACAATGTATTGTCAGAGATATGCTACTGTATTACAAAAACACCAAGAAACCCATAGAGCAAAGCAGCTGCTAAGACCGTACATAGGGGCTAGTATTAACCTATAAGAAATGGATCTGCACAAAGCGAACTCTTGTAAATAAGTCTAGGAAATTTGCATTGTATGTTGTAAGATGCTCCCATTCAAAGTAGAGAGCTTCTTTAGTTTCAAGGATGGTAAGTGTTAGGGAGCTTATTCCTTCACCCACTCACTTCCCTGGAGCTTCTCGCATGAACAGAGAGAAACAATACCCGAAGTCCAAAGGTGCAAACAATTCGATGTTTATTGGGGTGAACTTCCAGCAAGCATGATTCCAGTTTCCTTCCTTAGTATCCTCCTTCCCAGCTCTGACGCCACAGAGCCTTACACCTGTGTTCCCATTCCTGCCCTTAGCCAAACATGATTCCAATTTCCCCAGCCCCATTCCCTGTTCCCATTTCCCCTTTTAGCAAAACATGATTCCAATTTCCTTACCCCCATTCCCTGTTCCCATTTCCCCCACCCGCATGCCCACCCCCACCCCCCATTCCCTGATTGACTGCAGACTATATAATAAAACTTGACTTCTGCTTTGCTATACCTTAACCAATCATGTTCCTGAAATTTAACTAACCAATCCTAATATATTGTAACATGATTATGTAACCAATTATATCCCACCACCTTAATTACTTTACACCCAGCAAAATTAATTATACAGCAGACAGAAACAATCACAGAACCAGACAGAGATTATACAGACAAACAATAGCAAAGTGGGAACTATAATGACAAAACAATACAGAAGTGAGGATTTCACATCCCAGCTATTGATAAGTGAGTTCTTGCCAGATAGGATGCTATCAAACTAAGTTTCCTTTTACATTTTCTAGGCACTTCCCTTTCTCTGGAGGTGATAGGCACTATCAGGACAGGATTGTATTCCTAACAGCCCAATAGCACCTTATTTCAATGTGACTAGTTTGGAATGTGAGGATGTGACCATTCGCTTCCCAGCTTATGGCTGCCTCCGTTGCTTAGCCAAAGGCCTTAGCCTAAGAACAGGGCCTCAGACTGTCAGAGTAAGAGAAGGCCCTTACACCGGCAGACAGTGATTTTGATTCTCTTTTGTACCTCTATAACTAGCCAAGTGATAAGAATACACCTAAATTCTTAGAGTATAGGCCTTTACAGACAGGCCTGAATATCTATATCCTAACAGTAGGTGATGGGGGAACTTTGCCAGGATCCACCATATACTCCCTGATTTTCCTCATTCACTCAGAGAAGTGCTGAGAGCTGTCCAATCTACAGCCTGTCAGCCACAATGCTGGACAAAAAGGTAATTGAAGAGCAACAAGAAAGCTGCTTCCAAAGTACCCCTGAACTTGTCAATAGCAAGGAATCAAGCAATATGCTACAGCTTTCCACAAACATCAGAAGACAACTGTTGCTTCAAAGAGACCATGATTTGAAAGACAAATGGATGAAGTGTAGGGTAGGTTGGTTCTCATGCTGTTGCTTAGACAGCGTAGAAGTCACCAGATGTGTTATGCACCTCTACTATGTTCTGTCTTGCACCAAATCTGGTGTGTTATGGGATAGGATGCCTATGAAGGACATGTGTCTGACATCATCATGCTTTAGGTCTTGAAGGGGATCTTTTCCATCCTGCTTTCCTTGGATTACAGTTATAGTTAATAGCTGCAGGGAAGTTGGCAGGCATTTGGAGCAGATGACCATAATACATTAGAGAGTGCTGGGCACCTGTTTCAGAGAGCAGAACCTCTTTAGTTTGGAAACAGATCTCCATTCGAATTGAATTTATACCCTTTGATGTTTTTGATCATTTAGAGAGACTTTGCTATGATCTTATGAAAGCCCTTTCTCCTCAAACTCTCAGGGCCCATTCTATGAGAGCCCAAGTGGCATCAGTAGCCTCCTTACAGGCTCTCGGAGATATGCAGAGCATCTAATTTTGGGTGTCCATACACATTTTCACCAGGCATTATGCTCTGGTCCAAATTTCAGCTGCAAATGTCTCCTTTGGCTCAGTGACCCTCTACTCTGTGGTACAGCATTCTTCCTCCCACTCTCCTTCTTAATGAGCACTGCTTGGGAGTCACCACAGTGAATACCCATAGAGACCAGCACTTGAAAAGGAAATAAAGGTTACTTACCTTATAATAACTGGAATTCTTCAAGATGTGTGATCCCTAGGGGTATTCAAGGGGTATTCAGGGGACTGGACTAGAAGAACTCTTGAGGTCCCTTCCAATCCCGTGATTCTATGATTCATGACCCACCCTCGTCCTCTGCTTGGGTCATTGTGTGATTTGTGGTAGAGTCAGAACTAGAGAGGCGATTGGTCTGTGTTGCCCTTTCCCCCCTTGGTTAAAAGCATGAGGGGGTGCAAGGACAGGCATGGACCTTCAGACACTGCTATTGAAGAGTTTCCAGTCCTGGGCACGCAGAGCAGGTATGCCCCACAGTGAATAACCGTAGGGACCACACAATTCGAAGTACTCTAGTACTATAAGGTAAGCAACCTTTCTTTTTTCCCCACTGTAGAATGTTAGGACTTATTTCTGGTCTTACTAAGATTAGTGTAGATAAGAGAAAATTGACTTCACTGGAGTTGCTTGATTGTACAGTTGGTGTAGGTGGGATCAAAACCAGCCTCTACCTGTCCAACTTTATTATCAGATTCATTAATTATTGTACAGATCCCAGAAGTATGCTAGGAACCTCACCAAAAAACATGGTATCTGCTGAAGAGCTAGAATAGGTCTACCTTATTTAGGCAGTGGTATTTCATAATCAGCAATTATCAGTGGCTTTCATACAAATTGGTCACATGAAATTCTCATTTTATGGATTTTTTTTTACTGATAAATTACTGTATTAAGAAGAAGAATTAAAAATGTTACCATCACAGAAGTGTGTTAATCCTTAATTAAAATCTTCCTTATTGCTTATTTTTCTCTGATCTTGCTTTAAAAGATGATTGGTTAAGTCAAAAAACTGTTTTGTATAATGGATTAAAAGTGATTAATTTCCTTTAGTCTTATAGCAGTTACAAAAGCGTAATGACTTTGTCAAACAGAGAGCAAATGTGTGAAGACTGCAATATAAAATGATCTACAGAACGCACTGCATTGCTGAGACTAGACATGTGCATTGAATGGCTTTGCCAGAAACGAATACTTCTACTCTTTGAATTAAGAAAAGGAAAGAAAGGACAGTGGCTTTGCCAATTGAAACCACAAGTATGAAATTTACCACAATTTTGGGAAGAATTAAACTTTGCCATCTGTCTGGCAATATCACCTAAGTGCAATATTTTAAAATTATGCTTTTCCAATATTCTAGGGCCTAATTCTGCAGTACTGCTCAACATAGGTAAAAATTGCAGAACTGTCTCTTAAATAGGAGTTAAAATGTAAAGTGTATGTGTTGCTGTAGCATAGTTACAAAATATGATTTGTGTGCAAAGATTCTGAGAATGTGGTACATGTGGCTGTAGGGTGCCTGCCCTGCAAATGTTCACCTCTAGGAACCTATTGACACTTAATGGACACTTCTCTCCTCCATTGCTGTATCAAGGGAAATAAAGACTTTCCTTTTTAAAGATTCTACCCTAGGGATGGATAGAAGCATGAAACATAAGGGTTAATAAAATGTGTAAATACAAAATTCATTGAAACAATGGCACCATGAGTAATGATTTAGATGCGCTATTTTTATGGCTTCAGCTACACTTATGTGCATCTGTTAATCAGGCCTTCATTATGCAGTTTATAATTTCACTTTTGCTTATGGTGATATAACTAAGCATCCTTGACACTGATGATACAAGATCCTAAGATTTTGTTTGTACAGTTTCTGTTGATGTCTTGCATGTTTTCATCTCTTTAGCAGTTGGGTCAGGCTAATTAATTCCTCGGTTTTCTTCTAGGAGCCGGTTATTGCTAGAATTACAATGACTCAGCTAATCCAAAATTTGAGAGAGAACTGTGAATGATCAGAATTTTTTTTCCTATCCATGGAACTATTATCGAGATACTTACATTAAACAAACTCTGCAATTCCAAAGTATTCAAGTATTCAGATTAGTAAAAGCGGGGAAATATACTTTATTTTAGTTCCATACACATATAGGCTTCTTTTATTTTATATGCTATGTGAAGCTCCGCATGCCCTTGACATACAATTAAAAAGTACTATTCAACTAGAGTAGAAATAGCAGGCAGCCTCTCTTTGCCAACAAGAAACTAGGCCCCCAGACCAAAACATTTACATTTCAGCTACAGGAAAACCCTAATATTACAGAAGTTTAAAAAATATCAGCACCTCACCCAAATCCACCAAATGTCTGGCCAAATTAGACTTACTTTGAGCTGTAGGGCACGCTGCAACAACAGACATTTAGAAGGGAATTCAAAGCTGAGAGGTCCTCTTAGAGAATGTCCTACCAGCCGCCACCACTGTTACATGTCTAGGGACTTCTAGCTCATGTACCTCTGCTGATCTTAAAGTATGGGACATGAAAAGAGGTAGGCAAACCATTCAGCGCTTTGCAGGACAGAACCAATGTCTTAAACTTCATTTAGAAGCCAAGAGGCAGACAGCTGGATAATGGAGGAATGGTAATATGAGATCACAGCAAGATACCCTCTGCACTGGGTTCTGTTACTGTGCTGATTTTAAGTGGGGCCTAATTTAGATTTCATTAGTCATTATAGCAGTTAAATTGTGGAGAGATAAAGGCTTGGATGATGATAGTGAAGCCTATATCCAAGAGAAACGGTTTCAGCCACATCAGATCAGATGGGAAAAGGTAGTCATGGCCATTGCAACTATAGAGATGGCCATCTTACAGCAGCTGGGAGTCAAACAAATCGTAAATTCTGACCTGTCCCAACATATTTCGTGGCCTCTTTTATGTCTTAGTGAAAAGATGGCACCTCTGGTAGCACAAAGTCCCCGAACACCATACTGGGGTTTTGGTTCAGTACTGACTCAACAGGAAGAGTCCCACCCACTGAATCACCAGCACCACCTTTAGTGGACCACTAGATGTGGAAGCAGCTCTTTTGGATAGTTATACAGGAACATAGAAAAATATTCAAAGCCAGCAAAAGTGTTGTGGTTTGGCAATTTGCTGGAAAGTTTACATACCTACATATCCAGACAAATTCTGTAGTTCTTCCCATAATCCTAGAATTTTCCTGAGTGTCCTCCAGCTCTTGAACTGCTCTTTGTGATACCACCCACTTTCACTTAGCTTATACTTTTACTGTAACGCTGTAGAACCCTAAAGCTGTGGTAGTTACCCTACTAGCATCTGGTGCCTGTGGGTCTTAAATAGCAGCAGCACCCAAAGAATGTTACATACGAGAGTGAATGGCAGGTGCCACCGCCAAGCAGAGTGCATGTCATTGGTTCTGCAACTTCAGCATCAAAAGTAGAGGGGACACTTAATTATTCAGAAC
This sequence comes from Eretmochelys imbricata, assembly GCF_965152235.1. NCBI lineage: Eukaryota > Metazoa > Chordata > Testudines > Cheloniidae > Eretmochelys > Eretmochelys imbricata. Next base: position 38,376,508 of record NC_135578.1, on the reverse strand, counting down.
TATTATGAACACTGAAGGTTCAACCTTATTTGAGTTCCAAGCCTTTTCTTATTCTGAAACTCTTTTGTCCAGCCCTTTATGACACTCTTTTGTCCAATCCTAGGCACAGAAATCATGTACAATATAATTAAGTTTATGAGCTTGCTCTCAGACTAATCAAAAATAAAAAGGTTATTTTAATGCAGCATGTTGTGGAGGTTTGTTTTTAACAAAATACTTTTTAGCCCTGCAGCGTCCCTAGAATGTGAAAGGTTCTCTTGCTCTGTTGCAGCTATGTGACATTAACAAAATGTAATCCTTTAAATAGCCCTAGAGTGGTTTTAAGCCTCAAACGCTTAAAAGATAATTATCCCTAGAGTGACTGAAAACATATGCTTAGGGAGGGGTAGGGGTGGAATTCTGCATCATGGAACAATTGTAAAATATTCAGTACTAGAGAACTACTCCAACTTACCCAGCTTATGAAGGGATTCACAACCTGGTAGAGACCTCATCTTGTCCTGCTAGTGGAGGGGCAGAAAATCTCACACTCTCCTCCTGTAGTCATCTTGAGCTCAGTTAACTCATTGAAAATTATTATTGTCATTTTTCATCCATTTGTAGACTTCAAATAAAACTGACATTTAAATTTAAGATTTGATATGACAGCTTAAAGGTAGTTAAGACATTAAAAACCATTATTTCATGAGTTCACTTCACAACATCATATAAATATTGTCAGTGGGATACAGTCTTCCTCTTGTCAGAAAAAGGATTTACCAGGCATGTTGTATCCACATTCTATATGACATTTTGCAGGAATACTTATTGCTGAGCACCACAGGGAGCTGCTTTTTAGACCCCAATTCAGGAAAGCACTTAAGCATGTGCTTAAATTCAATTGATCTCAGTGACTTGGTGGGATAACTCACATGACTGGAGTACTGTCATGGATGGTTATAAACTGTTCAGGAAGGACAGGCAGGGCAGAAAAGGTGGGGGAGTAGCACTGTATGTAAGGGAGCAGTATGACTGCTCAGAGCTGCGGTACGAAACTGCAGAGAAACCTGAGTGTCTCTGGATTAAGTTTAGAAGTGTGAGTAACAAGAGTGATGTAGTGGTGGGAGTCTGCTATAGACCACTGGACCAGGGGGATGAGGTGGATGAGGCTTTCTTCCGGCAGCTCGCAGAAGCTACTAGATCGCACGCCCTGGTTCTCATGGGTGACTTTAATTTTCCTGATATCTGCTGGGAGAGCAATACGGCGGTGCATAGACAATCCAGGAAGTTTTTGGAAAGCGTAGGGGACAATTTCCTGGTGCAAGTGCTAGAGGAGCCAACTGGGGGGGGAGCTTTTCTTGACCTGCTGCTCACAAACCGGGAAGAATTAGTAGGGGAAGCAAAAGTGGATGGGAATCTGGGAGGCAGTGACCATGCGTTGGTTGAGTTTAGGATCCTGACACAGGGAAGAAAGGTAAGCAGCAGGATACGGACCCTGGACTTCAGGAAAGCAGACTTTGACTCCCTCAGGGAACAGATGGGTAGGATCCCCTGGGGGACTAACATGAAGGGGAAGGGAGTCCAGGAGAGCTGGCTGTATTTCAAGGAATCCCTGTTGAGGTTACAGGGACAAACCATCCCGATGTGTCGAAAGAATAGTAAATATGGCAGGCGACCAGTTGGCTTAACGGTGAAATCCTAGCAGATCTTAAACATAAAAAAGAAGCTTACAAGAAGTGGAAGGTTGGACATATGACCAGGGAAGAGTATAAAAATATTGCTCGGGCATGTAGAAATGAAATCAGGAGGGCCAAATCGCACCTGGAGCTGCAGCTAGCGAGAGATGTTACTCTTAACAAGAAGGGTTTCTTCAGGTATGTTGGCAACAAGAAGAAAGCCAAGGAAAGTGTGGGCCCCTTAATGAATGAGGGAGGCAACCTAGTGACAGAGGATGTGGAAAAAGCTAATGTACTCAATGCTTTTTTTGCCTCTGTCTTCACTAACAAGGTCAGCTCCCAGACTGCTGTGCTGGGCATCACAACATGGGGAATAGATGGCCAGCCCTCTGTGGAGAAAGAGGTGGTTAGGGACTATTTAGAAAAGCTGGACGTGCACAAGTCCATGGGGCCGGACGAGTTGCACCCGAGAGTGCTAAAGGAACTGGCGGCTGTGATTGCAGAGCTATTGGCCATTATCTTTGAAAACTCGTGGCGAATGGGGGAAGTCCCGGATGACTGGGAAAAGGCTAATGTAGTGCCAATCTTTAAAAAAGGGAAGAAGGAGAATCCTGGGAACTACAGGCCAGTCAGCCTCACCTCAGTCCCTGGAAAAATCATGGAGCAGGTCCTCAAAGAATGAATCCTGAAGCACTTACATGAGAGGAAAGTGATCAGGAACAGTCAGCATGGATTCACCAAGGGAAGGTCATGCCTGACTAATCTAATCGCCTTCTATGATGAGATTACTGGTTCTGTGGATGAAGGGAAAGCAGTAGATGTATTGTTTCTTGACTTTAGCAAAGCTTTTGACACGGTCTCCCACAATATTCTTGTCAGCAAGTTAAAGAAGTATGGGCTGGATGAATGCACTATAAGGTGGGTAGAAAGTTGGCTAGATTGTCGGGCTCAACGGGTAGTGATCAATGGCTCCATGTCTAGTTGGCAGCCGGTGTCTAGTGGAGTGCCCCAGGAGTCGGTCCTGGGGCCGGTTTTGTTCAATATCTTCATAAATGATCTGGAGGATGGTGTGGATTGCACTCTCAGCAAATTTGCAGATGATACTAAACTGGGAGGAGTGGTAGATACGCTGGAGGGCAGGGATAGGATACAGAGGGACCTAGACAAATTGGAGGATTGGGCCAAAAGAAATCTGATGAGGTTCAATAAGGATAAGTGCAGGGTCCTGCACTTAGGACGGAAGAACCCAATGCACAGCTACAGACTAGGGACCGAATGGCTAGGCAGCAGCTCTGCGGAAAAGGACCTAGGGGTGACAGTGGACGAGAAGCTGGATATGAGTCAGCAGTGTGCCCTTGTTGCCAAGAAGGCCAATGGCATTTTGGGATGTATAAGTAGGGGCATAGCGAGCAGATCGAGGGACGTGATCGTTCCCCTCTATTCGACATTGGTGAGGCCTCATCTGGAGTACTGTGTCCAGTTTTGGGCCCCACACTACAAGAAGGATGTGGATAAATTGGAAAGAGTCCAGCGAAGGGCAACAAAAATGATTAGGGGTCTGGAACACATGACTTATGAGGAGAGGCTGAGGGAACTGGGATTGTTTAGTCTGCAGAAGAGAAGAATGAGGGGGGATTTGATAGCTGCTTTCAACTACCTGAGAGGTGGTTCCAGAGAGGATGGTTCTAGACTATTCTCAGTGGTAGAAGAGGACAGGACAAGGAGTAATGGTCTCAAGTTGCAGTGGGGGAGGTTTAGGTTGGATATTAGGAAAAACTTTTTCACTAGGAGGGTGGTGAAGCACTGGAATGCGTTGCCTAGGGAGGTGGTGGAATCTCCTTCCTTAGAAGTTTTTAAAGTCAGGCTTGACAAAGCCCTGGCTGGGATGATTTAATCGGGGATTGGTCCTGCTTTTGAGCAGGGGGTTGGACTAGATGACCTCCTGAGGTCCCTTCCAACCCTGATATTCTATGATTCCATGATTAGTCCAGATGGTTTGGATTATGCAGAGAATATTTATAATTGTCTATTGAAATGGGAAATACTTTGAGACTGACTTAGCACCTAATTCAAAGGGGCTAAATCGAGCAAAGAGCGAATAGACCCACATCCAAAACAAAAAATGGTTATTGCTATGGTTTTGAAGGGCCATAAGAGGACATTAAGAAATTAGCTGATCGTATTAAATATGAAAGTTACCTAAAACAAAGTTGCTGTCTCCAACAAGGAGTACGTTGATAAATTGAACTTAAGATAATCATCTGTGCATATCCTGGTGTCAAAAAATAAAGGGATAATTGCATACAGTGGAAACTTAGATGAGTGCTTGGATGAGACAAGCAGACTGCTAACAAAAGGTGCATCTAATGCAGTTTGGCCACACTCAAGATGACAGAATACTTTAGATTAGAGCTGGTTGGAATTTTTTTTGATGAATGCAAAGTGTTTGGCAGAACTGTTTTGCAGAAATGTATCTGGTTCAAAGAAAATTTTGTTGGGAAGATTTCTCAGGTCCAGTTTGGAATTTCCAGAGAGTGGGGAGAGTGACTAGAATAGCCTTTTGGCTAAGGCACTCACCTGAGATGTGGGTTCACATCCCTGTTCTGCCTGATTTGGAGTAGGGCCATGAACTTTAGATGCCCTGATCCTAGAGAAGTGCCATAACCACTGGGCTATAGAGTCAGTCTCTCACTCTGCCCCAATAAATATTTATACAAAGTGAATGAGCTCCAGCAGGAGAGATTGAGGTTTTGTAACTGAATCAGGCAGAGCAGGGACTTGAGGCTTGATCTCTCGTATCCCAATTGAGTACCCCTAACCAATGGATTAGTGGCGTGTGTGCAGGGGTGTTTCTCTGTCTTCCCTCTCTCCTTCTTCCCCCCAAAAGTCTAGGGTTGTTTTCTTTTTGCATTGTAGTGAAAACTCAATTTTTTTCATGAAACAGAACAGTTGTTCTCCTACCAGCCCTACCTTAGAGCCTGGAACTGATGACCAACCAGATTTCTATTGCTTGATCCCAAATGATGTAACAAGAAAACTGTTACCATTCTTAAAAGAAGTGAGTAGTCAGGAGCTGTGTTGGCTCTCCAGTGTTAGAGCAGAATGATTCACAAAAGTGTGTACTCTTGAGAGTGCTTAACTACTGCAACCGGAGCATACATTACTACAAATATTAAGAAAAATACCTCAGTGCATAAATTGGGTATTAAATGGATCAGAAAGGAACATTTTCCTCCATAAAGGGTATTGTTCTAGGTGCTAAATGATTTGCCCTATTGCTTTCCATACCATCAGGTATTGACTAGTGTTTCAGACAAAAATTGCACTTGATTGACCAAGGGTCAGATCTCATCTGCAAATCCTATGATAACCTACTATCAAAGTATCCTGTCTATTTGTTCAGTTGGTATAGCACCTAGCACAATGGGGGCTTGATCTGTAATTATGGCTCCTAGGCTTTATGATAATAAATAATAAATATCACACCAGTATAAATACACTAGGATGTCATTTATTCTGCTCTCTGACAGATTTATTCAGTCGACTGACAGATGGGTCAGTGGATACTACAATGAATTCCAGTGCAGGAGAGGAAGAGTCCATCCACACTTGTCACTTCTTCAGTGTTAAAAAGCAGAGTGTCCTCATATGTAACTCCACAACAGTAGAGAAAGTTTTGTTGGGCCATATAGTCCATCCCTCTGTAAGTACAAAACAGGATTGTTTCCTGTTGTGCATAGATAAGTGCCTCGTCCAGTCCTGAATGTTTGGGTTTGTTTTTTTTAAAAAGGCATAAGGTAGATTAGAGGCCTAGTATATCATACTGCAGTCTTAAATTGGACTCTTTTTAGATTTCATTTTAAAATGCAGTATCCTAATTTTTCGGATCATCTCCCCAAGTGTCCTTATTTTTTCTTTGCTAGGTTAAAAATTCTTGCACAAAAGACTTCTATATATTTCATAGCAAATGCACCAGATTAAATTCTCTATCTTCAGCAAAACTGAAATACCTGTCTGGAGGAACACACAAATAAAACCAAGTTTAAAAAAAAAAAGAGTAGCATTAAGGAAAATTATATAAAGAATTAAGTATTGGACAGAGATGAAATATATTTGGGGAATATGTCATGAGAGAAAAAAGTCAAGCCAGATTTACTGAGAGAAAAGCCTGACATTTGAATAAAATCAATATGCTTCAGTTTTACACTGACTGTACATAAGAAGGGGGAAGTAACAGAAATACACTTGATACCTAAATCCAGTGGTGAGCTGGAGCCGGTTTGCACCAGTTTGCGCGAACCGGTTAAATTTTGAAGCAGTTTTAGAACCGGTTGTTAAAAATTGTTACAGTTCCCTGAGCTCCCAGCCGGGGAGGCTCCCCCAGCCCCTCCCCCGCCTTCCCCCCCCGCCCCCTTGCAGAGCCTTAGTGTGCCACGCCACCGGCACCAGGGCTCTGGACTGCTCCTGGGCAGCTCTGCAGCTCCTGCCACTTTGAGCAGCATGGTAAGGGGGTGGGGCTGCGAACTCCAGCGGGCCGTGCGGCATCCATACACGCGACCCTGAGCAGCATGGTAAGGGGGCTGGGCCGGGGCTGGGAGGAGGGGTTGGATAAGGGGCAGGGAGCGCTTGGAGAGGGCGGAGGTTCTGGGGCGCCAGTCAGGGGATGCGGGGGGAGGTTGGGTAGGCGTGGAAGTTCCGGGTGTCTGTTGGGGTCATGGTGGATGGGGTCAGGGCAGTCAGGGGACAGGGAGTGGGGCAAGTTGGGTAGGGGGTGGGATCCTGGGGGGCAGTTAGGGTGGGGGGGTCTCGGGAAGGGGGTGGTCAGGGGACAAGGAGCTGGGGGTTGATGGGGTGCAGGTTCTGAGGGAGGCAGTCGGGGGCAGGAAGTGGGTTGGGGTTGGATAGGGGGCGGTGCTGGGCTGTTTGGGGAGGCATAGCCTTCCCTACCCAGCCCCCAATACAATTTTGCAACCCTGATGTGGCCCTTGGGCCAAAACGTTTGCCCACCCCGATCTAGTTTATTATTTTATTAACAGGGGTCGCACTTGCCTCATTCATTATGTTGATATGCGTTTAATAAAGCATTACTTTGTTTCTATTGTAATAAACATGTAAAATGTTTTTTATTTTTTTTTATCATTAAGTATGACTCCCCCTGACTCAATGCATTGCCACTTCTTATGGAGAAAGTTACAACAAATGCATACTGTGGCACATCCCTTAAATCAGAACTTTTTATAGGGAACCGGATGTTAAGATATTGGCAGCTCATCACTGCCAAAATCCATACAATACTGAATGCAGTATGTTTTACCACTCAATTTTTATTGTGGTTAAAGATTTATAAGCTCAGTGTTAAGTTAAGCAATACTTGGTGTCCTTAGCCTCTGTTTACCAGAAGCTAGGGATGGACAACAGGGGATGGATCACTTGATGATTACCTCTTCTATTCATTCCCTCTGGGGCACCTGGCATTGGCCACTGTCGGAGGACAGGATACCGGGCTAGATGGACCTTTGGTCTGACCCAGTATGGCCATTCTTATGTTGTTTAATATATGGTCCTATATTTACATTATTTAGAATCACCTCCATTCAAAGCTATTATCATTGGGGAAAGAATACACATACAAACTTTTAACACATAGGGTTTTACCAAATGTTCATACACAAAACAGAGTGTATGTCTCATAAAAAAAACCTTGCCCAATTAATAAGAAACAAAACAAACTTCCACAGATCAGTTACTGCTGCCCCTCCGCCTCCCCAAGCAAATTTTCTTACTAGTTCTGGACAAGTGTTAAACTAGCATTTGTACAATAGTGCAATAACCTGAGAGTTCAGTGTCTGAGAATGACAATGTTTAGCCCTAATATCACTGCCTGATTCTTCTCTCACACTGATCCAGAAGTCCATGAAGACAGCTGACATGAGTCACCAGGAGCTGGGCTGTTTCTCTTGTGGAGGTGAAGGCAGGTGAACAAAGGGGACAAAGTGCACCATTTTTGTCAATTGGTTGACCATGGTGAGGACTATGGTGTGCTAGTTAGTCAGGGGGAGCTGAAGGAAGGAAAGGAATAAAAAATTATGCCAAGGTTGTAAAAGAGGACAGTGAAATTCCCCACAGTGATGCTGAGTACAAAGGAAGCATCACTAATACAGATTGATTTGTAGCTCTGGTGTGGTTATCATATACGTTTACTGTGGACACTGTAGCTGATGGGAACTGGTCCGGAATAATGGGTGATTGTACATCAAATATGAACGACAGTACTTAAAAACAATGGCTTGACAGCCTGCATTCTGCATTTCCTTGCGTCTGTGGGCTTCAGATACTAATTATTTTAATTTGGTCTTTGTATTCAATCATGCACACTGGTTGCTGAGTTGGTTTTTCAATTTGCTTAGTCTCTAATGCAAAGAAATTAAACAAGATGACAGAATACACACATAGGGTTGTGGGTTTTTTGTTACTGCAGCTTAAGAGAAACTGATACTTTAATGGTTTTTTATTCTAGAGAATCTCCATTATGGTGAAAAGAGGAATTTTTGCAACTGAAATAATCTAACTTCGCTATTTAAATAATTCTAGCCTTGCATCTAGGACTTGTGGGGGCAGGGAGAAGGTTAAAATAAACTGCAAACCCCAGCCATATTTTAGCAAAAATAAGCATCCAGTAAATTAAACTCTATATAGCAAAACTATGTAAATTCCAGTGATGAGGGAGTGGTGAGTATAAAAGGTTCAAAATAGGATAAGTATCCCAATATTTGGTGCTTATTCCAGCTATGGAGACTCACCGCACTTTCCAGCCCCATCTCCATAAAAAAGGCTCCAGATGAGAAACCAGTTTGAATAATTTTCTCAAATGACGCGTCTACAATGTGTGCTCTCTGTCTAAAGTAGTCAAGAAAAAAACCTGTTTCTTTTCAAGGAACATGAGGTCTGGAGTATTTTTAGAAATCACTAAGAGTCTCCTGGTTCCACAATTTACCATGTATCTTTGATACCCTGTCTTATCCTTTGCACCATATTTGTCCTATACCCATTAATCCATCTCTGCAGGGACTATTTAACCAGCTTTTATCTTTTTTAATCAACCTGTCAGGAAAATGTTCTGTTTCCCCTAAAATATGGCATTTTCCATCCCTGACTAGACCAGACCAAAGTCCAGGACTAATAATATTTAGTCCTGCACAACTGATAGTTTTAAGGTCTGACACCTTCATAGAGTGTTAGAAATGGAAGCTTTATATCATTGGAAAGGGGAGATTTCCAGCTTTACAAGCGGAGCCTGCAGTTGTTGATGTTGGACCTCAGAATCATGTCTTTTTAGTTACAGAAAAGTTGTTTTTTAATAGTCCCTGTGACGAGGTTGGGATTCACCACTACGGCGCCTCCCACTGGCACATCTGGGAATTAGCTCTGTCCTCTGGTAGTGGTGTCCCATCCGTCTCTCGCCCTTCTGGCAACTGGACCTGCATTGCTCCTCGCTCGGCAGCATCCTCTTCAGGACACTGCCCTCTGGCAGTGCTCACTGCTCCGGACTAGCCCCCTTCCAGGGGTTTGGTGTTATCAGCAGTCCACGATCTGCACCTGCTGTAGTGGCCGGCTGCAGCCTCTGAGACTAGCCCCTTGTCACAGGGACCAGCCACAGCCTGGATCAGGCCACGCTCCTCTTCAGCCAGGTGTAGCACAATGGGGAAGGGGGGGTCCCAGGCCCACCTGCTACTCTGGGCCCCGACCCAGGGACCCTCTAGCAGCAGCCTCTCTGCCCTCCTTCTCTCCCCTTGCCCTGCTCTTGTCCCTGGGCCGCTTCCCCTTCGGCCCTATGCACCTGCCCGGCCCTTTGTAGCTAGGCCGGCAGCCTGGGGTTTTCCTTGGCAGGAGCTTCCCAGCTCCTTCTGCCCTTCCCCAGCACTGGTCTGTCCAAGGTGTTACCTTTCAGCTCAGGAGCCAGTCCTTCTCCCTTCTCCACCAGAGAGAGACTGCCCTGCTCTTTGCTAGGCAGCCTCTACACAGGGCCTAGGCCAGCCCTGATTGCCTACCTCTCCCCCTGCCCTGATTGGCTCTCCCCAGGCCTTCTCTAATTGGCTGCCTCTCTGGCCTGGTTCAGCCCTTCTTCTCAGGGGGTGGGCCACCGCCCCACCACAGTCCCATATGACCCTATGCAGTTGAGCACATGATAACTAGTTGACTTGGTAAAGAGATACAAACTAACATCAATAAAAATGTTTAACTCTAAAACATGTTATAGTGCTCCTTGATGTTTGGAATGACTCATATAACTCATTCGTGGCTTCACCCTTTGTCAGTGGTATGCCCATCCCAAACTCATGCAAACTCATGCTAATGAACACTAAGATCACTGTATCATTGTGTCACTAAGATCACTGTATCATTCTCCCACTTGTGCATAAACAGTAAACACATAATAGTTTTCAAAACACACTGTAAAGCCATGGCACTCTGTCAATTGATTGGTATGATGCAGCTTTTCCATAGGATGAATATGTTGCTAGAAAGGTGTCAGTCTCAGTATCCATTCTACTTCATTTTGTCTGTCACACACTGGTTAAAGGAGATAAACAACTGCCTGCATTACTGATTACCAATAAACAAGTTTCGGGAGACAAATGAGGCCATAAAGTGCGACACTCAAGAAAGACAGGATTTCCCCTATATAATTAATGGGTTCCCTATATAATTAATGGGTAGGCATGTTTGTTTTTTAAACCAAAGCAAGTACTGAGTATTTATAGCCAAGCGCTATGTAATTGTGATGCTTCCCAGGGGTACTCAGGGTTGTGAGGCTCCTCGTTACCACCTGCCCTTAGCATGAGGAAGCTTTGTCTGTGACTGCTGGGGGTCATTTCCCCAATACCACTGGTCATGGGCAATGTAAGCACTCCTGTCTAGGCCTACACAGGCCCCAATCTCTCTCTCTAGGTTAGTGATAGGGACACTCCAACCCCTGAGCCTTCTGAGCATCTCCTTCGATGTAAAGCCACTGTTCCATTGCAGTATTCCCTGATTCACTGTTTCCAAAAAAACAGTCCACCCCAGCTTACCAGTTTCACCTCAGATCACTGCTATGCTTAACACACAGTGCTTGGATATATTTATCCAAGGGCTGTCAAGCAATTAAAAAAATTCATTGCAATTAATCGTGTGATTAATCGCATTGTTAAACAATAATAGAATACCTTTTATTTAAATATTTTTGGATATTTTCTACATTTTCAAATATATTGATTTCAATTACAACACAGAATATAAAGTGTACAATGCTCACTTTATAATGATTTTTATTACAAGTATTTGTGCTGTAAAACAAAAGAAATAGTATACTTCAATTCACCTAATACAAAATACTGTAGTGCAATCTCTTTATCATGAAAGTTGAACTTACAAATGTAGAATTAGGTACAAAACATAACTGCATTCAAAAATAAAACAATGTAAAACTTTAAAACCTACAAGTCCACTCAGTCCTACTTCAGCCAATCACTCACACAAACAAGTTTGCAGGAGATAATGCTGCCCACATCTTGTTTACAATGTCATCTGAAAGTGAGAACAGACGTTCGCATGGCATTATTGTAGCCTGCGTCGCAGGATATTTCCATGCCAGATGCGCGAAGGATTCATATGTCCCTTCATGCTTTAACCACCATTCCAGAAGATATGCATCCATGCTGATGCTGGGTTCTGCTCGATAATGATCCAAAGCAGATCAGACCAAGACATGTTCATTTTCATCATCTGAGTCAGATACCAACAGCAGAAGGCTGATTTTCTTTTTTGATGGTTTGGGTTCTGTAGTTTCCACATTGGAGTGTTGTTCCTTTAAGACATCTGAAAGCATGCTCCACACCTCATCCTTCTCAGATTTTGGAAGGCACTTCAGATTCTTAAACCTTGGGTCAGGTGCTGTAGCTATCCTTATAAATCTCAGATTGGTACCTTCTTTGTGTTTTGTCAAATCTGCTGTGATAGTGTTCTTAAAATGAACATGTGCTGGGTCATCATCCGAGACTGCTATAACATGAAATATATGGCAGAGTGTGGGTAAAACAGAACAGGAGACTTACAATTCTCCCCCAAGGAGTTCACTCATAAGTGTAATTGGTGCATTATTTTTTTAACAAGCATCATCAGCATGGAAGCGGGTCCTCTGGAATGGTGGCCGAAGCATGAAGGGGCAAACGAATGTTTAGCATATCTGGCATGTAAATATACCTTGCAACACTGGCTACAAAAGTGCCACGTCAATGCCTGTTCTCACTTTCAGGTGACCTTGTAAATAAGAAACAGTCAGCAGTATCTCCCGTAAATGTAAACAAACTTGTTTGTCTTAGCAAGTGGCTGAACAAGAAGTAGGACTGAGTGGACTTGCAGACTCTAAAGTTTTGCATTGTTTTGTTTTTGAGCACAGTTATGTAACAAATAAAATCTACATTTGTAAATTGCACTTTCACGATAAAGAGATTGCACTACAGTACTTGTATGAGGTGAATTGAAAAATACTATTTCTTTTGTTTATCACTTTCACAGTGCAAATATTTGTAATAAAAATAATAATATAAAGTGAACACTGTACACTGTATTCTGTGTTGTATTAGAAATCAATATAGTTAGAAATGTAGAAAAACATCCAAGATATTTAATAAATTTCAATTCGTTTTCTATTGTTTAACAGTGCAATTAATCGTGATTAATTTTTTTTAATCACAGTTAATTTTTTGATTTAATCGCATGAGTTAACTGTGATTAATCAACAGCCCTAATTTATAGTGAAAACAAGTAAATGCTTATTTAATAAAGTACAAAGATTTAAGTAGAAGTATTGAAAACAAATGGATTACATAAAAAAAATAGCATGTTTTCTAGAGCTTAGACTTACTTAACTAGATATTTTCATGGCTTCTAGAGCAATGCTCACTCTAAGCCCTTCCAATGTGTTACGGGCAGGCTTGGCTCTGATGAAACATTCATGAGACAAGTCATGCTGTTAGCTTGCCTCCTTGGTGAAAGATCCCTAGTGTCTGTTTGGACCCCCAGATATATAAAAAAACCCATTGTCCTTATTCATAAGCAGGATGCCCCTCCTGCAGTTTTTTTTTCCTGTGTATTCCTTTCTTGTAGATTTCACAGTCTCTTAATCAGCATCTGGCTCAATATGAAAATAGGTATACAGTGTGTGAGACACATAGCACACAATAACCAGACAGGGAAATAAGCATCTGTTACCCTCTGCGTGAAAGAAACCTGTCAGAAACATGTCACCGCCTGGCTACCTGCCTTTAGAACATAATTTTCAGTATAGACTCCTTAAATAGTATCAGTACATACATTATGATGACAAGTGGTCTACTGGCTCTCGGTAGAGATCTCACATGCCACACCCTTTAGTGAATTATTATACAACTATCCAACGCAAAGGATCCTTGTAAAACTTTGTGCATCCCCCCACCCCGACCTCTGCCAGCTGGCACAAGGGTCCATGTGTCATAGTACTACTTTGAGTTCCTTGGATAAGAGGACATTATAGAAATGCAAAGTCTTTACAACATCAGCACACTCTGAGGACCTGGTGGACTTTATAATTTTTTGTCCCCAGCTATCTCCTTCACACTCTCTTTGGTTAAGGGGATAGAGCACTGGTGGCTGAAATCCTGTGCTTAGTCTCTGACTGACTGCTTATGAAGTGGTGCTTTGCACAGAGAGCACATCACTCCAGTTCTCCATATTCTGGCCTAGCCTCCAATTATTGTCTCTATAGAGTCTTTGACCAGTAAAACCTAATATTGTTTGCACCTACCCATCTCTGTCCCTGTGTGATACTTCTGTGCCTGTGATCAGCAGGGTCTTCTTGTCCTAATAGCTCATAGTGTAAGAGAGGGGACAAGTTGTCAGGATGTTTTCTATGTGGAGCTCTTGACCCTGGAATTTGCCCTATTAGACCAAAGAGGAGAGTATGTCTACACTGCAATTAAAAACCTGCAGCTGGCCCATGCCAGCTGACTCAGGCTGCAGTGTAGACTTTGGGATCAGGCTGGAGCCCGGGCTCTATGACCCTGCAACATGGGTGGGTCCCAGAGCTCAGCCTGCAGCCCAAACCTGGAAGTCTACACTACAATGAAACAGCCCCATAGCCTCAGCCCCACGAGCCCAAGAGACACTGTGATATCAGAGGAAAAAAGAGCATGCAAAGTTACCCAGCAATTTCTTCCATCACGGGTGGGTTCTTCCAAGGTGACTCTATGGAAGGCTTGCAAAGATTACAGAGCTAAATATCACAAACCAGGAAACCTTGGGGGGAAATTCTGGGAAAGTGTTTCACTTAAATTATTTAAATTCTGAAAGCTGAATTGGGATGATTGGCATTGGAAGATTTGTGGATCTTAGTTTCTGGGAACAAGCCCCTCAGTAATGATGTGCATTTACAAATATAAAACCACAAACCATGCCATGTTTTCTCAAGGGCTTATGAAAAACACAAAGGACAACTCTTATGTGGAACAGATCCATCCCAGCTCCTCATACAAAGCAAGCATTGTATTTTAAACAGGGCCACATCAGCTTTTGAAAAACAGAACCAGTCCACAGACACTAATTAAAATGTAATTAACATCCTCAACAAATCACTTCCCACAAACAGAGAACTCCTGAACAGGATGAGCAATTGAGAACTAGAGTCTTTGGCAGGCCAGGAAAAGTTTATCTGAACGTCCTCAAAATTTGGAGTGTAAGGAAACATGTTTTTGATCCAGGGTTCCAGTCTTGGCCTCTCTATGTTTACGATATAAACATATCAATAAAGAAAAGCAGATAACTTGTATATCTTGCATGTATCTTTTAATTTTTTATACTGGAATTGATATTTAATCATTTTCATTTAATGTAAAAATATGGTGCTTTAATTAACTGCTTATGATGAGATAGATTGGGCAGTTACTCATTTTTTTTAATGCAGCCCATAAGATGTAGTGTCATCACTGGCTTTTCAAATCACTCAGAAAATAATGTTGTGTACCAAAACACAGTTTCATTCTCCGACTCAGCTATTGCCATCCTTTCAAATTCTTTTGTGATCTCTCACACCACTCACTCCGTTAATGGCTTATCAGGACTGTACATACCTGGAATTCAAAATTAAGATGTGATAACTAAAGCAGCCATTAATTAGCACAATTTGCATTCAGTTTACTAATTTTGTTTATAAGTGAATAGGGCAGTCATTTACTTTAATGTGAAGGCTTGAATGGAAGTAAATCACATATTCTCCCTCCTTTGCTACATTTTGTATAGTGTTGTAGTTTTTACATTGTTACCTGACCAATGAGTTACCTTTTGCATTCGTCATTTTTTATGAGTTTCTTACTAGGGAGGGGGGGACCTGTTGCAATTAGTCTGAAACTTGACTAGATCACTCTCAGAACTGCAGCATGTTTTCCTCCAAAACTTCATGAAAATTGGGTGAGTTGTGTTTGGCAGCAGAAAAAATTAATTTAAAAATGCTTTACAACTTCTCTTCTTTAATCATATTGACTTTTCAATAAGAAAATTGGCATGTATTTAGATCTTCAGATAAATATATAAAAAAAGCAGAAAATCCAAGAAAACCTATAGTTTTCATGGGGCTATTCTTTGTGTGTGTGGCATGTTAGCTTAAGTATTCAGCTCTACTGACCTTAGTAGAAATACATGATTTGTGGCTTCTTTATTACTTCCATTGTGTTTGGATAATGCCCCTTACTGTATATACCATATCTGACCTTTCCCACCTTGTTTAAAAGCTCCATTGCCATACAAAGTCAGATGTTAAACACCCACAAAACATATTTAAAAATCTGACTTAAAAAGGGGGACTGGAAATTTGAGAAGCATTTCTTACATTCAGCAGATAGTTGGGTAAAATCTGCAGTTATTATATTGTGTTAACAAATTTGTCCTCGTATCTTGGCCACGTTCTAGTATAGGCAGTAATTACTTTGTCTACTTATATTACCTGGGGAGAAGGTATTCTTTGTCGCTTTCTGTTCCTAAACAGTTTAGCATCATATATGCTATCATAATGGTGGCTCTGCTCCTCCCTGGCAGAGGTCCCTGTGTTTTACTGATAAAATTGCCCCTATATTGTATGCGTAGTTTTGCAAGCTGTTTAATTGCTTGCAATGAGGGCTACTGAATTTGAATCAGTAAATATGTCCTGGAACTACTGTAATATTATGGAAAAATCAATAGATGAGCTGAAATATCTTTTAATTGCAAAGGAAACACTCCTCACATTATTAGTGTAGCCAGAAAATGTACACTTTTTTCTGAATAATAGGATGTTAGCAAGATCAAAAAGGTTATATAGCTTCCAGACCAAAAGAGTGGAGAGCAGGAGGGGAAACTGATTATGCATAGTTCTATAAGTGTTGAAAAAAGCACATCACGCTTATTGCTGAATCTACCTAGAAGTGTGAGGCCACCAAATTAGCCTCAAGTCATAAATTTAAGTTAATTTCTATCTAGTCCTTTTAAAAATATATAACTGTCAGTTCAGCAATACCATTTATATTAAATATATCCGGTTAGCTAATGCTTGCTATGAGTTTTCTTATAAAATAAAATATTTAGCTTTCTTTGGACCATATCTTACATTCCTTACTCAGGCAAAATTCCCATTGAACTTTTTCTGAGTAAGGACAGCAGAATTTGGCCCTTAAAGAGCAAAGTCTAAATTATGATGTAAAAAGGCTTTTCAGCTTTTACTGTGATACTCAACAGTTTAAAGTAAGACCAAAAAATAAAAATCAGAAAAATAAAAAATCAGAAAATAAAATATACTCATTCAGCATGGGAAATGGCATAATAAGACTGCACTTACCATAGGTTTATATATTGGAATAAATCTTGAGACAGTTATTTTACTTTATTGTACATTTTTATCTAATAGCATCACCTATTTGTCCTACAACTCATACCAATTGTACCCTTCTTGCTCCAAATTACTCTCATGTGTCACATTGTACAGAATTTTTATTGTGCACACCTCTTTAATCTCAATAAACATAATTATTGGGAGCACAGAGCTCTTTTCTGTGATCTGAATTCAGCTCTGTTCAAAACTTGCAAATCTAGACATATTGGCTGTCAAAATTCATGGTTCATGAAACCAATTAGGTTGTAGTATTTCAGTAGTGTTTTAATAGACTACAGACCACATCGCAACACCTGATTCTATGTACTTTTGTCATCATTAAAAATATAACTGGATTTGAGTTAAAGGCAATACAATGCATGCACAAAGTACTATATTTATATGCAAATTAAGAGACAAATTGTGCCTTTTGGCACTGGCCCACACTGGGACAGTGAAGAACTTCACCCCTTCAGAGGGTGCAACATACTCCCCAGTGCTTCCTTTCTCCCCACCCATTCATACTCCACTTGGGGTGTCTTGCATACAAGGGAGCATTCTCTGTTCTCCACAGAGCACAGGTACTGCAGTTGTTCCCAGTTGCAGTTCAGGGACACAAGGAGAGAGAGAGAAGACAGCTTCTTGTGCCTTCTCCTAACACAGCCACAGAGTTCCCAAGTACCATCTGGTTCTGCGAATACCAGAAAAGTTAGTACAGTGTATGTCTTGTAGATACTGTTGCTCTGTTTGAATGTTTGTTTATGCATATCACAGAATTTTCACTTGCACAGCCAAGGGCTTGGTCCATCCAACCCTCTACTAATATGATCCAAAGCATGCTTAGTCAGACAAGTTAGAAAAATAACTATTCATTCTCATAAAGATGTAATATTCAGGATAACAGTAACTTTAGGCAAGAATTAGAAATGTAAAGGGTCATGTACAACAAGCAGCAATTATGGTTGACTTGACCTCTCTGTTTAGGGTTCATAAACCAACACTTGGGAGATCTGAGTTGAGATGGGGGAGCTCAAGTTGGGTTTATGTCTTTTCTATTGCTACATCTGAAATAACTCTTTCCCAATTGTGCCTATATCACATCTTCATATGGCTGCACAGTACTTCTGCCACTTTGGACAACTAAATACAAGAAAAGTCAGAAACAGAAAGTTGACATGTTCCTGCTTGAGGCGGCAGTATAACAGCAGGAATCCTGAGGTAATTCACTGAAGCTGTCTGATAAGACAAAGTGGAGGTGCGGGACAGTTAGATATAGGAGGTCAGACACCACTGTGAGAAGGTTCAATGATATATTTTTAAACCTATACATGATTGGGTAATTGTTGTTATAAATAATAGAGCCATTGAGGTACAATGTAGAAAAGTACCTTATATAAAAGAAGTATATTAAAATCCAGATTTGAATTTCTTCTTTAAACAAAAAGAAAATATTGATATTTTTGCTGATTTGGAGTTGGTCGTGCAAATCCATATTCATAAGAGTAGTCCTCACTCATACAGATATTTCCATTAACATCAGTGGGGCTACTTGCATGTGTGAAGCCTTGGACAGAATATTCAACTATTGTGTCTATCATCCTGTTGCTGGGAATGTTGTCTATAATCTTTTAATAAAACGAGGGAAAACAATTTAGCTACAAAGAGTATACAGAAAGTGTTGCCATCCTTAGGTCTGGTCACTGATATAGATAAGTAATATGTCAAAAGGAGATATGTGGTAATTGCTTTGCTCTCCTGCAGTGATGTTTATTTTTCAGAGGAATAATGGGTTTTGGCATACATCTTGTGTAAGTAAAACTCTTTACTCTATTATTTAAGTAGATACTTTCTAGATATGTGGAAAAATACATTTAAATATTCAAAAGACATATCACCTGCACTTGCTAAATAGGCACATGTAAGGTCCAAATCGACTCTGACAGAAGTCAATAACAAAGCTCCTATTGACTTCACTAGGTGCACCAGCAGGTTCTTAACACATATTTAACAAGTGTAGATTAGTTTGTAATTCCTGGTGGTACTTCATAGCATACTGGTAAGGTTTCCATAATATGTCTTGTAAAAATAATTTGTTCTCCATATCATGAGTCTTCACTTAGGCACTCAGGCATTAATTCTTTACTGAGAATTTTGGCAGAGAGAACTGTCTTAGTAGGGTGATTTGTAGGATTCTCCTATGTATCAGTAAAGCATGGAGTTTTTTTCTTAGTTGCCTGGATAAGGGTTAAACTCTAGCATTAGTGCAATAGTACAATACTCCTGATAGTTCAGTGTCTGAGAATGACAATGTTTTGCCCTAATGTCACTGTGCCTGATTCTTCTCTCACACGGTGTAATTTGGAGGAACTCCTGAAGTCAGTGGAATTACATAAATTTAAATCAGAGCAGCATCCCTGGCTATGGGTCTATCCATGTAAAGATTTTTTTCATCACAACCATAACTTTCATGACAAAATGATCCTTAAATTTTTTCATAACAACTCATGATATTTGCCCCATCCAGACTGTTAGTGAGTAAGACTCCATGCACTTTTACACATTTGGCTGTGGCCATTTCAGTGGAATAAAGAGACGGAGAGAAATTTATTGCACAATAAAAGACATTTAAACCAGTGTAAAAGGAGTTTCAGGCCCATCATGTCTAAGCGCCCAATTAAAAAAAAAATCTGTTCTACTGGAAGGGCATTCTCAGTGGAATAGCTTCACCTCTGAAATCTGCTTCCTTTTTCTGGTCTGACAAAGCCAATCTACTGATCTTTGGACACAGTCCAAGGCCTACGTCTTCATGTTGGCTTTTACTTGAATGAGGGCTGTTGAGCTGGTATCAACTTTATTTTATGTGAGAGTCTGTCTCTTTTAAGTTGTAGAAACTGTTTAGGTTTTTTGCCTTACACTTTTGTATGTGTACCCTAATTTTATAAATATAGAGCTAGAAAAACCAATCATAGAATCATAGAATATCAGGGTTGGAAGGGACCTCAGGAGGTCATCTAGTCCAACCCCCCACTCAAAGCAGGACCAATCCCCAATTTTTGCCCTGATCCCTAAATGGCCCTCTCAAGGATTGAACTCACAACCCTGGGTTTAGCAGGCCAATGCTCAAACCACTGAGCTATCAAAGATATTGACTCCATTTCCAGTTACATGAATGGCAAAAATCCCATTGACTGCAATGAGAACAGAATCAGGCCCCACACTGTTATCAAACAATTGATTAAGTCAAATGTAAAAAGATGAGAAAGTAAGTTACTTGAGACATACATTCCAGTCATTAGCCTGTGGACACTACAGACTTTTATTGCATTAAAATTGCCATTCACAGAGACTATAGTGAAACCTCTCACTTCTTGCTTGCTTAAGTAAAAAATGACCAGACTCCTAATATATTAAGGTGGAATCTCCTGGGATGCTTATATTAGCTGTTATTTGCATTCATGTGGTTATTACAGAAAACAGTACAATTAGCATGGTACCCAAATGTATTAATGTTCCAGGTTTCATTTTACAATGACAAAATTTGCTCTATCTTCCTGATACATTTTTAATTGAGTCAAATAACTGTGGGGTTTTTTTTGTTTGTTTGGGTTTTTTGGCGGGGGGGGAGGTTGTGTGGAAGTAATCTTGTTTTTTTTAATGTCTAATGATTTTTTAAAATATTAGAGCATGCAGGATTAACATTTAAAATGAAGTCCAAGAATTCTATACTCATTCTTATGCCAAAGTGTGGTGGACAAACTTCTTTATTCATGTGTATACAGCAGAGTAGATTATTTAAATCAAAGTGATTCAAATCCTTGAAATTCAATCACGTTTTGCATTTGTATTTTAGTTATTCTCATAAAGAAAGATTGATTCTCATTTTAATGGTTACTAACTAACATATTGATTTGCAACTAGGTATAGCCTTTACACTAAATTGGTGCTTCCTTTTGCTAACCAGGAGGTTATGTTATATTTAGGCAATTATGTAGCTTAGGTTTTTACTACATTAATTGTTTACTTGCAATTAGTCAAGCTCTATTTGAATGGAAATTCAAATTAAATTAAAGGCATAAAAACAACATTTTAATTTTATTATTAAATAAAATAGCCATAAATATGCTAGAAACATAGAAAAAAAATTATCAAAATATGTTTTGCATTTAAAACCAGTTTATTAAACAGAGGGAGTATCTGGTGTTAAGGAATTTATTTTATTATTTCTGATCAACCTGTCCATTAAGATTTTAGAAATAGAAGATCTCATGCTCTCACCTCATTTTTATTCATATATTGGAAGAGGAAAACAAGTTTTCCTGCTTTGTCAACTCCCAGTTGGTTTCTTAACTTTAAATGAACTAGTCATAAACTGAAATAGCTGAATAAACTGAAATCAAGAAAGTATTCTCTCTGCACCCGTAGAAGAGGCTACTGCTATCAAAAGCTGGTTTTAGCACTCCAGCAAACTCTGGTTTCAGGTGTCTAGCCAGTGACTTCCACCAGTTCAGTGGTCTGACTTTCTTTAAAACTTTGCAGCAAAGAGGTACTACTTAATATTAATTGTTGTATTTAATGTAAACAGTTTTAATAGATTATATGTAGTTTAGACATAGGTTAACATAGGTTGTTAATCTCAAATTTAATTTTAAATAGAATTAATTATTACAAATAAATCTATAGTTAACTTAAATGAAAAGAAATTTTGAAATAAAAAAGTTGTTTATACACCCTGATGTATAGGGTACGGTACTAGATACTGCATTCAATGGCAGAATGTGGCATGTTAACTATTTTAGACTGCCTAGCATTTGAGAATAAATTGCTACAGATCTTTACTGTAGAACCCACACTATAGAGACAATATTTTCTGCTGTAGGTTCTCTATTTTATTTTATTCATTTAGGTCCTGCCATTGCTTTAAGATGTTGCTTTAACGTTTGGAGTACATTTTTCTTTTCATTCTAAACTATAGAAACCAACCTTCCTAAACACTGGAATTCTTACAACCAGGGATCATCTTGAATCCCAACAGTCTCAAATTTAGGAAATCTATAAAGGGATTTTCTGATGAGGCTAATCTACTGGTATGGCTGTAAGTAAATTTTGACACATTTTAGAATCTTCTGCAAACCTGCCAATCTACCCTAGATTTCCAGGTAGTCGCCTGGGTTGTGGAGTATTATCTCACATATGTGGAAGACATTATTTTCAATACACAGATCTTGTTTGCCTCTAATGGCTGATGTATTATGCAGACCTTAGTAGACATTTGACCCTGTGCAGTGCATCTTGTTTATTTTTACAATTATTCATGAATTTGGCTGTTTTAAACTGCATCCTAGATGCACTGTTATACAACTTAAAACCATCGATAGACGAGAGAAACTATTATCCTATTTCATGCTTTATCATCATATTTGAATCTATATAGACAACTTTGCCTATCCTTCAGGCAGAGGAGTAGTGTGTGTATGGTGATGTCAGGAGGGTTGGGAAGAAGGATATGACAGTGAGCAGATGAGAGAGAAGTAATGGAATTGTACTCTTCACCATTTTCTTCAGCAACTGGAAGGAAAATCTCCAAAACCCCACTCCTAGTGTTGCTGAATAGCATCCCTGCCCCAGTTACCCAATCATCTGCCAGCAATGCTCTCCCTACTTTCAATTCCAACTTCTTCCAATTAAAATACAATCAGTCCTGGGGAATGCAGTTTTTCAACCAGTAACATGGGACATCTGGTTTACTAATGCAGCTTTTACCACCATGGACAGCGCCCCTCTTCTCTTACATTAAAGCTTCTCCTAGGTTGTTTGTTTTTGCTTATGCATGTAGCTGTGTGTGTCTACATGAGCATATTTTAATGCAGCAATAATATAAAATAACAAATATGAAGAGAGAACATTCAATTAAATTGTGGAATAGTCCCCCAAGGAAGCAGTGGAAACCCACATGGCTTGCAACATTTAAAACTAGACCAGACACAGTACTAGCAAATTTCAGAGTAACAGCCGTGTTAGTCTGTATTCGCAAAAAGAAAAGGAGTACTTGTGGCACCTTAGAGACTAACCAATTTATTTGAGCATGAGCTTTCGTGAGCTACAGCTCACTTCATCAGATGTACTCCAAAGAAAAATTCTGCCCTGTGAGTGGAATGGACTTCACCTCTCTCAGTCCTGAGACTTTTCCGTTCTCCTCTGTTGGGGAAGAGGTAGAGGAATCTAGCCCAGGGAGCCTGTTTTGCTAGTTCAGGACTACTCCTGATCCCTTGCAGCCTCCCTGAGCTGCTTGCATCTCTCCCTGGACTTCAGATTCTATTGTTCCTGCTCTGTGGTTCAGGCACCTTGTGCAGCTCCTTCTCAGCCAGACACTGAGGAGCCTCTTTAAATCCTCCACTCCAAGTTTTTCTGTCAAGCACAATCCAGTGGCCAGAGTTATCTGCTCTCTCCTTAGGGCAGAAGTTCATAACCCCTTTCCTTGGAGCCATGCTGTATCTCTGACTATTATTCCACTCTCCTTAAAACAGGAGTTCCCCTGCTCTGGCCCTGGAGCTGGGTTCTGATTCAAGCCAGTTACAAGCCCTCAGCCCATTTCTCCTCCAGTTAGCCCTTTCCCTCCAATCAGGCCTTTTACTTTTAGGCTTGGAGAATTCAGTAGGCAGGCCTGCTCATGTATATCCTCACTATCAGGGAGAAGGCACAAACATGCTAGTCCCTTTCCCCAGCTCATCCCCAATGGTTGGGTAAGAGGGATGCCTTAGCCCACCTACTCTGCAATGCTCCTGGTCCTGGGCCCTTAAAGGAATAGTAATGGGTTTCCTCTCCCTCAAGTACTATTTACCCCCAGGACTGCTTCCTCTTTACCCATATCTCCTGTTTCCCAGATCCTTGCCTACATCACTGCTCTCCAACTCTTAATGGGCTATGACTAAAGATGGAAGTGAACTGACCACTAGGACTTACTATGCTTAAGGGGCAGCCTAACTCCATCACAGACAGTTAACATTCATAACAGGACACTTTTAAAATTGTGAAAGCCATTCTAATGATGACTGTGACAAACACCCAGATTAACTTGGATACCTTATGGAATAGCACAATAGTGCTTCCTCATGCAAATTAAATGTTCTTAAATAAATAAATTAAAGAAGATATTACCAGAGAAAAGCAGCAAAGAAGACAGTGACTAATGCATTCTGATTAGGCACCATGTTTGATAACCTAGCAGTTTGAGTATTATTCAGAGTAGCTGTTTTAACTAATCAGCATGGTTATAATGGAAGCCAAACTAGTCAAGATTAAAGGTAGAAGATTCCTTTCTGAGAAGGGGAGTCTTATAGGGAGGGCATAGGGCAGTTAAACTAAAAGAAATAATGGTGTAAATTCTGAATATAGCTTTTACCCTAGCATTTCAGAACATCTGTTTAGTGTGTGACTAAACTAGACTGACTGGTTCAAGTACCTTGGTGGCTGGGTCACGGAAGATGGTGAGTTTGAACATGACATACAGTGCAGATTGGGGAGTGCTGTAAGAGCGTAGAGTAACATCTCAGGGGTAGTGTATGACAAGCATATGCCACTGAGACTAAAAACCCAACTGTATAGAACAATAGTGCACCGCACAATTCTGTATAGTGCAGAACCATGCATTATACAGAGACAGCAGGTTCAACACCTACAGGTGTTTCAGATGTCTTTGCGCCATATGAGGAATTACAATAGAACCTCAAAGATATGAACACCAGAGTTACAAACTTACTGGTCAACCGAACACCCTGTGGAACCAGAAGTCCTCAATCAGGCAGCTGTGCAGACAAAAAAAAAAAGGCAAATACTATACTGCCTTGGGGCTTTAGCCATGTGGGGTGGGGGGTGTTCAGGGCTCTGCAGCTCCAGGGGGTGGGGGGTGTTCAGGGCTCCGGGCTGGAGGGAGCAGAGCTTGGGGCTTCTGACCCTCGGGAGCATCAGTGTTCAGGGCTTTAGACCAGGGTGGAGGAGTGCTAGGGCTCTGCTTCCGGTTTCAGCCTTGCACAGGGTGCTAAGGCTGGCTTCAGCTTCCTAGGGCTTTAGATATGAGGGCAGCACCTGCTTCCACCCCAGCACTCCCCCTGTAGTTAAAGCTCCAGCATGGCCCCCCCGCCGCTGAAGCTGGGAGTGGAGCCGTGGGGAGCCCCGAGCCCCAGCACCCCCTGTGGGGCTGAAGCCCAGAACCCCAAGGCTGAAATTGGGAGCAGAACTGTGAGGCTAAAGCCACGAGCCCTAGCACTCCCCCATGCCTACAGCACTGAGCCCTGGTGCTCCCTGAGCCCCCTGCCTGGAGCCCTGGCACCTTGACGCCCTGAGGATCAGAAGACCTGACTCCCCACCACCCGGAGCCATAACTCCCCCTCACAAACCTGCAGCTGAACCCCAACCCCACATATGGCTGAAGTCCATAACCTCTCCTTCAGAGTTACAGAACATGTCAGGGTTATGGACAACCTCCATTCCCAAAGTGTCCATAACTCTGAGGTTCTACTGTACATGAAGAGACAGATTTTGAAATGAAAGTATTAGGATTGAAGTCAAACTCAGTAATGTGGCTGACAAAATACAAAAAGTGCAATTTTGCTGGTTTGGAAACATGCAGAAGATGAATGAAAGGGACCTGGTGAAGATAGCATGGCAGGAAGAGAGTGGTAGGAAAGAGACCCCAAAGGAAGCTGAGGAAGCGATGGATGGATTGTATCAAAGAAGATGGTAAGCAGGTGGACCTTAATGCTGCCACAGACAGATGAAGATGGCGGGTGCTTGCACAATGATGGACCGCAGTTGCTGGGATAATGGGAAGAAGATGATTTCAGAGGATCTAATTCTCCTATCAAAAAGCTACATGATAGAACCAGGCATATAGTACTTTCCAGACACTGTACAATTGAACTTTTTTATAATTATAAAGGACAGCATTTCAGGGGTGAAACATGGCTGCCATTTGCCATGACTACAATCAGAAAATACCTTCCATCTTATCTTATCCAGGTTAGTTTGGTGGGTGTGGTGTGGAAAATGCCATAGATCGGAAGCATTTTTCATCCATAAGAAGACAAACTCTTTTCACAGAAGTATACTAGGTTGGGTGGATCCTATGTCCAAAAAGTTAAGGTTGAATAATTTAACCACTCCATGACTTAATCACAGATTACATACTGTTTTATACTAGCAGATATTAAAGCTTAAATTGCTTCTCACCATTTCTCTATGTTTACCAGAAAATGGCACAGGTGACATGGAGGACAGAATTTTTAGCCCTGTAATTGAAACCTAGTTAACATCAGTAGGTGTGTAAAACATATAGTCCAGCTCGCTCTCCCATATGTATGTTGACTCAGCAGGGTTAACTGGAATATAAAGAAGTAAACTATTTTTTTTCAATAAAATCTACAAAGGTATACAGGGAGCAGATCTGAATAAAGAGGTGCCATTTTTACATTGTCCCTCTGGAGTAGAACCACACTTTAAATAGAAGTGGAGATGGGGTGAAAGTAACAGAGGACTTACCGGTCCCCGGTAGCGGTGGGGCTGGGGAGGGTCAGCATCCCCCAGCCAGCCCATCCACGCTGCATGGCCCGAGCCACCCGGAGCTCCAATGCTACCGCGGTGGCCGGAACCCTGGGCCCTTTTAAATTGCCAGCCCCGGGGCAGCTGCTCCTTTTGCCCTGCCCTCCCGCCCCATTGGCGGCCGGGTGGGGGCAAAAGGGGCAACGATGTTAAAGTGCTGCCGTGGCAGCGCTTTAAAGTCAACTGTGTATGGGCTGGTACCGGCGGCCACTTTTTACTGGTACACTGTGCTGGCCTGTACCGGCTTACTTTCACCCCTGAGTGTAGATATCTTCTCATATGGATATGATTGTATTTTATTAAGATAGCTTACAGCTGTGTATGTCTAAAGTAAAGTGTAATAGTTTGTACCATACTTACAGAAATTTCTTCTCACAAAAATATTGTGAACTTTTTTTTTACTTTACCTCCCTAGTTTCTTCAATAGAGGGGAAGGAGTGTTGGATAGTGATTACCACAAGGGTCAAGGAGCTAAAATTCCTGGGGCCTAGTCTACCTATCAGCTGTGTATGTGTAACTCCCATTTAAGTGAGTGGGATTTGCACCTGTGCACTTGTTGGGATAATGAGGTCCTGGCATTTCAGTTCTGACTACCAGTGACATGCAGTATCTGAACTAATATAAATCATTTAATCTGTGTGCTTCTGTTTATCCATAGATAAAATTACTTTAATATTCCTATTGATAGGGATATAAAATATATCTATAGCACTAATAACTCTTCATTATTTTGATGACAGTTCATGGCTAGATTCTATTAGTCCTAAATTTCCCTTGAATATTTTCCCTTGAAAATTTCCCTTGAATTTGGAACAATAGTTCCAAATATCCCACAGGATTGCCAGCCATTGATTGGTGCAGTCAGTGACAGAGACATTGTAGCTGGTTGTTTAGTCTCATAATTATTTTTCTCTTGTTTAAGCTTCCTATGCTCCAAATGCAAGAAATTAACAAATGCATTCCTAATATTGTGGTTCTGCGAATAAGTCATGCCTATGTCAATCAATTTCTTCTTCTCTTTAGGATGTGTTTAAAATATAGTCACATACTTAAAAATACCTTTGGCATTAATTTAGTTTTCTCTATTTTTATTATTATGTATTAATTGAATATATATAAATGGAGTGATTCATTATGTATCCTACACAATATACTGTAATCAGTCCACAAATGTATCCAGGCATACTGTAAAAAAGTGTAAATATTTGGAGCACTTTATCAAACCCCTAATATGAAAGCAAGCAACATTTATCAAGTGTTTACTGTATGTAACCTTTAAACAGCTGTACCATACAATATAGTATCTGTAATTTTAATAGCAGTGTACATCCTTATGTACTTATATACATCCCAGACAAAAACAACATTAAGATGGATTTAATGTTGGGAGTATGGCAAATGTGTTTCAGAGCTTTTGTAATTATCCCAGAACAAAGCTTTACAAAACTAGGAAGTTCAGAGTTAAAGTTTTAAGGAAATCCAAACTTGTTAAGGTATGGAAATGTGCAGTTATGGCAGCCAAATAACCTTAACTCTACCCTTTAGTTACCATGTACACCAGGGGTCAGCAACCTTTCAGAAGTGGTGTGCCAAGTCTTCATTTATTTACTCTAATTTAAGGTTTCGCGTGCCAATAATATATTTTAACATATTTAGAAGGTCTCTTTCTATAAGTCTATAATATATAACTAAACTATTGTTGTATGTAAAGTAAATAAGGTTTTTAAAATGTTTAAGAAGCTTCATTTAAAATGAAATTTAAATGCAGATCTTATCAGTTTAGTGTGATCCTTGCCCTTGCTTTTCCTTGCTGAGTTTTCCAATGTCTGGCACATACTTGGATACTTTAAGCTGCACACAGGCTTCTGAGTGATCAGTTGTTAACTGGCTCCAAGAGGGACAGAGGACAGATTTCATGTGTGAAAATATCTGTTCACACAGGTATGTGGATCCAAATGCTGAAAGCATTGCAAATGCAATTTTCTTCAAACAGTTAAATTTCACTGGCAGGGACGTCCAGCAGTTCAGAATAGAGGCCTCATGATCTCTCTCAGTAGCTTCAAGTGCACTCCACAGATCTCCAAGCTTTGATGCCCACAATTCTGAGTTTTTTAACTGAATGAGCTGCATTTCGAAATCTTCAACACCCATCCACTGAAATACAGATAAATCCAAGTCGCTTTTGTTGAACTTTTCAGGTTTAATTAGAAAAGAAAGCATTGGGCCAAATTGCTGGAAATTTTGAAATCTGTCAGAAAATTCTGATTCCAGTTCTTGCATGTACATTCTAATCTCAACGTCAAATGCAGTGTGCTGTTCCACGTGGCGTGATAGTGATGTAAGCAGAAAATCAGGACTTAAAAATATCCCAGCGCAGTAGCGCTGGAACAATTTTTAAGGTGGGGGTGCTGAGCTGTGCCCCCTCTTGCCCCTGTCTGCACTCCTCACTGCCCCAGGCTGGGGCCAGTGGGCCACAGCTGGGGGTGGCTGCAGAGCCCCAGGCTGGCGGCTGGGACTCCAGGCTGGCAGCAGAGCCCCCCGGACCGGTGGCCAGGACCCGGGGCCGGCAGAGGGCTGAGCATGGTCAACAGATGGAACCCCAGCTAGCAGGGGGTCGGCGGCTGGTACCCCAGGCCAGCAGCGGAGCCCCCGGGACCAGTGGCCAGGACCCAGGCAGTGTGAGTGCCACTGAAAATCAGCTTGCATGCCGCCTTTGGCCAGGGCTGCCCAGAGGATTCAGGCGGCCTGGAGTCTTTGGCGGCGGGGGTCCTTCTGCTCCGGGTCTTTGGGGCGCTTTGCCGAAGACATGGAGCGGAAGGACCCCCGCTGCTGAATTGCCACCGAAGACCCAGAGCGGAAGAGCGGTGGCGGGTCCTTCACTCCGGGTGTGTTTGGCAGCACTGAAGGACTCCCTGCCGCTGAAGTGCTGCCGAAAACTCTCATGGGGGGCCCGGGACAACTTGCCCCACTTGCCCCCCCCTCTGGGCGGCCCTGCCTTTGGGAGACGTGTCATAGGTTGCCAACCCTGATATACACTGATTTTATGATTAAGGCATTATTGCATTATGGTCTCTGCTTAGAAGAAACTGATTTTTAAAGACACATTAGGTTTGTATATGTGTTGGTGTCACTGTGAGGCAGAGTTAAGACTGTTTAGTGGTGCTTGAGGTGGGACACCGAGCAGCCAGCTGGTTTTGCTGCTTGGAGTCTGACATTGCTACTGCTGCTTGTGTATAGTGTAGACCGCTTAAGCAAGATGTTACTTCCTTTGGCTGGAGTGATCTTGGGCCAGAACTATGGCCCCAGTTGTTCTTCCCGCTCTCCAGCCTTAGGATGAGAGTGGCTGCTGCTCAGATAATACAGAGACGGGCATGTTATGAAAGCTCAGATGCACTTTGAGGAAGCTTGAGCTGCTGTTGCCTGTTCTGTGTTACTTATTGTGATAAACAGAGATCCAGTACTCAGGCTGTAAGTCAGGCTCCATTCATAATCACAAATTGACATGAAACAGTTTTAGTTCTCTAACGTTTAAAAAGTTTTATTGAAGAAGTAACATCAGCAGTTCCAGGTAACTAGTACAGTGTATGCTTGGAATACTGGATTACTGAATAAAGTGGCCAATTTACTGGGATGGTTCAAATGCTACTTCTAATTTAGTTTGCTAGTTTAGCATTAACATGTTGATATTTATTTAGGTAGTAAATTGCTGGAGGTAGGGACTGACTTAGGAACTTAGGGGAGGTGCTCAGTGAAATATAATTAACAAATTTCCAAACTGATGGAGAAGTGCTTTCCAGGTCTAGCTCCCCTTCAGCCAAGTCACCCATGGCAGAAAGCATGACACCCCCACTGCCCCACAGATAAAGAACAGTTGATCAAGGTGGGATTCTGAGAGAGGTCTGGCTGCACCCACACTACCATAGCCACTCTATGCATTGCCTATAGCGTGGGTTAGACCTGTGGGACATAGCCCCATTCAGGGCTGCCCACAGAGGGATCTAGCTCCATTTGAGAGAGTCTCCAAACTGAGTGGCACTGCAATGAGGCATGCAAGGTCTTAGCGCCACTCAGGTTTGGCCTGGCAGCCCTTGTCATAATCGAGGGGCCACTGGGCCAAACCTGAATTGCACTGCCACCCCCACATAAGGTTACAATGTCCAGAGTGGGGAGCCAGGCCCAGCCCTATACCAGAGAAGCTGCTGCTGCAGGGGTGCAGGTGTATGGCTCTCTCCAATCTTGTCCCCCTGGGCCTCCCCTCCTGGTAATCTTTCTGCAAGGGTGGACAGGCCTCAGTTTCACATTTTCTCTGGCTCCCCAAGCCTCCTGTGCAGCCCTGGGCTCAGGAGGGAGGTGTGGGCCCTGTGCAGCCGAGCCCCCCTGGCAGAGTAGTGGCCCCCCCTGTGCAGCGCTGTGTTCCCGGGGGCGGGGCTATCTCCCCTCCCCCTGGGGGGGTGTGTTGGCAGGGAAGAGCCCCGAGGAACGGTTCGGTGCCGGGGCGGGGCTGCCCCCAGCCCAGGTCTCTCTCTGCCCGGAGGAGCGGTGGGCTCTGGGGGCCAAGGGCTGGGCACTGCGGCTGTGAAGCCCTCTAGAGCAGCGCAGGGGGCGGTGCGGGGCAGAGCCCGCCCCGGAGAAACCCGCCCTGAGCCAGGCCTCCCTGGGAGCGCTCCTGGGGCCCCTCCGGCGCTGTGAGGCGGGGGCCCGGCAAGGCGTTAGCCCAGCCCTGCCTCTGGCCCGCGGCGCGCTCACCGCAGACCAGCCTTGGGCGGCTGCTACCTAGAGACTGGAGGGAGCAGGGGGAGGGAAGCAGCCGCCCCCGCCGCCGCCGGCCCGCCGTTCTCGGGAAGGCAGAGCCTCCCCTCATTGGGGCTGCAGCCTGCGTGCGAGCCCGCCTGCACAGCGCAGCGCCCGGGCAGGAGCGGAGCCCGCTGCAGCGCGCCGCCCCTCTCCTCCTCGCCGCATTCTCGCCAGCAGCTCCCCCGCATCCCGGCCAGATGATGAACTTTCTGCGGCGCAGGCTCTCGGACAGCAGCTTCATCGCCAACCTGCCCAATGGCTACATGACCGACCTGCAGCGGCCGGAGCCCCAGCAGCCGCCGCCGCCGCCTCCCTCTGCCTCCTCGGCGGCTCCCGCCGCCGCCTCCCCGGCCTCGGAGCGCAGGCAGCCGCCGCAGTCGGCACCACCCCAGCAGCAGCCGCAGCAGTCGGCGGGCAGCAGCTTCTTCAGCTCCCTCTCTAACGCCGTGAAGCAGACGGCAGCCTCGGCCGGCTTGGTGGACGCAGCGTCCGCCGCTTCCTCAGCTGCAGCCAAAAAGTTCAAGCTGCTGCTGGTCATTGATGAGCCGCATACGGACTGGTAGGTGCCCCCCTTTGAGCCTCCGCACACGTTCCCCCATCCTGCTCCCCCACTGTAAAGAGCCCCCACCCCAGCCTCCCCTCTCTCACGGTGTTGATGTCTATAAACAGCTTTCCTCCTTTTTCTTTCCCCGCTTTTAATGACCAGGTGTTGGGTGGCTCTGGTGCCTGGGAATGCCTGTTTACTTCAGTGGTGACGGCTCCCCTTTGGGTGGGGTGGGAAGCACCCTGCTTTCCAGGGCTGGCTCACGCAGTATTACAGAAGTGCCTGAAACTCACCCGCTTTGGGGTAAGAAGATAGTGTCAGAACCAGTGTTCTTACAGTTGCAGATGGTCAGTTTGCATGGACACTGAGCATGAGACGATGGTTAGCTTTGGAGCTAGCCGGTGAGGGATACAACTATTTCATTTCTGTTCTGAACCCCCGCTCCCCCTTTTTAAAGCAGTCAGATTGGTTGGTGTCTGTAGAAAAATCAGTTGTAGTTTTGGAAGATGAACCAAAAGCCAACAAATGCCAAGGTACATAAAAGGGAATTAAAGCACTTTTTTTAGAAATGTACTCCATGGAATATATTTACCCTCCTAGGGAAGAATATACTAGATAGTCTAATGAGATCAAAAGTTATTTTCATCTTGTGTAAACGTGGGAATACTCTGCACAGGTAGGATATATGTCTGATTTGTATGTGACTGTAGTATGAATATGCAAGTGCACACATTTATATGTATGAGTGGACTTGCTTTCAGGCAGGTCTTCGCAATTATGTCGCAGTGTCTAAAATTGGTATGGCTTGTTTATTGATTAATAAGAATACCAATAGCCAGCCTAAACATTTTGCCCATCACTGTAGAATTACATAATTCGAGTTTAAGAGTTAACTTTTTAGTTCTTGTTGTGTCAGGCTATTTTTCTTCTAGTTTAATCTTAATAAAAAATTAAGATTGATGAATTGATATGCTGACCTATTATTTATGCTTGTGTCTAATTAGTACCAAGTACTGGTGTTTATAAATCTATGAGAACTCTTTATCACTAATTCACATCAGAACACCATACATGAGGATGATACCTGCCATGATGTATCATGCAGACAGGCCATGTGTTTGTTCATTCTGTTTATTAACTTTCCTCCTGTAATGTGTACAGACATGATGTGTTGTATTGCAGTCAGCATCATAATGACAATATACAGTTTCTGAACACTGCTTATTAATAATGCAGGCTAAAATCTATAAGGCAAGTTTTTTTATAATGTGGAGAAATTGTTTTATTAATGGAGTCTAAGTATATGTTTATTGTTAATCAAACAACATTTTTATGTACACTCAGGAGCATATTTCAAAACCATTTTACAAGATGTTGTATGTTTAAATGGAGGAAAAACCACAAGTAGCTTAATGGTTGAATAGTAAATAAAAATCCTATCTTGATACAATATTTGAAATCAAATTTAAAAAACAAATGCATTAAGAATAGAGAAAGAAAAACAACATCCTAAAACTGTGACAAAGAAAATTGAATTATGATGCTTTAAATGTTAGGCAAAAAATGGTTTTATGTGTTGGGTAGAAGAAAACCAGTATGACCAATCAGAGCAGATACTTAACCTTCCAGGGACACAACTCATTGTTTTATAGTCTGAAGTTATAAATAGGGGATCCTTTTTCTTTTTAATAGGTTTAAAGAAAAATAAAGTATTTCCACAGTGTACAAATCCCAATTTCAAAATCAAATATCCCTAAATTGCTTGACCAGTAAAGTCAGTCCCTTGTGAGGCCTTTCCATACCTATCAGCATCAGCCTGTGTATTTGTAATGATGACGTTGTCCAGGTTAGTGTACTGGCACTGTAATTTCAGCAGGTTTATAGTGCAATAACAGTTAACTGAATCTGTCTTTACCAAGACTTGGTAGTGCTGATAAACTCTGTTTTGTAAATGTATGTTGGGTACGACTGCTTGTGCATGCCTGTTAGGAGAGCAGATGTGTTCAAAAGTATACATATTTCTGTTCATGCCTGTTTGTTTTACTCTGTCTTTCTATGGAAACAATACATGGGACTTCTGAAAAGAACAGTTTAGAGTCAGTTTGGTGGTGGTTTTTTAAATTTTATTTGGCCTAGCTTCTCCTCCTGTTCTCCCCCCGCCCGCCCCCAAGAAATAGCCATTTTGTAATTACAACCTTTTAAAAAACTGCCTAAATGTAAATAGATTTCAAAAGTAAATAAGTATTAGTGGCTTTGTACCTTTTAAAATGATGGAAATCCTTGTAGATATTTGTTGAACTGCCATATAATTTGACTAGCAGGAAGAAAAACAGGATATACATGATGAATGCTAACCTGAATAAATATTTAAAAATATTTCAACTTGCTCTTGTAATAGATGAATTAATGCATGCTATTCTGTTCCATAATCATGATCTGTTAGCTAGACCCTGTGCTGCATGATGCAAAGACATGCAGTTTGAAAAAATGAGGTATATAGAACTACTGTCAAATGACACAGGAAAAAGATTATGTTCTGAGACAGACAAGTAGCTATTTGAGAAATAAGTTGAGTTGTTTGGGTTTTAGGCTTGTATATAAATACAGGTTAGTTTAATATGAGAAAACAGCTTGGAAAGCTGCTTTTAACATGTTGAGTTACACTGTCCTTATTTTACAGCTTGAATGTGCGAAATTGTATTTGGGTTACAGCCTTTATAGAAACATAGGAAATGCCAGAGTGGATTAGATCTGGCACAACGGCCAGAACCAGATGCTGCAGAGGAAGGTATAAGAACCTCATAAAAGGTGAAATTTATGAGAAAAATTATGAAAGAAGCAGGTTTCAGAGTGGTAGCCGTGTTAGTCTGTATTAGCAGAAAGAACGAGGCGTACTTGTGGCACCTTAGAGACTAACAGATTTATTTGAGCATAAGCTTCCATGAGCTAAAGCCCACTTCATCAGATGCATGCAGTGGAAAATACAGTAGGAAGATGTATACAGAGCATGTGAAAAAATAGGTGTTGCCATACCAACTTTTAATGAGACCAATCGATTAAGGTGGGCTATTATCAGCAGGAGAAAAAAACTTTTGTAGTGATAATCAGGATGGCCCATTTCCAACAGTTGACAAGATGGCGTGAGTAATAGTAGGGGGAAAATTAGCATGGGGAAATAGTTTTTAGTTAGTGTAATGAGTCATGCACTCCCAGTCTTTATTCAAGCCTAATTTAATGGTGTCCAGTTTGCAGATTAATTGCAGTTCTGTTGTTTCTCATTGGAGTCTGTTTTTGAAGTTTTTTTGTTGAATAATTGTGACTTTTAGGTCTGTAACTGAATGTCCAGGGAGGTTGAAGTGTTCTCCGACTGGTTTTTGAGTGTTATAATTCTTGCCATTTGATTTGTGTCCATTTATTCTTTTGTGTAGAGACTGACCAGTTTGGGCAATGCCCCTCTGCACTTACATTACAGCTGTCTTATGATGATCTCTAGGGGCATGCATGACCCATCTGATGCCCTAGCTGAATCCTGCTCAATGCTTGGAGTACTGCCAACATGGTGGCTAAGCAGAAAAGGAAGTCACTGGAAATATTTGAACAAGAAAGCTCTGCACCTTAAAAACATCTCTTATTTTGTATTCTGACTGGTGTGGAAAAAGTAAATAAGGATGTTATTTACTCCTTCTCATAACACAAGAATTAGGGGTCACCAAATGAAATTAAGAGGCAGCAGGTTTAAAACAAAAGGCAGTATTTCTTCACGCAACACACAGTCAACCTGTGGAACTCTTTGCCAGGGGATGTTGTGAAGGCCAAGACTATAATAGGGCTTAAAAAAGAACTAGATAAATTCATGGAGGATCGGTCCATCAATAGCTATTAGCCAGGATGGGCAGGGATAGTGTCCTAGCCTCTGTTTGCCAGAAGCTGAGAATGGGCAAGAGGGGATGGATCACTTGATGATTACCTGCTCTATTCCTTCTCTCTGGGGCATCTGGCATTGGCTTCTGTCGGAAGACCAGACACTGGGCTAGATGGACCTTTTGGTCTGACCCAGTATGGCTGTTCTTATGTTCGGAGTATATTTTTACATTTAAATTGGTTTTGGTTTTTGTTAGGAGCTTTTGTTTATTCTCTGGCAAGCAGGTAGAGTGCTGAAAACTTCCTAATTGTCTGCTGCCTGGTCTTCTGCATGAAAACTTCAAAACAAGAATGACTGGCAGCACAGGTGAAGCTATACGAAGAATCGGATGAAAGCATCCAAAGCTTTGTGGGGGTTTTTTTTAAAAGGCACAAATTTTGTTTTGTGTCAGTACCTTTTCAGAGCATCATGTAGCACTTGTGTTCACTGCATTAGTGATACATTCACCTTGTTTTAGACCCAAAATATATTTATTTTTCAAAGGGTTTTAGGATGGATAGGAGGATTTCTCCATGAACAGGAGATGTTCTTTTTATAAGATTAATGAATAGTCATTTAAAAGCAAATCATTCCTCATCATGTTGTAAACACAAACAGCAGAGTGTACAAGAAATGGAATGTGACTCCCTACGAAAGAAATTAAATTGAGCAGTATATTTTCATTGTCTATGAGGTGAAGTGGTGAAGATAATAGACTTTTAACTTTCTTTTGGCTTTAACTGTCTTGTTAGTAAGAGGTACTACTGATCTGTTCAGTGCAGCGTCTGGTTCTGCAACTCTAGGTCATGTGTTCGTGTGTTGGGTTTTTGACTGACTGACTGATTTATATGTATTAGTGTCTAGAAGTCCCAGTCATGAACCAGGATCCCATTGTGCTAGGAACTGTACAAAAACAGAACAAAAAAGATGTCTCTTGCCCCAAAGAGTGTACAGTCTAAGTATAAGACAAGACAACAGACAGATGCAGACAGACTGATGGGGTATAAGGAAACAGTGAAACAGTATTGGTCAGTAGGTAGGCAGTGGTCTCAGCACATCAGTAGCATAATAGTTGTCAAGTTTTTTTAGATATCATGGCAAAGGGGAGTTCTAAGGAGGGATTTGAAGGAGAACAATGATATGGCTTTGCAAATGTTTTCAGGAAGCTCCTCCCAAGCATGAGGGTCAGCATGAGAGAAAGCACAAAGGTGCTTGTTTGAAAATTTAACAGGTGGGCAACGGAGGCTGGCCTCATGGTCTGACGGGAGTTGGGAGTAGATATTTCAGTAATGAATGCTAGATTTTAGGTGGTGGGAGGTATGCTGTGAAGGGCCTTGAAAGTGAAGACAAGCAGCTTACCTTTGGTGTGATAGAGAATGGGGACTCAGGGAAGGATCAAAAGTAACAGGCTAGGAACCTTGTCTTTGCAGCAACATTCTGAATGGATATGAGTGGGGCAAGATTACATTTGTCAAGGCTAGAGAAAAGGATGTTGCAATAATAGAGATGTGATTTCTAACTATGTGTATGGGTAGGAAAGGCCGTATCTCAGACATGTTGTGCAGTAAGAATCTGCAAGACTTAGACATAGCTTGGATGTGAGGACCTAGAGCAGGGGTCTCAAACATGCGGCCTGTGGGTGAGCTATTTCCTGTGGTCCACCATAGGTGCCGACTTCACCCCTTCCCCCTTCGCCTGAGCATGCTGACTCTGCCTACCTCCCAGTGCTTCCCACCGCCAAACAGCTGTTTGGCGGCGCTTAGGACTTTCCGGGAGGGAGGGGGAGGAGTGGGGACGTGGCACACTCAGGGGAGGAGGCGGAGAAGAGACGGGGCCGGGGCAGGGATTTGGGGAAGGGTTTGGAATAGGGGCAGGGAGGGGGTGGAGTTGGGGCAGGGAAGGGGCGGGAAGAGGTGGGGCCTCATAGAAGGGGTGGAGTGGGGGCGGGGCCGGAGGTAGAGTTGCGGGGGGGGGTGGTTGTATCTTTTTATGAAAAGATGTTAGTGATCTGGCCCTGAGGCCAAAGTACTAGTCCTCATGTGGCCCCTGTGGTGATTTGAGTTTGAGATCCCTGACCTACAGAGAGGCCAGAATCAAAAAAGACTTCTAAGTTATGGGCCTGATTGTCAGTTAGGGTGGTGATACTCCCCAGTGACCAAGAAAGGAAATAGTGTGGAGGGCTTGTGGAGGAAGATTAAGAACTCTGTTTCAGCCATGTTAAGCTTGAGCTGATGGCTAGCCATCCAGGAGGAGATGTCAGAGAGAAAGGCCAAGTTTAGTTTGGCCAGGAGACAGGTCTGGAGTAGAGAGGTAGATATGTGTATCATCCGTGTGGAGATGACAAATGAATTTGTGTTTGTGGATCAGATTACTCAGATGAGGTGTAGAGGGAGAAGGGAAAGGGCCAAGGAGCTCTGTGAAACTCCCACAGAGGGGTGGGAGGATGAGAAGGATGGTCCAAAAGACACATCGAAGGAGTGATTACGCAGGTAAGGGGAAAACCAGGAGAGAACAGAATAATGGAAGCCACAGTATCACAGGATGGCTGGCCCCCAGAATGAAAATAGGTCCAGCCAGAGCAGGTGCTCCCAGTTGAGCCAGTTAAGGGAGTGGGGCTGCGTGTGGGCTATAAAGTGTCACAGGGAGTTTCAGTGAGGGCAGAGCTAGAAGAGGACTGCAAAATGAAGCTGTAACGGGAGAGAGAGCCTCCTGCAGTGATCCCAGAGGAACACTTCTCATGACGTTGTTTCATTCGGAAAACCAGGCCTTGCATTTCTTTGTTGCACTGTTTGCCATGTCTTACCCACAGGTAGAGGAACTTCATTAAAATATTCCCAAACTGGGTCTCTTTTACAGCCTGCTGCCGTTATAGGTTTTCCCTTCTGTGAGAGAATCGTATAGTAGACCTCAAATCAATGAAGGCTACACTCTGAAAGACCTCAAGACTTCTGGAATATGCTGCTCAAACAGTTTCACTTTTGTTTCTACTGCCTGTCCCTCCCTTCTCACATTTATCTCCAGATTTCTTTTCCTTGTCCAGATCTATTCCGCCCCCAACAATCTTCTGTTCATTGAACTTTTTGAAACTTTGCACTTTTAGAGAGAGGTAAGGGATTGATTCTATGTACACAAATTTGCAGAGGGACAATAGGGTTGAGGTCTGTTATTTCTCACCTCTATATATTATTTATTCATTTATTTAGAAACATTTTTGCTGTTAACAAGCATGTTATCTCTGGACGCACAAATCCACAGTTTGAGAACTGCGAAACTAAGCCTCTCTGATGGTATCTTCTAGACTGAGCACTGAGTCCCATTGCGTAGATAGAAAGATTAATTTAAATAATCTATACAGAAGCCCCTGGAATCCCATAAGATTGGGTCCCTAATCCATGAACTATTGGAACTCATTTACAAAACTTTTCTTAAACATTACATGAATATACTGTCTCATACTATGGAATTAGAATTTATAATTCCTATTTCATGATGAGATATCCTTGAGCTATAATGTATCTTAATTAAAATGATCTTTAGATAGGTTTTTTTCTCAAAAAGCATTTTATCAAAAATCAGATTTAAATAAAAATCCGATGTTTAAAATTTAAAAAAAAAGAATTGATTTTTATCCACCCTGATTACCCATGTTGTTCAGTATACAAATGAAGCTTCTTATCAAGCTCATCTGCAGCAGGAGTAGACTATCATCTGTAATAAAACTTTAAGAAAAATATCATAGCATGTACCCTCTCACTCTAATCAGATATCAGAGGGATGCAGGGAATGTGTTGTCCATCTACAGACTGGTTAGTTAAGTCTAAGCCACCTCACTTGTGATCTTTGAGATGGGAGACTCTGTCACAAAGGGCACAGCAGCTTTATATTAACAAACATTCTCCTGTTTGAAGGTAGGGGACTATGCAATTATTTCCTTCTACTCTGGTCTCAAAAATGTAGATTGATGGTTAGAAGGCTTCTTCTTATATTCATTTCCAAAATCAATACAGCTAGTTTTATATACATGCTGGACCTTAGAGCTACGGACCATCCTACAAAATATCCTTGCAGTAAGTACCCTCCTTTCTCTCAGATTTACTTTCCAACAAGATATAGAGAACTCTACATCCCCTCCCCAACCTATGTATTGCTAAGGAAGACCAAATAACACCTTCTGAAAGAGGGTTCAGTTAACGTGTAACTGAGAAGTTCATAGTGGGTGCAATGGATATTGCAGTTCTTGAAGTTACAGATTAGTGTCAGATACATTTAGAATTTTAAAATATTGTATTGCAGATACTGAAAAGAGTAAGGGCCTAATTGTGCCAAGACTTACTCATGTAGGCAGTGTAGTTGTAGCCGTGTCAGTCCCAGGATATTAGAGAGACAAGGCGGGTGAGGTAATAACTTTTGCTGGGCCATCCAATAAAAGATATTACTTCTCCCATCCTGTTTCCCTAAAGCTTACTGTGACTGAGCTAGCACTCTGATCACAGCAGCTCCAGTCACACAATGTAGAATGGAGCTGGTTAAACAGAGCTATGCCTAATTTGTGGGCGGAGGAGAGCTGGAAGGTTAATTAAGCCATTAGGCCAGTGTTTCCCAAACTGGGGTCACGAAATGTTACAGGGGATTCTTGGGCGAAATTTCCCTAATGGCGGACAGAACTGTCCCTCCGGACCCCAGGCAGAACGGGGCTAGCAGCCTGGAGCCCCTGGACTTCCAAGAGCTAAGCAGATCAAAGCAAGCATATCCATCACACCGAGAAGATTTAAACTTCAAGACTCCTTATAAGAAATGGAAAGGGAGGTAGATATTTTTTGCTGTTTTTAAAATTAAATAGGCAGCTAATATTGTTTTTAAAATTATTTTGAAGAACAAGTTTAAGCTTTGTTGTAATGTGCGTTGTTTGCCTGGACTGCTCAAGACCTGAATGCTTGTGTAGGAGGAACACTTTGAGTTAGCTTCTTAAATACCTTCATGCTGTTTCACATCTGATACTCCTTGATGAAACATAGGAGCCTTGTCTTATAACAGGCTTATTCAAAGTGATACAAGCTGTGAAAGTGAGATCTTGGAAGAGTGTTGCTGTTTTCATAATGTAAAAAATACTGTAATGATTAATAATAATAATAGTGTGTAATAAGCATGTCATAAAAACAAATTTTATATTTCCAAGATCACTGCTTTTATAATTTATATTCAGGTAAAGGAGAGAATCCCTGGAAATATTCAGTTTTAGGAGGGGGTTCGCGAGACTTGACATTTTAGTGAAAGGGGTTCAAGGTTGTTAAAGTTTGGGAACCACTGCATTAGGCAGAGGCTACAAAGAGGCACAGGAAGGAAGTAGAAAGGGCGAAGGCGGGTGGGGGAGGGATGGGAGATGAGAGAGATTGCCCTTCCCTGTTTGTTACAGGAGCTTAGGACTCCCTTGGACGCTTGGAGCAGAGCTCTATGTAATATGAAGGTGGTGGGAACCCACATTGTAAACAAACTGCACAAGGTGTTTGACCAGTACAAGGGTCTTTGAGAAGTTCGTGAGCTGGAGTAGAGGCAGGAACCAAGAAGGCCCTGTCACATTTACTCATGTGAATAGTTCCACTGAAGTCAACAGGAGGAAGCTGCGTTGAAGATGATGAAAAGAACATGTCTGAACATGCAGGATCTTCAGGTTGGTAACAGCCAACAACAATGCACTTTTATGTAGAAAGCCATGATTAAATTGAGTCTTCCTGACTAGTGATTTAAATAAAGTTCTAAATCAATTTGATTTAAATCAAATCCACCCTGTGGGTAATAGGATCAATCCTGGAGGGATGTCCTAATTCAAATGCTTTGGCACAACTATCCATCACCATTGATTGCTGGTGTAACTGCCCTCCATTAGTTTGAGTAACATCCCTGGGAACCATGTTCCTAATATACTGCAGTGGCGTAATGGGGTTTATAAAACCTGATGCCAACGCAGGGGTTCAGAGAATTAATCAGCCCTGCCTCACAGCACCGGCTCTCAAACCTGCACAGGGGCTCTCCAGCTGCAATCAAAACACAAGGAAATGGAAGGGAAGAGGCACACATAGCAGAGGCTGCCACAAATGGAGAGGGAACGCATCTCTTCACAGGCTGAAAGTAACCTGCACCCAGACATAGAAATGTGGGATCACTGAAAGAAGGAAGGGCCTATTCCAAATTATGTGTACGCTCATGAGGGAGAGACCACTCTGAGGGGGATGAAAGGCCCAGATTATAGACTAAATGTTTTGTGTTCTCTTTCTGAATTGTCTCCAAACTGGTCACTACTTGTGTGCAAGAGCACACTGTTTTTTTGACTGTGTAATAGTCGATGCCTGTGTGAAGAAGCCTGCAAGCCTTTTACCCTCATTATCTTTTTAGTGTTTCAATTTTGGACACTGGGGTGACCACCTGATGTGGTGCCCAATCTGACAAATTATCTGGCAATTAAAAATAACCAAAATATAATCCCTCAAGGGATCTTATATTTATCCAGACTTCTGTCATGTTACAAATCTTTGATGTTATTAAAATAAACAGCAAAAAAGAATATTTTACACAGATTTTCATTTCTACTAGATACACACTTCTAAAAGCAGTAGACTGCTTTTCATGGGGGAGGGGCATTTATGCTCCAAATACCCACCATGTGTGGAATTAAAAATACTACAAAATGTAGCACTTTTCAGATAGACTAGTGCGTATGATACTAACTCTGAAACCTGTCATTGGAAACTTGGAAATTTTGTAGCTATTTTGTCATGCTTAGAATACATCTTGATGATGGTGATGATGTGAACCTCCCCGATAAATGTATTTGTCTCCAGAAAGGCCTAGGACAGTGGTTCTCAGCCAGGGTTACATATATCTCTGGGCGTACACAAAGGTCTTCCAGGAGGCACATGAACTCATCTATGTATTTGCCTCATTTTACAACGGGCTACAGAAAAAGCACTGGTGAAGTCAATACAAACTAAAATTTCATGCAGTGACTTGTTTATATTGTATTATATACTATACACTGAAATGTAAGTACAATATTTATATTACAGTTGATTTATTTTATAATTATATGGCAAAAATAAGAACATAAGCAATTTTTCAGTAATAGTGTGCTGAATATTGACTTAATATAATTTTGAAACTTTACCATGCAGAAGAAAAATGCTGCTTTCCCTTTATTTTTTTAGTAGTTAATGTTTAGCACACTACTGTACTGTATTTGCTTTTTAATTTTTTTTTCTCTGCTGCTGCCTGATTGTGTACTTCCAGTTCCAAATGAGGTGTGTGTGTATTTGACTGGTCAGTTCATAAATCTGAGGTTCTGCTGTATACCGAGTTGTTTTTTGTTTTTGTTTTTGTTTGTTTTTTTTAAGAAATGCATGCTTCCTCTCTACACTGACTGCAGGTACACTAGACTTCTGTGCACACCTCCCTACTGAAATCAGATGTCCAAAAGATCCCTTCCTCTGTCCACATTTAATCTTTATTATATACTTTTTCAGCAAACGTTGACAAAGAATAGAAACAAAATTTTAGACCTCACTGTATCCCTTTCATTTTTGTTCTTCCTCCATCTTTACTGTGCTTCTCTTTCTTCTCCCCCACCCCGATCTGTTTTGGTCACACACCATTTTCCCCACTTCCCATACTTCCCCTTAAATCCCTCCCTGCTATTTCCTCCTTCCATTTCACTCGTTGCATTACTACCCTTGCCTCTCTGCAGCTCTCCCTCCTCACATCTTCCATTTTATCTAATCTCTTGGCTTGTCTTGTCTTCTGTTCTCTGTTCATTGGCCCCTGTTCTACTCTTCTTGCTCTATCCCCCGTTTATCTCCCATGTTTTGTTTTGTTGGACCTACTTTTTCTTCATATTTTGTCCATTGTCCTCCATGGTCTTTTCTCACTTGGCTTCTCAGTTTTTTCATTTGCTTCCTGTCCTAGCCCTGTCAAATCTCTCTCTGCAACCAAGTCTCTAACTGTCCTCAGTACCATCAACCCATCCTCTTCCCCCAACAATTTACCCATAGGCCTCTCCTTCCTCAATCCATCTTTTTGTCTAGCAGCACTCCCAGTTCATCTTTAGGCCTCTAGTTTTATCCATTTGCCCTCAATTTGATATATCCTCTGCTCTCCCTAGGCCCAGGGGTGCTGGAACTAGGGATGCTAGGGGTGTGGCAGCACCCCTTGGCTTGAAGTAGTTTCCATCATGTACAGGGTTTACAGTTTTGTTCAATGGCGTTTAGCACCCCCGCCCCCATTATAGAAATTGTTGCAGTACCACTGCCCAGGCTCCTTAATTAGCTATTTTCTCTTCACAGATTCTCAATCAAATCTCTACCCTTACCTTTCAGTTTCCCCATAGCTCTCCCCAGTCGAATCTTGGAAAGCTTATTTTTAGTTGCTTGGTTTGGAGAAAGTATTTTTGGGGAGGGATAGGAGGAGATTCAACTGGACTGAAGGATTTACTGGGAAATGAGGAAAAAGTGTCCCTTAAGAAGGATGTGAGCTATTTAATGTGTCCTTAAGGTATAGTTCAGAGCTTGGTCTTTCAAAAGAATTGTCTCATTCTGAGTTAAGTGCTTTGCTGTGTGTCATCTACAGAGAGAGTGAACCTTTAGAAAAGGGGTTTTCAGTCCTTAGGTAAAGTTACATTTATTATGTTTAAAACCTTTGTGGATTTTTTCCTCTTCACATTTTTTTTCCAAATTCTAATTATGGTCTCAGAATTCTATAGATGATTTTGTTAGTTTGTTAATTCTTATAAAAGAAAAACATTATGCTTAATATCAAATACAATATCACATATTTTAAAAACTATCTAATTTCATTGTTTCCTGCAATTTTCATATAGCCTTCCCTCTACTGCACCTCCCACCAACCAAATGATTAAACATATGTTGTAAAAACATACCATTTACAGCTGTTCAGCCAATTCACCCAACCCAAATGTTA
Organism: Eretmochelys imbricata; assembly: GCF_965152235.1. Classification (NCBI taxonomy): domain Eukaryota; kingdom Metazoa; phylum Chordata; order Testudines; family Cheloniidae; genus Eretmochelys; species Eretmochelys imbricata. The sequence goes on along the minus strand of NC_135578.1, from coordinate 38,332,142 downwards.
CAAAACTGCAAAGAAGAGATTTTATCATAGTTAATATGAGCTGATGCTCTGAGTTCTCATGACTAGGAATTGATTGTACATAGTATTATTCACTCTAGGTTTAGAATCAATAGTGACCTCAAAATGAAAAAAATATTAGAGCACAAGTTTAAAAGTCAACATGAGAGAGCAATTATGGGAAGTTCTGTTTCATTGTCTTTGTCAAAATCAGCCTAACCAGTATCAAATGAGTTGTATGTTGCTGTTTGTATAAAAAGATGAAGACTCTCATCATGAAACATAAATGTTAAATTAAATAAAACTGGGCCTAAAATGGGCAGCTGTGCTGCTTTTGGGGCCTGAAAAATAGACATAAAATGTAACCAGATTGAGATTATGAAAAATAAGTCCTAAATGATGCCAGGTCTGTTGTACGAGAACAAGGGTGAAGACCTGGCCCCATTGAAATCACAGTCAAATCTCCTCTTGACTACAATGAGGCCAGGAGTTCACCTGTTAATATAAATGTTAGTTGTATATATAGGCTGGAATATCAGACATCTAAGTGGATTTTTTTAGTTGTGTGTACAGAATGCCAGATCAGAATGCAAGTGGTTTTTTTTTCCCCCCCCCGAGGGTGGATTGTGATACCATATTGAAGTGATGGAGAGGAAAAAGGAATTGATTAATGGTGTGAAATGAAAGGGAAAATGGCTAAAGTGCAGGAAAGCCACAACTGGGTAAGGTCAAATGCTGTAATTATATGGAAATAATATGTTGTAATATACCGAAACAGTAAATAACCAATATTTTCATTTTCTGTGATTCAGACACTTTCTAAAGACATAAAAAGTAGATGTTACCAGAACCATGTGTTACCAGATGTGCCCGTTACTTTGGGGTATACTCATTTATTAGGGTTACTTTTCGTGTGTGTGTGTGTTCTGTAATTCTATTAATGTACTGCTTATGTCACTTGTGTGTTCATATGGAGCTCTACTCCTTCCTTCTGCAAGTCCCCTCCCCAATGGAGTTACCTTGCAGGACCTAGGTTCCCCAGGTCTGGGTTCCTCATACTGCATACCTCATTTGGAACCAGAAGTATGCAATCAGACAGCAGCAGACATGCGCACCCCGCCGCCCCAAAACCAGAACCACCTTGCAAATACAGTACAATATTGTGTTACACATAAATTACTAAAAAGATCAAGGGAAAGGTGTTTTTTTTTTAAATTGAATAGGTAAGGAAACTGTTTCTATGTTGTTTCATTTAAATTAAGAGTGTTAAAAGACGCATTTTTCTTCTGCATAGTAAAGTTTCAAATCCACGTTCAGTTGTAAACTTTTGAAAGAACAACCATATTTGTTGTTCAGAGTTACGAACCACCTCCATTCCTGAGGTGTTCATAACTCTGAGGTTCTACTGCAGTTCATTTTCAGGTAGCCATCTGGAAGAGAGTCTGAGGCAGCCCTAGTGGTATAAGAGGTAGCCTGAGAATTGCTGCCCCCAAAAGGGTGCAAAGTGATTTGAAGTCCTTCAGAATGGAGTGATTTCCAACCCTGATATTCAGTTTACGTTCTCAGAAGAAAAGGACTAGAACGCTTGATTCAAAAGACATGAAAGCTCAGATCTAAACAGGCTATTTCTACATTTCACATAAATCTGGCATTTGACGTCTTAGATTCTGAAGACCATCCCTGTCATAAATATAAAGGGAAGGCTAACCACCTTTAAATCACTCCTGGCCAGAGGAAAAAACCCTTTCACCTGTAAAGGGTTAAGAAGCTAAGTAACCTTGCTGGCATCTGACCAAAATGACCAATGAGGAGACAAGATACTTTCAAAACTGGAGGGGGGGAGAAACAAAGGGTTCTCTCTGTCTGTGTGTTGCTTTTGCCGGGACCAGAGCAGGAATGCAGGTCAGAACTCCTGTAAAGGGCTAATAAGCAATCTAGGTAGGCATGCGTTAGATTCTGTTTTGTTTAAATGGCTGATAAAATAAGTTGTGCTGAATGGAATGTATATTCCTGTTTTTGTGTTTTTTTGTAACTTAAGGTTTTGCCTAGAGGGATTCTCTATGATTTGAATCTGATTACCCTGTAAGGTATTTACCATCCTGATTTTACAGAGGTAATTCTTTTACTTTTTCTTCAATTAAAATTCTTCTTTTAAGAACCTGATTGCTTTTTCATTGTTCTTAAGATGCAACGGTTTGGGTCCGTGTTCACCTATGCAAATTGGTGAGGATTTTTATCAATCCTTCCCCAGGAAAGGGGGTGTAGGGTTTGGGAGGATTTTTGGGGGAAAGACATTTCCAAGCTGGCTCTTTCCCTTTTACATATTTGTTAGACACTTGGTTGGTGGTGGCAGCAATAAAGTCCAGGGGCAAAAGGTAAAATAGTTTGTACCTTGGGGAAGTTTTAACCTAAGCTGGAAAAAATAAGCTTAGGGGGGTTTTCATGCAGGTCCCCACATCTGTACCCTAGAGTTCAGAGTGGGGAAGGAACCTTGACACACCCTATACTGAATAAGGGTGACTGCTGTTACGTGAGTGCACTGTCTGTATATATGCAAATAGTTAATAGATAAGGTGCTGTGCTAAACCATTTAAATAGTTAATTGATAAGGTTTCAGTAGATGGTGCTCAAGAATGTTGAGTTTTATTCTTGAGTATTGAAGAACCAACAGAAATTGTTGTTGTGTACTGCAGCTGGGTGTCTTCTGACTGCTCCCTTATGTCAGCTCTAAAAGACAAATGTTTGATCTTTGTGTTTTCTTCTTTTTATCTGCTTATATCTGAAACTGCCTCCTTCATCGTGCATTTAAAATATATTTCTGCACTGCTTCAAGATTGAGTCTTTCACATGTATTTTGACCATGTGTGCCGATGCCTGATTTATGGCCTGATTCTGTGAGCCTTCCATCTCATAGAATCATAGAATATAGAATCATAGAATATCAGGGTTGGAAGGGACCTCAAGGGTTGTCTAGTCCAACCCTCTGCTCAAAGCAGGACCAATCCCCAACTAAATCATCACAGCCAGGGCTTTGTCAAGTCGGGCCTTAGAAACCTCTAAGGAAGGAGATTCCACCACCTCCCTAGTGAAAAAGTTTTTCCTAATATCCAACCTTAAACCTCCCCCACTGTAACTTGAGACCATTACTCCTTGTCCTGTCCTTTTCTACCATTGAGAAGAGTCTAGATCTATCCGCTTTGGAACCCCCTTTCAGGTAGTTGAAAGCAGCTATCAAATCCCCTCTCATTCGTCTCTTCTGCAGACTAAATAATCCCAGTTCCCTCATTCTCTCCTCATAAATCATGTGCTCCAGCCCCCTAATCATTTTTGTTGCCCTCTGCTGGACTCTTTCCAATTTTTCCACATCCTTCTTGTAGTGTGGATCACCCGTTGACCACAGTGTAATTTTGTGCATACAGGGGCTTGTAGGGTCTGAATGTAAGCTCCATTAGCCAGTGGCATTGTCTCCTTCAGTGTTTGCATTGCATAACGTACACTGAAGTGTTAAATAATTGTATTGAATAATGTTAGAAAAATATATATTTTTATTGTTTATATTTTAGCTAATAGCAATAATTTGACAAAGATTTCTTAAAAAGCAACTTCTATGCTTCTGACTGGGATTTTTTAAGGGTCTCAGTTCTCTTCTGTGATGCCAACACAAATCTTTGATTTAACATTTTGGTAGCTATTTAAAAAAATGAAACTTCTATCAGAACATCACTGTCAATGTCATTTACAGATTGTGCTTTGTTAGAATGATCTACAGACATCTTTATTTAAAAATCTGACACCGAAAAAGGTAGATCTAACAAAAAAAAGTCATAAAAATAGAATAAAATGAAAATATATCTTCAACTGCAAAAACAGTTTCTTAACTCAGGAGGGATAAATTGAGAGTGAGTTGGCATCAGTGAAAACTTGGAAGTGAATAGAATGAAGAAGTGCAAAAAATCCTTAAAAACGTGTCAATGCAACACAATCATGAATATTTAAATCTCAAAGAGGCATTTGTTTTCACTTTTCAAAGTGAAGAAAGAAAATCAGACAGCACTAAAGAAATGTAGTCAAGATGTGGCAGAAGGTAAATTAGACACAGTTTGAACAGTAATAGAACAAGAAATGGACACAAAAGAATGAACGTACCGTGATTACTGCATGCAGGCCTGATCGCCCTATCTCAAAAAAGATATACTAGAATTGGAGAAAGTTACAGAGAAGGGCAACAAAAATGACTAGGAGTATGGAACAGCTTCCAAATAAGTAGAAATAATAAAGAGTAGGACTGCTTAGCTTAGAAAAGAGATGATGGGGGAGTGGGGATAAGATTGAGGTCTATAAAATTATGAATGGTGTAGAGAAAAAGATTAAGGACATGTTATGTGCCCCTTTACATAATACAAGAACAAAGGGTAACCCAATGAAATTAATAGACAGCGGGTTTAAAACAAACATAAGGAAGTGCTACTTTGCACAACAGTCAAGCTGTGGAACTTGTTGCCAGGGGATATTGTGAAGGGCAAAAGTATAAAAGTTCAAAAAAGAATTAGATCAGTTCATGGAGAAGAGGACCATCCATGGCTACTAGCCAGTATGGTCAGGGATGCTACCCCATGCTCCAGGTGTCCCTCAACTTCTGTCAGAAATTGGGATTGGATGACAGGAGATGGATCACTTGAAATTGCCCTGCTATGTCCGTTCCCTGTAGCACTGGCCAGTGGTAGAAGACAGGGTACTGGGCTAGATGGACTATTGTTCCGACCCAGGATGGCCATTCTTATCTTCTTATATACTGTGTATGTTTCTCTCATACTCCTCAAAGATGCAGTGTGATTGCATAAATTGGAAGTATTTGAGAGCTTGTTTTATTTTGAAACTCCTTCACTAACTCAGCTGAGATTTCCAACGAGTAAAATCACAGGAGTATTTTTAATTAGAAAAGTATTTTCAAATCTTTCTCTGTCCGTTTAGTAAATTTGTGTTCATTGCCTTTTTTTTTTTGACATGACCTAGCTGTTTCAGTTCAACAACTGCAATGTATTCAATATTCATTAATCCTAGAACTTCCTAGCATTTATAACCGAACCAATTTATTTATAACCTAATTACTTTCAAACTCAGCAACAAGCAAGGTTTTTTTGTTTTATTTTTGTTGTAAGGGTAAAGTTTCATTTAAATGACCTTTAACATCCCTGTTAATTACATTCTATTCTAGATTTCTTAACAGCTGATTATTAGGAATGTCAGTAGGTATATATTAAATTGACTGATGACTTGCCACAGCTGGTAGCATGACTGAAGAAGCTCTAATTTGTCTTTTTCTTACTTACCATACCTCATAAAGAACCACATTGTCCTATTGCTATAACATGATGGAGGAAAGAATGTTTAACACATTTTTCCTCAAGTCAGTGCCCTGGGTGCAGAAATCTTTGTTTCAATGAAGCTGTAATTTCTTCGAAGGTGATATTTAAAATAGCAGCACACTGGTTCAATTTTCATTAGAGCTGTCACACCATTAAAAAGATTAATCACGCAATTAAACAATAGAATACCATTTATTTAAATATTTTTGGATGTTTTCTGCATTTTCAAATTGATTTTAATTACAATACAGAATACAAAGTACACAGTGCTCACTTTATATTTATTTTGATTACAAGTATTTTGCACTGTAAAAAACAAAAGAAATAGTATTTTTCAGTTCACCTAATACAGTACTGTAGTGCAATCTCTTTATCACGAAAGTTGAACTTATAAATGTAGAATTAGGTACCAAAAAAACTGCATTCAGAAAGAAAATAATGTAAAACTTCAGAGCCTACAAGTCCACTAAGTCCTACTTCTTGGTCAGCCAATTGCTCAGACAAACAAGTTTGTTTATATTTGCAGGAGAAAATGCTTCTCACTTCTTGTTTACAATGCCACCTGAAAGTGAGAACAGGCATTCGCATGGCACTGTTGTAGCTGGTGACACAAGATATTTACGTGTCCGATGTGCGAAAGATTCATGTGTCCCTTCATGCTTTAACCACCATTCCAGAGGATATGCGTCCATGCTGATGATGGGTTCTACTCAATAATGATCCAAAGCAGTGCGGCCTGATGCATGTTCATTTTCATTATCTGAGTCAGCAGAAGGTTCATTTTCTTGTTTGGTGGTTTATGTTCTGTAGTTTCCGCATCAGTGTTGCTCTCTTAAATCTTCTGAAAGCATGCTCCTCACCTTGTCCCCCTCAGATTTTGGAAGGCACTTCAGATTCTTAAACCTTGGGTCAAGTGTTGTAGCCATCTTTAGAAATCTCACATTGGTACCTTCTTTGAGTTCTGTCAAATCTGCAATGAAAGTGTTCTTAAAACGAACAATATGTGCTGGGTCATCATCCAAGACTGCTATAACATGAAATATATGGCAGAATGTGGGTAAAACAGAGCAGGAGACATACAATTCTCCCCCAAGGAGTTCAGTCACAAATTTAATTACTGCATTATTTTTTTAATGAGCATCATCAACATGGAAACATGTCCTCTGGAATTGTGGCCGAAGCATGAAGGGACATACAAATGTTTAGCATATCTGGCATGTAAATACCTTGCAACGCCAACTACAAAAGTGCCATGTGAATGCCTGCTTTCACTTTCTGATGACATAAATAAGAAAAAGGCAGCATTATCTCCTTGTCTGCGTTAGTGATTGGCTGAATAAGAAGTAGGACTGAGTGGACTTGTATAGGCTCTAAAGTTTTTTACATTGTTATGTTTTGAGTTATGTAACAAAAATCTACATTTTGTAAGTTGCACTTTTGTGATAGAGATTGCACTACAGTAGTATGAGAAGAATTGAAAAATACAACTTTTTGTTTATCATTTTACAGTGCAAATATTTGTAATATAATATAAAGTGAGCACTGTACACTTTCTATTCTGTGTTGTTATTGAAATCAATATATTTTAAAATGTAGAAAAACATACAAAATATTTAATAAATTTAAATTGGTATTCTGTTTAACAGTGTGATTAAAACTGCGATTAATCACAATTTTTTAAATTGCGATAAAATTTTTTGAGTTAATCATGTGAGTTAACTGTGATTGACAGCTCTAATTTTCATTTTGTCATAGTTACTTTGATTGCATCAATTCACCTTGTGTCACATATTTCACTGAAATGCATGGTTTGCTGCCTACACTTGAATACATTTAAGATTTTTTTTTCTTAAATATTGTTCAGATATGGTAGGAACAGTTTGATATCAATGTTGTACACTTCTATGGACAATGCAGATAAAAAAACCAAGTGCATTAAAATTTGTTAAGCAATGTGGGCAAATTAGAAGAAAAATTGATAAACAGTGGATTACCAGGCTATAAAGAACACATGAAGCAGTTTTCATGTTGCAATAACACAGTACTAAAACTGAAGTGGGTTAAAATTTCATTTTATGACTGAGATGTGCATTTATCAAGAGTAGTGGTGCTTATATAAACAGAATAGCTGATGGTGCCCATATGTCCCAGGTCTTCATGTAACATCTTGGTGTCCTAGGAATTTCTTCCAGGACGCCTGAAATGTCCAAACTTTTCATTTCATTCCATCAGTAAAAACTTTGGGTTTTAAATTAAATACAAAATATTTGTTTTGTTATATCAAGTAGAATTTACTTGTGCTTACCGGAAGCAAACAGTCCAGTGGAATGAATGTTCAATGGAAAGAACAGTGTTTGCAGTGAAATGAGAAGTCAAATGAGTGTAGACCCTATTATGCCCAAGGAGAGTGATGATGACACTAGTTTGTTGTTTCATAATAATCTCCTTCAGAACAAGATGTTACTGTTACTGGAAATAAAACCCTCCACTCTGAGAACTATTCATGTCTTGGAATCAGAAGCTGGCAGTAACATCCCTAGAACACATTTTGGCAAAAGGTACCTGTTTGTCTTGACTAGTTAACATACCTAAGAAGTGCCATAAAATGTCAGTTTTAAATTTTGACTGACTTTAAGAATAAGAGAAATAAAAAAGCAGAAAGTACCTCTTGAACCACGAGCTTCATCCCCTTAATCATGCAGTATTTCAGGAATGCCAACTCCTAGAAATGCATTAGGAAGAATGAGTACATTTTGGGTGCTTTTTATTTGCCATCTGGTGCTGGGTCAGCTCGGTTTCATGTTTCAAGTTTTTCTTCGCAAGCATGAGGACTAGAATTTTTTTAATCAGTGCTGGTATCTCCAGTATTAAGCTGATTGAGCAGCTCAGACGATGAAAAATACTAAATATCTCAGTGATAAAAGGGCAGGAGTTGGCAAAATTGACACTAGTACTTGTTTTTTAGTGCTTTATTCATAGATATCACATTCTATACAGTCTTCAAAGGGATAACAAGCAGGTATTTTTCAGTTTTTTAAGCTTAAATGATGAAAACCAGAAATTAATAATTGAATCATATGTAATAAGTCATTAGTGATAATTACTAAATCATGGAATAAATATTAAATGATGCAATTATCTCCATAAAGTTCTGGCTTTCTATAAATAGTTATAAATCGAGTTATATAAACATTTTCCTCAAAAATATCTGAAGGTGCTTTACATATGTGGGAACACCCAAAGTGTTCTGATTTAGTTTCTAATCTCTTTTTGCACTTACGTACGTTTCATCAATACTTCCTTGAAATAGAAATTTTCATTCAAGTTTTAGCCCTAAGCAATATTTTAGAACCTAAATGCTTATTATAAGGATTTTACAGTAGAAACATTGACCTTGTCTTTATGATTCTTTCCTAGTGTCTTTTGTAATTAAGGAGTGACCTAGGTGCATTTTAAAATAAGTAAATTAAACCCTAATTGTATTTAATCCTTTTGCTGCCAGGAGCCATTCATTTTTAACACTTTATCTTAAGTTGCATACGTCACTGTAACATAAACATGATATAAACATACATGTCTTAGCAACATGATACTCATGGCCCCAGACACATGGGAAGAAAGACAAGACATAAGGGATGTGGTTTAATTAGGTCACAACTTTATTAACTTAACTCATCTAAGAGTTCTCCAGCAATAATTTGTACAGTGCAGGTCATGATTTCTTCCTTAGTCGTTTCCACCTTGTGGAAGGCTGCTGTCAGCTCACTGTCACTACACTGTGTGTTCCTAGCCTGTTGCTTGGACCTCACTACCTTCTCATATGAGGGTTAAGAGCTCTGGGGAAACGGGGTTGTCTCCTTGCTTTACCAAACATTAGGAGTGCCAGCCCAATTCCCCAGCCTTTCCCTAAGTCCACTCCTATTGCGATTTATCAGGGAACCAGGACCCCTGTGTAATGAATACCTGTGCTGGACAGCTGTCATCTGCTAAATTGCAACAACTTGAACCCTACCTCCTGACTTAGCCAACTAGATCCCTGCGTTGCTGTGGGAAAGGTGAAAAAACCCACCCCAAACAGGCCAAACTGGTGAGGAGAGGAAAATTTTTTCCCACTCCCTAAAAAAAGGCAGCTAGTGCAATGCTCAGAGGAGACCTAAAAAACCAGTCCTACACTAATCCCCTGGTGTGGTAGCTGGTAAACAAGGCATGAGAAGGGGCTCATGGTGGAAGGACGGTGTTTATAAACCTTCCCTAAGGTTTATCCACTATGCCTGGGCCAGTGACTTGCCTGAGCACCACCGGCCTGCCCAGCAGCTCAGATGATGCCTTCCTCCCTTCCCAAACACCCCCTCCCAAAAAGGAGCCTGAACCACTGCTTTTTTCCTCCCAATAACTTAGACAAAAGCTCCCCTGCTACCTCTGTAAACTCCACTATCTCAAATGCATTGTCTTTTGCAGTATAACCATCAAATGATGGAAGGATGTTTTTTATGAGGAAAAGCTTTCAATTTTGTTCTTGGCAAAATATTTTGGAACTATAAATTAAGTGCTTGGGAGTATTGACAACACTGCGCTGGTAGGGAAATGAGCCAAATGACCTAATGTCTTTAATTTTTTTAATGGTATTCTATGGTATGAATCTAAAGCCAAAGTCTTTTACTCATATATGGTCCTGCCTCAGTGCAGGGGTCTGGACATGATGAGTTTTTGAGGTCCTTTCCAGCCCTACATTCCTATGATTTTGAGGTTGTATAACAGAATAGTTTTGCATCAGGAAATGACCTTTTAGCTTATGAGCCTGATTTTCAGTCTTGTCTCAGGGGGGCTTCTACTTTTTCTGTTGCTGTTATTCACAGGTACACATTTGTGTTTACATGTTTTGTGCACTAGGACCTGCATGCACAGTTGAAAGATTATAATACAGGTATGGCAATTTATACTCTCAAAACTCATCAGTTTCATATGTTTCTGCATATGCAGATTTAATTACCTGATCCTGTAGGTCATAGTGGATAAATGATGTGTCTCTGCCTGGTCACACAAACCAAAGCATGTACATTGCAAATATGCAGCATGTGTGTGGAGTTATGTGAATAACTGATTGTTTTTGGTTTGCTGGCTGAACCAATTTTTTTTTAAATTATTGTTTGGAGAACAGAAAAAGTACAAAAGTCATTGGGTCGGACAGAATGTTTTTGTTTAACCTGAAATAAAATGCTTCATTTCATTTTTGACTTTTGGATTTTTATTAAGTAAATTTAAAAATGCGAAGTCCTTTTGAATCAAAGTAATTTGTTTTAAAGTATCAAAATGAAACATTGATTTAAAAAAAAATTTTCACGACAATAACCCAGCAAATTAAACACGAATTCACAAAATGTTTTTCAATTCACATCTGAATTTTTAAGTCAAAGTTTCATCCAAAAAATTCTGCACAGCTCTATGTGGGTGACGTGGTAGAATAGAGCAAATAGGACTTCCACTTTGCATCCTATTTATACGGTATTGCTCTGCTTTTTTTTTTTTTTAATCAACTTTGTACTTGTAGTTAACTTTGTTCATGATTGACACTGGCTCTTATTTACTACACTTTCACTACAGTGATACCATAATTCTTCTGTGTAAATATTGGCATGGAATGGTAAGTGTCACGAGTTGATGACATTTGGTCATTCTACTAAATTGTTGTTGCACTGTCCAATGTGAAATACTTTTTGGGATCCATGTAGAAACAATAGCAGCAGATTATGGAAATTTGTGGTCAGAAACCTTGGTGTTGCTCAGTCTTCTAAAAAGAATTATATTAAAGTGTGCTCACTGTGAATTATAAAGTGACATTGCAAGCTTGAGGGATTGATTGGCTGAGACCTTACCGGTATGACATCATAGTCCAAACAATCAGTTTTTGCCTCTCTTTGTGTAACATATATCTAAATTAAGGATGTCTTCTGGCATTCCTGGCTGAGAACTGTGGAACAGAGGTCCCAGTTTGGTGAGTAATGTTATACCAATAAAATAAAAACCAGCAGGATCTTATTAAAGGGGAAAAGGCAAAATGCCACCTTTATTGTGAACACAGAAAGAAACATAGTAAGCAGTTAGTTATAGCTATAACATTCCATTCAATCTCATATTTATTCACACACAGGTTCTGCAAGGTTGTTATCATAGTTACCAGCCTTAGAGTTGCTCATGCCGAACCACTGGCCAGGTGGCCTGGACATGAGGAGGGAGCAGGGCCTTGTCAGATACTCATGTGATGCTCCTGGAAGTTGGTTTGCAGAATCAGACCCCGAAGTTCTCACTTTCTAGAGTCCATTTTTATAGGAATTTCTTCCTGTGCCAGTCTATGGGAATTGCTTCATCATGCTGTTGCTGAATCAATCAGCAGATGGCACATTCCTGATGGCTCCGTGCTGCCAGATGTTATCTTGTTCTTTGGCCCTCCCATTCTTGAGGCTGTTGGGTGGATTTCAATCTGCCCTCCGGGGGTCCTCTGGTTATTTCCACCTGACGCCTTCTTCAGCTGATGGACACTGGATTCTTAGGCTGGCACCTCCCTGATCATTCAGTTGTTATCCACACCAAGCATCCATCCACATCCATCCTCTATCTCTATTTTAATCACAATTGTTAAAGTGAGATAAATACAACAAAAGGGCAGGGAGTCTCTGTGTGCTGTTCCTGTTGTTACAGAGTATTGTTTTGAGTCTCTCTGTGTGAGTAGTTGTTGTTACAAATAATTGCTTTGAGAACAGACTCTGTCTTAGAGAGTAGGAGACCACAAGGTCATAACACAATTAGCAGCTTGCAAGTTTCACACACAGAGGGAGAGAAACAGTACCTAAAACCAAGAGACCTCTTAATTAGTAATACCCTGGAATTTAAACTATGGGGAATCAAACTCATTTGTGATTTTAATACGGAACTTCTTTAATATGATCCAACATAATGTATGAAAACTAGAGACCTGTTGTCTTGCAACGCAGCAATTTCAGTATTTTTTTTGTATAAAAAGTAAATGGAAGTGTTCCAAATCTCCTAATATGGCTTTCTCACGATCAGAATGTTTCCTACTTTAATATTTCCCACAAAGGAAGCAGACCAAACGTCTTGTTATGTTTAAAAATAAAAATATGCATATTCAGGAGCCAATTTCACTTAGCTTTCATCTAGCTGTCATCTTTTCAAGCTGGTGGAAACAAACTGACCATTTGGCATTATGTAGTTTTTAGGAGACTATAATCAGCCAAGATGTGCTTACATATGTTATCTTTGTTGTTCTAAGTTTTGATATATTTCTATTGGTTCAGAACATTTTTGGTACACTTACAGTTCCAAGAGTGTAGCTAAGAATTTTTTCCAGAGAGTTGTTTTAAAACTAAATTTGTATTGAGATGGTGCAGATTTAAAAACAGTAAAGTTGAGATGCACAAAACAAGGTTTTAAATTGTGCCTTGTGATGGAGCTTTTTGGTTACATAGCACTCACACAGTCATAGTGAACACAAGTGTCTGTAGATAATTTACGCTATGGCTAATGTGGCTTTTCCATGGTATTTAATATGTTAATTTTATTTATATTTTCAATTTTGTGTCCTTTTGAAACTGTAATGTCCAGTGACTGTAACTGTTTCAGAAATTATATTAGTTTGATAATTGTATCATTTATAAATATGTTTGGCATGGATTAAGGAAGTGGCCTCACAGCATAAAAAAATTCTTTCAGACTTGTTATGAGTGGACCTTTTATTGCTAAATTGCAAAATGAGGCTAATAAAGAATGAATTATGATATGTGTTATCAGTATTGTAAGTGCAGTATATATTTTGCAAATTTAATTTACTGTTAATTACATAGAATTTGTTTTCTTTGAGAATACTTGTCTTAGATATTTTTCCTTTAATAAATCATTTCATATGAATATAATTTATATGAAGTAAAATAAGCGAAGTTTAGATAATTATGGAATAAATATAATGGGGGGGGAGATAAATTCAGACCATATAAGTGCTTTTAGCATAACCAGAAGCACATAATAGGGCTGTAACAGTAGCATTTAAAACACCTACAGTACAGTTCACTGCCCCAATGCAGACTATTCCTGCCAGGCAGAGTATATTAAATAGCCAGGTCAAGTAGCCTCTGTGCTGAAATGTGTGTGGCTCATACCTGAGGGTCTGAGCCAGAATGATCTCCCTGTTGTTTTCATCTCAGAAAAACAATGTTATGTGAATAATAGTATTGTGGATATCCAACAGCAAAGCATAAAAGTTGTAGCTTTCTCCATTATGTCTTTGGCTTATTAAAGCCTAAAACTGAATTTGGTTCATTAGTTTTCCTATGCTAGCAATATGACAAAAAGATGAGCCAAATGAATTGTTGCGGTAGTTTTCATATACTTAGCTATAATTAAATCTGATGTGCTAAAATGCAAACAGGACTAGCACTCAGAAAGAGATGGGGGTTTCCTATGGTAATTAAATTTAGCACTTGCAGCAGTACATTAGGCTGCATTGCTTGTGTTAAGCTTAAAGATGACTCTCATCAAATCTACTTGTGTTGCAATATTTTGACATTCCTTTTGCAGTTTGGTAGTTCCCAGGTAAGATAATTGTAAGTCATCAAAGTAACTCTGTATTACAACTGTCAACATTTTAAAGGGCTTTTTTCATACCAGTTTTACAGCTATAAGAATTTTCAGTGGTGGACAAGGGTAATTGTCCATGTAGATTCTAGTGCAGTATTAGAAGCTTTTGGTACCATTGACTGTGAGGTATTTTGTTGACTTGCTTGAGGGATTTTATGGGAGTAAATGGACTGGACTTTTATTGGGTTTGCTACTTTCTTTCTGCGATCTCCCACAGCATGCCCCTGGGAAGCCATTCATCCTTCCTGAAGGCCTTCACTTTGAGAATTCCATGTGATCACTCATCCTGTTTAATGTGCATGTGATGTCACAAGGGAGAGTAATAGAAGTTTGGAGATATTGTGTCAGATAATCTGATGATACTGGGCCCTAATTCTCCTTTTAGTCAAACTCAGATTCTGGAAACTTACTTTCTGACCCTGAGGGGTCAGTATAAAAGTGGGTTGGTTGTGATTCAACATGTATAAGTGTAAGTAAAATCTTGCTTGCAGGAAAGTCCTTTAGCGTGCTGGGAGAAACTGTCTACACCATCTGTTAAGTTTTATATAACTTTTGTCAAAATGTTTTGCAACTCCATTATTCCATCATTGTGCTTGAATTTGTAGGTAGCAGTGGTAGCCCATACCATCATCTTTGAAGGCTGGTCAGGAGTTTGTGACCATTCCTTTCCAACATAGATGGCGCAATGGTTATCCATGCCTTTCTCATCTCTGGTGCTCTGAGCAGAGCTATGCTTGAAGTCATCCAGGAGCTCCAGCTGATGCTGAATACAGCTACTTTTTTCTTGAGTGGATGATCCACTGTATATGGCACCTGTGCTCAAGTTCAGCATATTCCTAATTGCTTTTGGTACTGTTTGAGGGTGATAAGTTCTGAATGATCTCCAAGAGATCATGTCTCCACATTATACTATCCAGCAGCAGCTAAATTCATCTGGGAAGCTCTTACTATTAGTTCCTGGGGGTCCAACTCTCTAGGATAGATTGCAAGGCCCTCATTTGAGGTCTCCCAATTGCCTAGATCCTGGGCTGTCTCAATGGCTTGTTATATTCCAAGTTTTGTGACCTTCAGAGTGAAATGCAAAGTTCATTTTTTTTGTTGGGCATTTAAGTAACTTTCAGAGGGGTAGTGATATTTTGGTGTATGACATATAAGGTGAATTTATTCTGTAACTGAAGTGTCCAGTTGCAATGGTGATAGGGCCTATTGATTTCAGATACAGCCTGGATTTAGAATAAATGGATCTAATGCACTGATTCTATATCAAAAGGCTACAAATTCTGTATGCGGCTACATTCAGTAATTAATTCTAAATCAGACATGATTCTAGTTTGCCTTACTTGAAGAAAAAGTTCAGGCCAGAGTCTGACTAATAATTGATCAGAACAAGCTTTTCTTGTTTTGGATGGTTTAGCACAGTGGAGTCATGACACTTTGTAGTGGACAGAATGCTAATACCAGCTTCAACCTTTAGAAAAATATATGGTAAATTGCTCTCTATCAGTCAAGAAAGCACAATCATTTTGTGTCAATAGCTTTTTAACAAGAAGTAATATAAGCCTTAAAGCACATGTTGTTTCTTTTGGATGCTCAGTTCCAGTTCATGAATTTTCACTTTAGAATTGGAAGGAAAGCAAATTCAATATATTGTTCATTCTATGGTAAGATTCCTCATAGCTTTATATTTGCTGACTAATAGTGTCTGAAAATAAACTTTCATACATTTTCATACTTCTTAAATTAGTATGTTTTTAAAATACCAGGATGACAGATGGATTAGAAATACCTTACCTTAAATCCAGTCTTTCTTTCAAAGGTGTAAAACAGCCTCTGGAAGGAGGAGGGAGTATTCACAGTTCAGGAACTTTAGCAATTAGGTTACAATGGTGGAAGATAAAGGTAGGTGCACTATGTATTATAGAAATATAGGGCTGAAAGGGACCTGGAGAAGTCATCATGTCCACCCCCTGTTTCTGAGGCAGGATCAAGTAAGTCTAGTCCATCCCTGACAGGTGTTTGTCCACCCTCTTCTTAAAAACTTCCAATAATGAGGATTCCAGTACCTCCCGTGGAAGCCTTTTCCAGAGCTTAACTACCCTCATAGAAAGTTTTCCCTACTGTCTAACCTAAATCTCCCTTGCTGCAGATTAAGCCCATTACTACTTGTACTACCTTCAGTGGACATGGAGAACAATAGGACACAGTCCTTTTTATAACAGCACTTCACATAGTTGAAGTCTATCAAGTCCTCCCTCAGTCATCTTTTTTCAAGACTAAACATGCCCATTTTTAAAAATCTTTCCTCATTAGTTAAGTTTTCTAAATCTTTTACCATTTTTGTTGCTCTCCTCTTGACTCTCTCCAGTTTGTCCATATCTTTCCACACATAGGGCAGCCAGAATTGGACACAGTACTCTAGCTGAGGCCTCCCCGGAGTCAAGTAAACTGGGACAATTACCTGTTGTATCTTAAATACAACACTCCTGTTAATATACCCCAGAATGATATTAGCTGATTCTGCAATTGCATCACATTGTTGATTCATATTCAATTTGCGATCCACTATAATCCCCAGATCCTTTTAAACAGTACTACTACCTAGCCAGATATTCCCCATTCTGTAGTTGTATGTTTGATTTTTTCCCCCATCCTTAAATGAAGTACTTTGCACTTCTCTTTACTGAATTTCATCTTGTTGATTTCATACCAATTCTCTAGTTTGTCAAAGTTGTTTGAACTCTAATTCTGTCCTCCAAAGTGCTTGCAACACCCTTCCAATATGGTGTCATCTGCAGATTTTAAATGCATATTCTCCACTCCATTGTCCAAGTCCTTAATGAAAATATTGAATAGTACTGACCCCATTAGATATGGCCTCCCTGTTTGGCAATAAACCACTGATTACTACTCTTTGAGTATGGTCTTTCAACCAGTTTTGTTTATCCACCCTATAGTAATTTCATCTAGACTACATTTTCTTAATTTGTTTATGAGAATATCATGTGGGACTGTATCAAAAGCCTTACTAAAATCAAATTATGTTGTGTCTTTTGCTTCCGCCCATCCACTAGGCCAATAACCCTGTCAAAGAAGGAAATTGGGTGTGATTTGGCATGATACGTTCTTGACAAATCCATGCTGGCTGTTCCTTATATTGCTATTATGCTCCAGCTGCTTACAAACTGATGGTTTAATAATTTGTTCCCCTATCTTCCAAGTATTGAAGTTAGGCTGATAGTCTATAATTCCCTGGGTCCTCTTTGTTCCCCTTAGAACATAAGACCGGAAATACTGGATCAGACCAAGGGTCCATCTAGCCCAGTATCCTGTCTTCCGACAGTGGCCAATGCCAGGTGCTTCAGAGGAAATGAACAAAACCGGAAATCATCAAGTGATCCATCTCCTGTCACCCATTCCCAGCTTCTGGCAAACAGAGGCTACGGACGCTATCCCGGTCCAACCTAGCTAATAGCCATTGAAGGACCTACCCTCCATGAACTTATCTAGTTCTTTTTTGAACCCTTATAGTCTTGGCCTTCACAATATCCTCTGGCAAAGAGTTCCACAGTTTAACTGTGGGTTGTGTGAAGAAATGCTTCCTTTTGTTTGCTTTATACCTGCTGTCTGTGAATTTAATTTGGTGACCCCTAGTTCTTGTGTAATGAGAAGGAGTAAATAACACTTCCTTATTTACTTTCTCCACATCAGTAATGATTTTATAGACCTCTATCATATCTCTCCCCCTCCCACCATAGTTGTCTCTCTTTTCTAAGCTGAAGAGTCCTAGTCTTATTAATTTCTCCTCATTTGGAAAATGTTCCATACCCCAATTATTTTTGTTGCTCTTTTCTGTACCTTTTCCCTTTGTAAGTAAAGGTACTGTGTTTTCCCTTCTCCAGTCCTCTGTGAGCTCACTTGTCCTCCGTGAGTTCTGTAAGATAATTGCTAATGATTCAGAGACTGCTTCAGCTAGTTCTTTAAGTACCCTAGGATGAATTTCATCAGGCCCTGCTGACTTGAATACATCTGATTTATCTAAATATTCTTTAACCTATTCTTTCCATCTTTTGGCTTGCATTCTTCCCCCTTGTTGTTAACATTAATTGCACTGAGTATTTGGTCACCATTAACCTTTTTAGTGAAGACTGAAGCAAAGTAGGTATTAAATGACTCAGCCTTTGTGTCTCCAGTTATTAGTTCTCCTTCCCCGCCAAGTAGAGGGCCTCGACTTTTCTTTGTCTTGCTCCTAATGTATTTAAAGAACCTCTTTTAATTGCCTTTTTTATCCCTTGCATGGTGTAAC
Source organism: Eretmochelys imbricata (assembly GCF_965152235.1). Classification (NCBI taxonomy): domain Eukaryota; kingdom Metazoa; phylum Chordata; order Testudines; family Cheloniidae; genus Eretmochelys; species Eretmochelys imbricata. Next base: position 38,313,827 of record NC_135578.1, on the reverse strand, counting down.
TCATTGTGCCTTAGCTTTTCTGGTTTTTGTCCTTATGTGCTTCCTCTGTTCTTTTGTACTCCTCCTTAGCAATCTGTCCGTTTCCACTTTTTGTAGGATTCCTTTTTGATTTTCTGGTCATTAAAGAGCTCCTGATTCTTCATTGGCATAGTTTGCAGTTGTGCCTTTAACATTGCATCTTTCAGAAACTGCCAGCTCTTTTTTCCTTAGATAGTCTTCCCACGGGACCTTACCTACAAATTCCCTGAATTTGTTAAAGTTTACTTTTTTGAAGTCCACTATCCTTATTCTGCTGCTTTCACTCCATCTTTCCTTAGAATCATGACATTTATCATTTCATGATTGCTTTCACCCAAACTGTCTTCCACCTTCAGGTTCGCTATCAATTCTTCCCTGTTGGTCAGAATCAAGTCTAAAATAGCTGCCCCTCCCCACAGTTACTTTCTATAAAAAACGTTCTCACCATTCCATTCCAAAAACTTACTGGAAATTTTGTGTTTTGCCATTGTGACATATGGCTAGAAAGGGTTAAACATCCTGCAAAATAAATAACCCACAGAAGACATGTGGGGACATAATGTTTGTGTTTTTGTGTATTTACATATGTGTGAGTAGGGTTGACAGTGGAATCAACAGTCCTTGTCTATGCTGTATTCTAATAATTCAGAGGTCAAAAGAAGATCCTATCATTTAAATTAATTGTGAACACGGGATATCTTGGTATTCATCTTTCTTTGAAATGTACTATGAATGGTGGAGGAACAAGCAAATGGCATTATGTTAATTCATATAGCTAAGTACCGGTGATAGACCTCCTTCAAAGTTATGCTAATTACCTTTTGTTCCCCAAGGAACTCCTAACTTGTCAAAGAGGACATGAAATTGTATAAAAGAATTTTTGGGTCCTGATTCTGTCATCTCAGATCTGCTTAAGCTTCATCAGGGAAAGTTTGAGTCACAAGACTGAGGTCCCAGTTATGCTGGTATGCCCTGAATATGATATTTTGACATTGGACTGTGACCTATGAACTGAATTCTAAAGGAACTCTTTGCAACAACAAAGCTCACCATCTCTGCTATGAATCTGCACCTAAATGAATTGAACTCATGTCTGTATGTATGTTGATCTTTTAACCATACACACTCTTTTGTGTTTTAATAAATTTTAGTTTAGTTAATAAGAATTGGCTGTAGCGTGTATTTGGGTAAGATCTGAAATATTCAATAACCTTGGAGGTAATGTGTCCGATCCTTTAGGATTGGTAGAACCTTTACATGATGAAATAAGATTTTCAGAAATCATTATATTTGACTTAGGTAACTGGATGAAGGCCTGAGGCTGGATCACTTTAAGGGAATGGTGTTGTTTGGACTTCTGAGTAACCAGTGAGGTAATAAAGAAGCTGTTTTATTCTGGCTTGGTAAACCTAAGTATTGGAATATCCACCAGCTTTTTGGGGTTTGGCTGCCCCATTTTTTGCAGTTCATCCTAATTGAGTGACTATAGCTGGCCCCCACTAGGACCCCGGTCACAACCATATTACTTTGTCAACAGATGTCTGGATCATGAATGTAATTTAATTGAAAGTAAATGAAATAAATCAACAAAAGAAACATCAAATGAATTCACAACTGATCAAAGGATCCAGCTTAATTGTATTTGAGGCTGGCCAGTGTATTTTAATCAAATAATTTATAGTATAGGGTCTTAGGGTTTGTCTGGTGCCCAAAGGACAGAATGCTTAAAGAGTGTATTTTGGAATTGTGAATGCTGTTAAAGATTTTGGCATTAAGACTAGAGTGTTACTGTAAGGAGCACCACACTACTTCCAGAAAATAGTTTGGTATTCAGTTCCGTGGTCAATTATACTAGCTATTTTTGTAAGACTATCAATCAGGTGAAAATATAATCTCATGGTTCTCTGGGAAATTTAAATATATGCTTTTCTTGTATATGTACTGCACAATACTGGTGGAGTGTTTCTAGAAGTAGCATCTCTTTTGAAAAGCAAAATAATGTAATCTTTGTATGTGCTGAGATTTATATTAGTAGTTAATATTTTCTTGCCATGTTATTGATGACTCAAACACTTGGGACATACTTTTTATTTTTTTAAAAGCACTATTGTTAGTTGTATATAAATATATGGATGGATATCTGGCCTTTCTTGAGTATTTTCTTTTAAGTGATCTATTACAGGACAATAGTATGATGGGGAGTTGCAGACTGCCCATCCATATCTGGCAAGGTCAGCAATAAACCAAGGACAGTTTCTTTCAAGATCAACCCCAGACATAAATGTTTACCAAGAAAGGCAAAATCCACAAATTTATCAGGAACATACACTGCAAACTCAGGAGAACACAAAGTCTGGAAAACAAATTGCATATCTTCTACAAATACTTGAGTGAACTGTTTACAGAAAGATTTGGATAAATTATTTCAGATATTATAAATGCAGCAAATGCACACGAACTTATTAATTCTTTTTGAAGTGCATTCACATAAGCTATGTCTAGGCTACAGCTGTTGTTGTGTTGTAACTTTAGTTTAATTGAACCTTAGGGTAAACTGTAAACGTTTGTGGTTTTGTACCATTTTTGTACCATGTTGTTATCTTATTTGTTAATAAGATCTTATTGGATCTTTTTGTTATAACCAGGAGGGAACACTTAGCGGCAGTCTGTATGAGAAACTTACAACTAACAATGAAAGTTCTAAAACATTAAACAGACATGGAAAAACACAACATGCAGCCTTGTTCGTTGTTACAAGTTTTGTGCCATGGTGCAATTTAAATATCTGCTGCCTATGCTGGCAAGGATCATAGGTTAGGTGTAAGTCGCTGGAGAAAGGAAACAATAACCTGTTAAGCTTAGTTATCCACCTCTTAGCAATTGCTGCTATTCAAATAAGTTATTTCAAACTGCTTTTTAAGGGTCAGTTGCTGTGCTATGAAGTTCATCAATTTTTATTTTAAAACACAAATCTTTGTTTTAATTTGGATTTAAGTTTAATAGCATGGGCTAGAAACAAAAGCAGATGTCGGAAATGGTTAGTGTGATAGTGGACAAACTGAAAAATTTAATGCTATTTCAAGCTAATGCATTAGTCCTGTTGGACTAAACTTCACTGTACTTAGATTTTGTTGCAGCAGTCTGTCAGTTGTGTGGCTGGAGGGAGGACCTTTATTCAGATTATTACCCCAACTTTCTTAAATTTGTTTCATGGACTAATAGTCATTAGTATTTTTAAAATACGTAGTCATTTTTCTAAATTTAATACAGTGTAGCATTTGTATTGGAAGAGTGTATGTGCAACAGGGGACCGGGAGCCTACTCATGACTCTGCCATTGACTTGCTGTGCGCCCTTAGGCAGGTTATTTTTGTGCCTCAGTTCTTTTCTACAAAAGCAGGTAAGTATTACCTCTTTTTTAAAATGTCTTCTGAGATCCTTGGATTGATGGTATTACAAATCTAAGTGCAAGTATGACCAAAACAAATTGTAGGCCAACTACTGTCCTCAGACATTTGAGTGGGTCCCTCGAGTCACTTCAATAAGAGCTACATATATGTATTGTGATAAAGTTCCTGCTCTACCTTGGTGGGTCTTGCGCTTATTGGCAGATTTGCTCGCCTTGGAGCTTCACGGCAGCCCTCAGCTTGGCCGTTTTTCTGAACCCACAGTACCGGTCAACTCCTCCTGTGTCTGACCAGGGGTTGGGAGGATTTGGGGGGAACCCGGGCTCGCCCTCTACTCCGGGTTCCAGCCCAGGGCCCTGTGGAATGCAGCTGTCTAGAGTTTCTCCTGGAACAGCTGTGCGACAGCTACAACTCCCTGGGCTACTTCCCCATGGCCTCCTCCCAGCACCTTCTTTATCTTCACCATAGGACCTTCCTCCTGGTGCCTGATAATGCTTGTACACCTCGGTCCTCCAACAGTCCGTGTTCTCGCTCTCAGCTCCTAGTGCCTCTTGCTCCCAGCTCCTCTCACACGCACCACAAACTGAAGTGAGCTTTTTAAAACCCAGATGCCCTGATTAGTCTGCCTTAATTGATTCTAGCAGCTTCTTGATTGGCTGTAGGTGTTCTAATCAGCCTGTCTTAATTGTCTCCAGAAGGTTCCTAATTGTTCTGGAACCTTCCCTGTTACCTTACCCAGGGAAAAGGGACCTACTGAGCCTGGGGCTAATATATCTGCCTTCTATTACTCTCCTATAGCCATCTGGCCCGACCCTGTCACAGTATCCAGTGATAGAATTTTCCCTATTGCTCATATCTGAACTAAAAATGACCAAACCAATGAAATTACATTAATATTTTTGAGACAGATGGGAAGAAAGAATTCAAAATACTGAAAACCTTGACTCTTACTCATTTGAGTCTGAGAATCTCTTTCATAATGCAGATGTGAGGCTTTTGTCTTTTTTTAAAAGAATCTCCTAGAGCAGGGGTTGGCAACTTTTCAGAAGTGGTGTGCCGAGTCTTCATTTATTCACTTTAATTTAAGGTTTCGCGTGCCAGTAATACATGTTAATGTTTTTTTAGAAGGTTTCTCTCTATAAGTCTATATATTATATAACTAAACTATTTTCATATGTAAAGTAAACAAGGTTTTTAAAATGTTTAAGAAGCTTCATTTAAAATTAAATTAAAATGCTGATCTTACGCCGCTGGCCCGCTTAGCCTGCTGCCAGCCTGGGGTTCCGTTCACGTAGGCCGGCAGTAGACTGAGCGGGGCCTGCAGCCGAGACCCTGGCTGGCAAGGGGCCAGCAGCCAGAACCCCAGACCGGCAGCAGGCTGAGTGGGGCTGGCGGCTGGGACCCTAGACCGGCAGTGCCCTGAGCTGCTCCGCCTGCTTCCGGTCTCGGGTTCCGTCCGCCGGCTCCTGCCAGCCAGGGTCCCAGATGCCGGCCCCGCTCAGCCCACTGCTGGTCTGAGATGCCGGCCCTGCCCACGTAGAGTGGGTACCTACCTTCTCCTTGCTTCAAGCCCATTCTCTTCCTCTCTCTCTGCACTGAGCTGAGGGTGGGAGTGCACTGAGCACAGGGCTGGGGTGAAGGAGCAGGCTGGGTGTTGGGGTGTAGGGTCTGGCCAGGAGTTAGAATGAGGGAGGGGGCTCAGGGTTGGGGCAGGAGGTTTGGGTGTGGAGTACTTACCTGGGCAGCTCCCATTTGGTGCGATGGGTGCAGGTGGGAATGTGTGGGGGGTGCAGGAGCTCCTGTTTGGTGCTCAGGGTGGAGGTGGGAATGTGTGCGGTGCAGGAGTCAGGGCATAGGGTATGGGGGGTGCAGGAGTCAGGGCAGAGGGCTGGGGGCATGTGAGGAGGGTGCAGGAGTCGCCATGAGGTACGGGGGGCTGGGTATGTGTGGGGGGTGCTGGAGTGAGGGCTGGGGTTATGGGGGTGGGTGGAGGAGTCAGGGCAGAGGGCTGGGGGCATGTGAGGGAGGTGCAGGGGTCAGGGCAGAGGGCTGTGTGTGTGGAGGGGTGAAGGGGTCAGGGCAGGGGGCTGGGAGCACCCCCACGACCCTAGCCCACACCCCCAGCCCCCTGCCCAGAGCGGCTCATGGCAGGGGGCTGGAGGGGATATGCCCAGATTCCACCCCCCGTCCCCAAGGTCCCGCCTCCTCCCCCTCCGTGGAGCAGTGAGCGCGCTGCAGCTCCGCTTCTCCCCCTCCCTCGCAAGAGCCATCAGCTGATCAGCGGCAGGGAGGGAGAGGAGGAGGGGCAGGAACCCAGCAAGCTGCAGGAAGAGGCGGGGGAGGGGGGACCTTGCCTGCCCTGCAGCAGCAACCAGCAGGACCAAGCTTCTTCACCCTGCCCCCTTGGGGGGGGGGAGGGGAAGAGGCGGAGTAGAGCGGGGCAGGGCGGGCAGGATTTTTAATGGCATGCTGCTGCCTGCCAGGGTCCCGGCCTGGGTTCGGCAGCGGGCTGAGCGGGGCCGGCGGCTGGGACCCAGCAGGCAGCCGCGTGCCATTAAAAATCGGCTCGTGTGCTGTCTTTGGCACGCGTGCCATAGGTTGCTGATCCCTGTCCTAGAGCAAGTACAGTATAGAACAAAAATAGTGCATTTTTTTGTTTGTAATTCCTCTCTTACCAGGCAGAAGTGCATCTTCCTCTAACCATTCAGCTCTTACAGGGCAGAACCTGGTTGATTAGCTAGAATGAATGATCCTTGATCAAACAATGATCAGAAAAGTCTCACAGTTGGGTTATGATGCAGTGGCAAATAAGCTACATTAGGTGTCTGAATATGGGCATTGAGTGACTAGTAACATAATAAAGAAAATATTGAAGATATAGTAGTGCTTACTGCTGGAGTGTTTAAGTTTAGGCCATCAACAGTTCAGTTTTCCTTGCTCATACTGTATTCTGTTCTTTTCGTGTCTAGCAATGCATGTCTCCCAAACAGAGGGGGGAGAGAAGTTGGATGTAGTATCTCATGAGGATATATGGCATATAGTAGTTGCATACACATTTATTGCTGAGTCACACTTGAATATGTTCCTCTATATTCTCCCAGTTCCATTTCTTGCCTTCTGAATCTAGTTTAACTTCACAGGAAAGGTGATTTACCAGATTTCTGCTAACTGTTTGCAGTAGACATGCATTTTAAAAAATATCAAGGAAGCCTGTGGCTAGCACCTACTTTTAGATATAATTTTGCTTACAGTGCTAAGGAATGTTTTGTACTTGCTCTAATACAGTGGATCCACATCCTTCGCTTCTAGAAATGTGTTCACAATTTGCCAGTGTCATAGAATTTAAAAAGTGATGTAATGGAATTAGGTGTTTGATGTCAGAACTTGAAAATGACCATTGAAAGCTCTTGTCAAATGGCATTGAAAGCTGTTATCAAGTGTTATCTATAGGTAGAGTTGGGAGAACACTGAAATAATATTTTGATAAGTATGTAAAGTTTTAAATCAGCTTTCTCCGGTTGTGTTCAGACTCCATTATTTTTATTTTCCATTAATATATTATCAAGTGAGTGTACTGTATGTCCAGACAGCAAATTATAAAAGAATATTACAGAATAGTCATGCAACGCGAACTCTAAATTTTTAAACTTCAGTATTTGAACCTGATCTCTGATTTAAGAGTCCCTGTGAAGGAGAGAAACCTACCATGTGATGAATGGCAACAGCTCAAATATGAAATATAATGAACTGCTTATAAATGAGCTACTGACCAAGAATTATTAAATGATCAATTTTGTGCAACAGATTTGAGAAAATAATGATCTTATGGACAGTTTGCAAACAGAAGCAAAATTTGCTGAATCAGTTATTTGTAATGAGGATCTGCTTGGGTCTCATTTTGTTTTGGTTTTATCATCATCATTTAGATTCTCTTTGGTCCAAATTGACACAGAGTTCTTAGTGTAATTGTAGGGCTCTCTATTAGAAATAAACAAATTCCATTATGTCTAGCTGTTTGTTAAATATTTGCTATTAGGTGCCGTATCAACTTAATGTCAATATCTAAGGCCTTATCTAAACACAAAAGTTGTACTGATTTGACTATACCTACCTCTGTATAACCCTCTAGTGCAGTGCTTCTCAACCTATTTACCATTGTGGGCTGCATATGCAGCTTGTTATGCTGGTTGCATCCACACAATATATATTACTACCGGTATGGCCCTGAGGATGTCACATGAGCTGCAGCTGTGCGCTGATTGCACCGTGGGTTGAGAACCACTGCTGTAGCATGTAGGGAGTTATACTGATATAAAGGTGCCAGGATAAATTGTACCTTGTATGCTAGAGGGATTGTACCAGTGTAATATTACAGTAAAAAAAATCTCTCTCACACACACCTGCTACCCCTCCAACCAGAATAGTTTTATATCCGTACAGAATCTGTCCTGGTGTACCTGGTCTAAAATGCACACTAATGACAGGTAATTGGAGTAATCTCTGTAATTATATTCAAAGTTCAGCAAAAGTCTCATGCCCTTGTAACTATTTCTGTACAAACCATTTTATGAAGTGAACTTATTCCAAGATGTAGGACCAGCATGTAAAATCCATAGAGAACATTTACAAGTTGACAAAAGGAATCATTAAGGATTTTTATACTTCTGTGACTTTATTTAAAATTTGTAGAAGATCTGTGACTCTGTGGATTTGTTTTCCATTTTGCCCTTTTATGGAGAATCTTGTGAGATTGTATAAATCCTATGAATTTACACTCTGGGCTCCACAAAGAGTGTAGAAAACCCAGAGACAGTCACAACTTGCTTTTCTTCCCATTGGAATTCCAAAAATGAAAAGGGGGAAAAAAAAACCCAAATCAGGGGTGGCCAACCTGTGGCTCCGGAGCTGCATGCGGCTCTTCAGAAGATAATATGCTGCTCCTTGCATAGGTGCTGACTCCAGGGCTGGAGCTACAGGTGGCAACTTTTCCAACTCCACCCCTTACCCCAAGGCCCCCTCCCCTGAGCCTGCTGCACCCTTGCTCCTTCCCCCTCCATCACAGAGCCTCCTGTACACTGCGAAACAGCTGATTGCAGGAGGCACAGGGAAGGAGTGGGAGGTGCTGATCTGCAGGGCTGCCTGCGGGCAGGAGGTGCTGGGTGGGGCTGTTGATGTATTACTGTGGCTCTTTGGCAACAGACATTGGTAAATTCTGGCTCCTTCTCAGGCTGGCCACCCCGCCCCAAACAAACCAACCCTACACTGCTCTGATCCAGTACGGTCATTTAGATAATGGTGGTGAGGTCCCAATCTTGTTGTTAACCGCATGTAAGGATTCCATTGTAGGGACTGGAAGTCTTGACATTTTGAGTAAAACAGAAGGCATGTTTTGTTTGTCTCTAATTTTGTGATCTGTGCTGCTATGAGATTTCATACAAGGTCTAGTTCGCTTCTCCAATGAATATTTAAATAGAAGGAGAAAGAAACTGCTTCATCTTAGCCTTGTTGTCACACTTCAAAATGAAACTGCAGGACATTTGATTACACAGCTAGACTGCATGGATGGTGATGTTCTATCCATGTGTGTTGGCCTTCCGGGCATTCTCACTTATTTTCCTAGGCTTTTAAAAGAAGGAACAGGAATCGTGGAATTGGACTTGGAGGGTTTGTCTACAGTATGATTAAAAAACCTGTGGAACCGAGTCTCAGACACCAAGTCAGTCTGTGAGGAGGGAGGGTCTCAGATTGCGGGCTTTTCTATTTTTATCTCCATGAGCCCAAGTCAGCTGACATGAGCCAGATTTGTCCATGCCACAGGTCTTTTATTTCAGCGTAAACATACCCTTAGGCAGTGGCTGCATAGTGTAGACCTGTGAGGTTCACTGGTTGGGGAAGATTTTGTGATTGATGTGATATTAATCTGTATTTTTTGTCTGAACAAGCAATGAGAGTACAGGATAAGCACACTTTTATGCATATAAATAGATGTACAGGTATATATGAAGTTAAGAAGCCAGAAATTGGTGTTATACACACAATTTTTATGAAATGCACATTGTTTCATGCAAAATTTGAACAGATTGTTCACTACATTACTATAGCGAACATTTTCTTGGCATTAGCAATCCAAAGAGAGCCATATTTATTAAATAATAAATTAGATGTCCAAATGCTGGAGGTTTAGGGCTCTGAAAAATTAGCTGTCATTTAAACACAGCTTACAGAAAATCCCTTTTCTGGGTTGAATCCAGCGTGATAATACAGATGCTGCTCATTTCTGATAAAATGTGTGTGAGCGGTTACACTATAGTAGTCTCCAGAGCCGCCCCTCCTGTTAATGCCTCCAGTCATTCTTACACCCACACATGTTCTCTGACTCCATGCACAGTAAATTAATGGCTCTGATACTCGGAAGATCTGTGGAATAGACTTGTGTGTGTGTTGTGTTAAGGGAAAGCATTTTGAATTAAAGCAAATACACATTTATACTGTTTTTCTCATGTGTCTAATTGTGACACACAGGCTCCTTGGCAAAGGGTCCCAATTTCTTTGCAGACAACTCACCTCAGATCTGACAGACACATTACAGCAAACACAGGTCTTGCAGAATATTTATCCATAAAGAATGTTATTTCTAGAAAACTTGTAACTTGTCAAGCTTCATAATCATGGTGAGATGTATGTATGGGTAACATGTAAGGAATAATGTATTTACAGTGAAAATATGCTTTATGGACTTGGGGTAGAAGTTAGTCACCAGGGTGTGATGTGTCTCGGTGGCGCACTATTCAAGCAGGAGGGAGTTGTCACCCTGCCCTAGTTAACCAGTGATGTAATGCAAGGCTTAGTACTCTATCTGTGCCCCATCCCAAGACTTTCAATGGAAAGCCATCAGAGACAACTGCAATAATCAAAACTAGTTGGAGGTGAAAAAAGAACATTACAACAGACAATCACTCTGCCTATGGATAAAGAGAGAGAGTAGGGAAAGGTACTCTGTATCCTTTCACTGAAGAGACATCTCGGGGAGCAGGGATGTGGTCATGAAAAATTGTTTCCTGGTTCCTATGAAACCAGCCAGCTCTGCAACAGATGGAACGTTGGGGGAAAATCTGCTTGATTAAATAGGAAAGGGTAACTATTAATAAACATAGACTTAGGTTTGAATTTTATGATTTTGTTTGATATTGTAACCATTTGTTTCCACCACACTCTCTTGTTTCTAATTGACTCTTCAGCATTTCTTATATAAACCTATCTTTGTTTTATTATAAATACTGACAAGTGCTGTGTTTTGTTGTTGTTGTTGTTTTTTTTACAGGAACAGTGATTTAAGGTAAAACTAGTAAACTGGGGTACACTGTTCCTCTGGGGGCAGAGGATCTGGGATTTCCAGTGTCAGCGGCTGGATATCACAGGGGAATGGTTCAAAGGGACTCGGGCACGAGAGTTAACCTGCAAAGTGAAGACAGGACTGGCATAGCCCAGAAGACTGTGCTTGAGTGGCTAACAGGATGGTGGCATTAGAGAGCTAATACCTAGTCACAGTGGCATGGCTACATCTCTCTGGAGGCAAGGGTAACAAGGTGACTCATTGTCCTGGGTACCCTGTGACCAGTCACAAAATGAAATTATTTACTGTAATGCATAGGAATTCTAGTCATGGACAAGGACCCCATTGCACTAGGCTTAAATGCAAATATCAGACTTCAGAGAGACAAGCTAGGTGAGGTAATATCTTTCATTGAACCAAAGATATTACCTCACCCACCTCATGTCTCTAATATCCTGGGGCCAACACGGCTACAGCAGTACTGCATAATGCCAAGACTTGGCTATTTTCTGTACAGTTCACGGATTTATAATCTATTCAGATTAAATTAACTTGTATTGCCTTGAAGGAAAACTTTCTTTTTAAAAGATATGACGGAAGAAAGATGATACATAATTTTTCACATTAAAATGTTCAATATTCTTCAAAAATTACCGCACGTCTTGTGAAAATATCGTTTACTTCTCCGGGCATTCACATACCAAACTGATAGAGAACCTTACAGAAACTTAGATAAAATATGGTTGTTCAGAGATGTGGGTTTTTTGTCTAGGTTTTAAGGAGATCAAGATGCATTGTATGTTGCACTCTGTCCATTGCAGTGTAGCACAGTGGTATTGAATTAAATTTAAGAGGAGAAACTCTAATGATACGTTAAAAGTATAATGTGAAAGGAATCCTGCTCATACCTGCTGTGAGTACTGCAATGATTCACTGCATTATCTAAGATGGAAACCCACTTTTGACACTGTTTAGCAGGTTTTTTTGGTTGTGCACTCTTACTCTTCCTACTAACATTTGCTTACCAGCTCTACTTCAGCATATTAATTGCAGAATGGTAACTATTAGTGGGGTTTTTTTTGTCACATTGATTCTTGGTTATCACTGATTCAAAATTGTTTACAATTTAAAACTACACTGTATGATTTTCCATTCATGTAATTATATGACGGTAAAAGTGAGGAAGTGCCTAGCTCCTTGTCTACACTATGAAATTAGGTCGAATTTATAGAAGTCGAATTTTTAGAAAGCGATTTTAAACAGTCGATTGTGTGTGTCCCCACTTAAAACCATTAAGACCATTAAGTTGGCAGAGTGTGTCCACAGTATTGAGGCTAGCGTTGACTTCTGGAGCATTGCACTGTGGGTAGCTATCCCACAGTTTCCGCAGTCTCCACTACCCACTGGAATTCTGGGTTGAGATCCCAGTGCCTGATGGGGCAAAAACATGGTCGCGAGTGGTTCTGAGTATATGTCGTCAGGCCCCCATTCCCTCCCTCCCTCCATGAAAGCAATGGCAGACAATTGTTTCGCGCCTTTTTTCATGGGTTACCCATGCAGATGCCATACCATGACAGGCATGGAGCCTGCTCAGCTTAGCATCACCGTACGTCTCCTGGGTGCTGGCTGACGTGGGACTGCAGTGCTAAACAGCAGCAGCTCATTGCCTTGTGGCAGGAGATAGTGCAGTACGATTAGTAGCCATCCTCATAGTTTCCTGGGTGCTCTGGCCGGCCTTGGTCAGGTCAGTTGAGGTGCCTGGTCAGACATGGGTGCTCCTGGCAGATCTCGGTGAGGTCTGTCGGAGGTGTCTGGGTGGACATGGGCGCTCCTGGCGGACCTCGGTAAGGTCTGTCCGGGGCGCCTGCACATAAATGAGCATGACTCAGGTCATTCTCTTCTTTAAGTTTTGTCTAATGGAGATTCAGTCCTGCCTGGAACATTGGCTGAGGGATAGCTCTCCCAGCCAGCAGCGCCGTCTGCTGCCAGCCAACCCCTTCCTCCCTCCGAGAAAGCAACGGCTGACAATCGTTTTGCGCCTTTTTCCGTGTGGGCGCCATATTGCTATCAGCATCGTCATCCACCCGCCGCTTCCGCTGCCACTCTGCTCTCCTGCTCACGCCGTACCACAGCAAGCATAGTGCCAGCTCAGATCACCACGGCAGTTGTGACTGCTCTAAACACCACGTGCATTATCATGCAGTATATCCAGAACCTGCAAAAGCAGGTGAGGAGAGTGATGAGGACATGGACACAGACTTCTCTCAAAGTACGGGCCCCAGCAGTTTGGCCATTCTGGTGGCAATGAGGCAGGCTCATGCCGTGGAACGCCGATTCTGGGCCCGGGAAACAAGCACAGACTGGTGGGACCGCAGAGTGTTGCAGGTCTGGGACGATTCCCAGTGGCTGCAAAACTTTCGTATGCATAAGGGCACTTTCATGGAACTTTGTGACTTGCTTTCCCCTGCCCCGAAGCGCCAGAATACCAGGATGAGAGCAGCCGTCACAGTTCACAAGCGAGTGGCGTTAGCCCTCTGGACGCTTGCAACGTCAGACAGCTACCGGTCAGTCGGGAGCCAATTTGGAGTGGGCAGATTTACTGTGGGGGCTGCTTTGATGCAAGTAGCCAACGTGATCACTGACCTGCTGCTATCAAGGGAGTGACTCTGGGAAATAGTGGATGGCTTTGCTGCAATGGGATTTCCTAACAGTGGTGGGGCGATAGACAGAACGCGTATCCCTATCTTGGAACTGGACCACCAAGGCAGCCAGTACATAAACCGCAAGGGGTACTTTTCAATGGTGCTGCAAGCACTGGTGGATCACAAGGGACGTTTCACCAACATCAAAGTGGGATGGCCGGGAAAGGTACTTGACGCTCGCATCTTTAGGAACTCTGGTCTGTGGGAACGGCTGCAGCAAGGGACTTACTTTCCAGACCAGAAAATAACTGTTGGGGGTGTTGAAATGCCTATAGTTATCCTTGGGGACCCAGCCTACCCCTTAATGCCATGGCTCATGAAACCATACACAGGCACCCTGGAGAGTAGTCAGGAGCAGTTTAACTGTAGGCTGAGCAAGTGCAGAATGGTGGTAGAATGCGCATTTGGACGTTTAAGAGCTTGCTGGCACAGTTTACTGACTTGGTTAGACCTCAGCGAAACCAATATTCCCATTGTTATTACTGCTTGCTGTGTGCTCCACAATCTCTGTGAGAGTAAGGGGGAGACGTTTATGGCGGGGTGGGAGGTTGATGCAAATCGCCTGGCCGCTGATTACGCGCATCCAGACACCAGGGCGGTTAGAAGAGCACAGCAGGGCGCGCTGCGCATCAGAGAAGCTTTGAAAACCAGCTTCATGCCTGGCTAGGCTACGGTGTGAAAGTTCTGTTTGTTTCTTAATGAAAACCCGTCCTCTTGGTGCACTCTACTTCCCTGTAAGCCAACTGCCCTCCCCTCCCCACTTTGATCACTGCTTGCAGAGGCAATAAAATCATTTTGTTGTTTCAAATTCATGCATTCTTTATTAATTCGTCACACAAATGGGGGGATAACTGCCAAGGTAGCCCGGGTGGGGTGGGGAAGGATGGGAGGATGGAAGGACAAGGCCACACTGCATTTCAAAACCTATTGAATGTCAGCTTTCTGTTGCTTGGGGAGTTCTCTGGGGTGCAGTGATTGGGTGCCTGGAGCCCCCCCCGCACCTTGTTCTTCGGCTTCTGAGGCCATGGAACTTGGGGAGGAGGGTGGTTGGTTACACAGGGGCTGCAGCAGTGGTCCTGTACTCCTGCTGACTTTCCTACACCTCAACCATACGCAGGAGCATATCAGTTTGATCCTCCAGTAGCCTCAGCATTGCATCCTGCCTCCTCTCATCACGCTGACCCCACCTCTCCTCTCGCTCATCCCTCCTGTCCTCGTGTTCATTTTGTGCTTTTCTGGACTCTGACATTGTCTGCCTCAATGCATTGTGCTGGGCTCTTTTAGCATTGGAGGCCTGCATGAGCTCAGAGAACATTTCATTGCAAGTGCGTTTTTTTCGGCTTCTAATCTTTGATAGCCTCTGGGACGGAGATGATAGGGGGAGCGTTGAAACATTTGCAGCTGCGGGAGGGAGAACAGGGAGATTAGTCTTTAAAAAGAGACATTTTAGAGAACAATGTGTAGACTTTCAAAGTGAACCAAGCTGTTAACATTACATAGCACGTGTGATTTCTTTACAAGGTCGCATTTTGCCTCTTATATCGAGGGCCTGCCGGTATGGTGTGAGAGATCACACACGCAGGGCCGGTGGGCAACAGAATTCGGCTTGCAGGGAGACATGGTAAGCCACAGTCTTTTGGCTTCTGTAACCTTCCTAATATGTGGGAATGGTTTCAAACAGAAGCACCCTCATTTCACGTACCAAGCAGCCATGGTTGGCCATTTAAAAGGAGGGGCTGCGGTTTTTGGGTTAACGTGCAGCACAAACCCAACTAACCCCCCCCCCCCCCCACACACACACACCAATCTCTGGGATGATCGCTTCACCCCTCCCCCCACCGCGTGGGTAACAGCTGAGGTGATTTCTGTTCAGCCACAGGCAAACAGCCCAGCAGGAACAGCCACGTCTGAATGTCTCCTTAATATGAATGGTATCACTCTCCTGAGGATAACACAGAGAGAGAAAGAACTGATGTTGCTTGAATGCCAGCAAATACTGGGACCATACGCTGCCATGATTTGTTATGCAATGATTCCAGACTATGTGCTGCTGGCCTACCACGGTAAAGTGTCCTACCACGAAGGACGGAATAAGGCTGCCCTCTCCAGAAACCTTTTGCAAAGGATTTGGGAGTACATCCAGATGAGCTTTATTGAGATGTCCCTGGAGGATTTCCGCTCGATCCCCATACACGTTAACAGACTTTTCCAGTAGCTGTACTGGCCGCAAATGCATCCCAAGTCTTCAGGGCAAATTAATCATTAAACACGCTTGCTTTTAAACTGTGCATTATATTTACAAAGGTACACTCACCAGAGCTGCCTTCTCCACCTTCAGGGTCCAGGAGCCGAATTGGGAGGGTATTGGCTCCAAAGTGATAAACAGTTCCTGGCTGTTGGGGGGAACGGTTTCTCCACTTGCCTGGTGTGCGCTATCTTCAACCTCCCCCTCTTCCTTGTCCCCAAAATCCTCATCCCTGTTGTGTGAGACTCTCTCCTTGCAGGAGTCCACACACAGGGCTGGGGTAGTCGTAGGGGCACCCCCTAGAATTGCATGCAGCTCATCACAGAAGCGGCATGTCTGGAGCTCTGACCCCAAGTAGGTATTTGCCTTTTGGGGTTTTTGGTAGGCTTCCCTAAGCGTCTTAAGTTTCACTTGGCACTGCTGCGGGTCCTTGTGATAGCCTCTGTCCTTCATGCCCTTGGAGATTTTTTTCAAATATTTTGGCATTTTGTCTTTTGGAACGGAGTTCTGATACCACAGATTCATCTCTCCATACAGTGATCAGATCCAGTACCTCCCATTCAGTCCATGCTGGAGCTCTTTTGCGATTCTGGGACTCAATGGTCACCTGTGCTGAAGAGCTCTGCATGGTCACCTCTGCTGATGAGCTCACCACACTGGCCAAACAGGAAATGAAATTCAAAGTTCACGGGGCTTTTCTTGTCTACCTGGCCATCTGGGTTGAGAGCGCTGTCCAAAGCTTTTTTAAAATGGTCACCACTATGTCAAATGACTGAATATGACTTTATATATGTCATGAGACTGTATCAGTTCAATCCTTTTATGCATTTCCATTCAGGGCTCCTTTTGACAAATGTAATCTTGTACCCATGTTCCCATAGCTAGTCCTTTTATATCCATTATTGATGTACACATCTAAGAATATACATATATTAACAGTGGTTGGTTTGGAGGGCATTGGGTCAGGCATAGAATACCAGAAAAGCAGCCAAAACAAGAACTAAATGAGTACCTAAAATAGGAAACAGTTACAGGACATTAAAGGATCAAGAGATTAAACCTAATTTGGATTGAGGCTAATCTGCAGACCTTTTATCTCTGTCCATTAAAAGCTAAACACAGTAGCATACCTCTCAACATTTCAAGTGGCTAAACTGGCCAATCCCTGTGGAGCCTTCACTGCTGCAGCTGCTGGCCCCAGTGCTTTGCCTGAGGAATCTGTGCCAGGCTCAGCCTCTACTGCTGGCCTTTCCCGTCCAGGTGCAGTGTCATCCCCATCCCTAAGCTCCCCTGCAGCCACTGACCATGCCCAGAAGCATCTGAAGCTGCTGCCCGCCCTAGGTCTGCCCCTGCCAATGGCAAGAACTGGTCATAATGTGCATACAGCTGTGGGCACCACTGAAAGTGGGAAATGCCCTACTTAAGCTAGGACAAGGAGTTTTAGGGGTCAACATGGAAAAATGTTTAAGTGGTAAAAAAGTAATGTGTATTTTACAGTTTCTTTTTTTGTTGGTTTCAGCATTCACATAGCTCATAGCTGGCTTGACAAGCTAATGTAAAGTAGACCATTTATAGGTGGTGATTTTCTTCTTTTCCAGTTTTAGACCTTTTGAGTCTGACAAGACCCAGTGTAGCACAGCTGACATTTTAAAGGTGTTATGTGCCCAACTCCCATTTACTTAGTTGGGCATCTAATTCCTACAAACACCTTTGAAAATCCCTGTCAGCATCTTTGGTGACTCATCCTGTATTTTCCCAGGAGGGACCTGTAGTGGGCTCCACTTGTATCTTGGCAGTCTCTCCTTGAAACCTAATGCAATACTGCTTTTCTGTGGGTCCATATTTTGGATTTGAATTAAGCTTTCTTACATAAATCATTAAAAGTAGTAATTTTGCAATATGTTCTGTTAGAAACTAGCTGCCAACTTGTGCATATTTAAAAATAATTATCAATTAGAGTCACCTCTCTGGTGCACATTCCCCCCCCCCCCCATTTCACAGGAAACCTCCATCTACTATTCCCTAAATTCTCCATATGTGTATCCAGTCCAGTGTATTTATTCTCTTCTCACATCGCCCCGCAGTAGTTTGTGCATCAGAAGAGTTTGAGGAAGGAGGAGGTAACGTGCTGAATCTTGGGCCTTGCAGAGGGGGTCCCAGTCAGAAAACTCTGTATGGAGCCAAAATTAGACCGGGGCCTAGCAACCAGGGCAGCATATAGGCCCTTTAATGTTAGTGGTTAGTTAAGGTTGCACATTGTGCTAAAAGTGTGTGTATTTTAAAAACATTGTAATGGTAATTCTTGATGAGTGCTTCTTTTCTTATCCTGCATTGTGTCCAGGTTTGTTCAATTGTTACAGGCCTGTCATTTAGCTGTAAGTAGATGTTGCATCTTACTGTAAATAATTGTAAGTTTATTTGAGTAGACTTTTTCCTCCCCTTTTGGTCTTTCACACCTGGTTTAGTGTAGAGTGAGAAAACTAGGTGTTGGTGCAGGGGTGACATGATTTCACCGTGGTTATCAAAAATGTCAGCTGAACTCATTCTGAATGTGCCATTTTTTTTTCTAGCAAAACTGTAATTTCATGAATTGCAATGAATGTGTTGAATACAAATGTGTCACGCGCTGGGTTGGAGTACTTAATATGGTAAAAAGAGCTGTGGGAGCACCAAGGCATGACTCATCCTCACTGCAGTGTCACAGTCCTTTACTCCAACTACTTTAAAGATCTTCAGCAGATCTAAAGTATTGAAGCAATTGGCTGATTTTAGGAGGTCCTCGCCTGAAATTTTGTATTTTCAGCTCATTCTTTTAACTAGAATTTAGTTATTTATTTTGAACATTTGCTCACTCATTTCCTGCCTGTTTCTCCCTCAAAATGGCCTCTTAACATTAAAGGGCAAACTGTTAATTTAAACATAATGTTAAAATACAGCATAGCCTTGATCTCTTATATTCTTGTGGGATGTTAAGGACACCACAACTTGTGATGGGTGCCCTTTGGTGCTGAGTTTCTCTTAGACCCAAAGATAAATTAAATAAAAATTAATCATTCCAAGTCTTTCTGCTATAGCTGGTTCAAATTCAGTTAGATTCTTTCCTGATGTTGTATCAGACCCAAGGTAAATATTTTTATTGAAACCAACAAGTCCTCTGCATCTGTGACAGGTAGAATGTAGAACCCCTGTTGGTGTCAGTGATTTGTGCATAGATAGTTTTGAGGAATGGACCCTTTATGTTACTCCCAAACAATTTTGTTGCTCTTATGCCTACTTAGCCTTAGCCTAGTGGAATAATGCCATTACAACACCAACTCACATTCTAATAAGAAAAGGAGTACTTGTGGCACCTTAGAGACTAACCAATTTATTTGAGCATGAGCTTTCGTGAGCTACAGCTCACTTCATCGGATGCATACATGAAAGCTCATGCTCAAATAAATTGGTTAGTCTCTAAGGTGCCACAAGTACTCCTTTTCTTTTTGCGAATACAGACTAACACGGCTGTTACTCTGAAACCTGTCACATTCTAATGCTTCTGCCTACACCTTAAGTCCTTAAAACTTGAATATTAAAAGTAACAAACCTATTTAAGATTAAAAAAATTGATATTGTCCATCACTGTCATGATATGCTTTCAACCTTAATTCAGTTTTTTCTGGGAGTGTACACTTCTTAGTGATCGGCCTCCACTTTTCCCAGGGAGGAGCCCTCAGACTCCACTACTTTGAGACTGGGTCCCTGGCTTCAACATAACGTTTCTTATCATGGTTTCATTAGCAGGCTCAAATGAGCTTGGACCTCCATTGGAAACTTCTCCCCTTGGGGGCTATGCAGCCAGCAGTGTTTGCAGTGATAAATCATTAGTCAAGCTGAATACAGTGTTCAGGGACATTGAGTTAAAATGGTAAAGAAAACCGTAAACACACAGCTTTCCCCATACCTGCCAGCTTCCCTTTCTGGGTTAGGAAGGTCCATCTTTGCACTGGCATACAAGGCAGACTCCTGCCTGCAGCTAGCCTCCCTGGTCCTGCCCAACCGTTCCAGAGTGGATTCCTCCCTTCTCATGGGTGAGGAATTTCCTTATGCCAGTCTCTTAACACATTAGTCCTTTGTGTCCGTTGCAGTCATGCTGTTTTCACATGCACATTCCTCCCCTTCTTGGGTTTAGGTAGGGGGAGGAGTTGTAGTTTGACATATAATGGCCAATCTATATCTAAAAAGTTCCCTTGACCGGCAGCAATTGGAAATTTATGGTCTGGTCATTGTTCTCTGTTGCATTTCCAAGGTAGCATGCTTCACTTTTTGGTAGTTCTCGATAGTTCATTTATACCAACCTTTAGACATATCTATGTGTTCCCCATCCAGTGACTGTTTTGGGAAAAATGTCTCAGGAAAGAAGTTAATCCCTTGAAACCAGATAGGTCACTATACAAAAGTGATTGGGTAAACTCACTCACATAGTTCTCATAAAAAATAAAACCGAAGTTTCCCATGTTCTCCACAATCACATAGGTTGATTATTTAATATATCATATAGTCTATTTAGTCTTTCAGTGAGAAATTATTCTGTGTGTATTGTGCAAGGGAGTGTTCAGTGGGGTGAGGGGTTCATTATGTTCTTGTAGTTTTGAAAAGAATAGCAATATTTTAGGAGTGCGAGTGCACATTGGTCTAGGGATTTCTAAAATTAATCCTACAAAAATCAGTGTCCATAACCCAAGTTCTCCTACCAGAATGCCAAAAACAGACTTTATTAATCCTACAAATTACTTTTATAGTTTCTCTAGGACCTTGATATGATTCAGACATAAATTCACAGCTCTTTCAGCAACTATTGAAATCCTCCCAAAATTAACTTTCTGTTACCTCAGTTTTCTAGAATAACTTCAGCAATTATCAATAGAAAAAGGTCACCTTCTCTGGAGCACTAAACCTGGAATCCCAACCAAAATAGTGACTGTATCATTTGAAGAGCAGAAAAATGTTAGAGGGCTGGGGACAGTACAGTTTTGTACATTTTTTTTTTAAAAAAAGCAAGTAGAAGGAAAACAGTAAAATGATTTTTTCCTCTTGCAACAGGGCAACTCACCATGTAACCAAGGTGATTAACTCAACACTTTCATGCAGCTCTTCAAAGCTACAGTATTGCCAACGCCAATTGTTCAAAAATCATGAGTCAGGCTTATCAAAAATCACAAGATTGGCTTTAAAATAATGAGATTATGTAAAAATAATATATTCTTTTTATCTGATTTTTGAGCCTTTAGAGTACACTGGGTCGCATTTTGAAGCTTTCTCCACAGCCAGGAGGGCTAGAAAGTTAATTTTTCTTTAAGAATGAAGGCTGAAATCATCACATATCCACTTGATTCCAGGAGCTGGGGCTTTAAGGAAAATAATACTTATCATGAAACTCGTGACAAAATCATGAGACTTGGCAACATAGCTCTTAGCTATGGAAGTCTAGGGTTACACGACTGAAACTTATTTCAGATAATGAATTTCCCTGAAACCTTTTCAGTGCGGTGATAGTAACATCACAGGAGCTTGGAGAAACATAACAAGCCAACAGGATATATTGCTAACTCAAAAGGCAAAATAGACATCATTAAAACCCTCATGGGTTGCATCCACAGCCTGAAACTCCTAACCTCTGACATATTTCAAAACCCCATCTAAAAAAATGGATTTTCTAATTTTAGTTTGAGAAATTATAGATTCATTAGTACTCTCTAAAGTGAAAATACTTTAAACCCAGTAATTTTAATCTTCAGAGCACTTTACAAATGTTAATCGTGATTGAGTCTCACAATTCCCTGTTCCTGAAGAAATAAGTAGGTGATATTTCTGTTTTGCTGACAGGAAACTGAGGGAGAGTGTCTTTGCCTTGTCCAAGGCCACTATCAGAAGTAATCAGAAGTAGTTCTTAGAAGGTCCTAGTATAGTTAGGAGAAGGATTGCTAAGGATACCAGAACCTCCTGGAGACAATTTTGGGTTAAATGTTCATTGTTTTGTAAACTGGAGCAGAGAAAATTCACAGGTTGTAGGGGAAGTGTGCAAACCCAGGCTGAACATCCTCACACTGCCAAAATATCTGTCCCCTCATCCCAAGTCTCAGCACTCCTGGTGCTTAGGGTTAAGTTCTGACTTGATGGTCATATTTAGGGATGTTCTGCTGGGTAGTGCACCTGCACATCACCCAACTATAAGCCCATGCATTTATAGAAAAGCTGAGTCTCAATGGCATTTTCCCTTTTTTGTTGCCTCTTGAGGCTTTGGAGTTTGCCAGGTAGCTGGTCCCCTACTTTCAGAGGGAACCATCAGGTAGGACCAGTGCTCTTCTGTAACAGAATTACTGTGGTCTAGTAGTCTGCAAAGAGAGTTTAAGTTTTTCCTAAAGTATATCATACCACCATGTAGATTTTCCCCGGAGGGAAGGTGTTGCCAGACAAAGCTGAGTTGAATTCTGTAGCAGGGGTTCTCAGTCTTTTTTTTTTTTTTTTTTATCAGGCCCTCCCAGTATGCTATAAAAACTCCGTGGCCCATCTGTGTCGCCAGAACTCGTTTTCTGCACATAAAAGCCAGCACCGGTGTTAGGGGATAGCAAGCAGGGCAATTTCCTGGGGCCCCACGCCACAGCAGGCTCCACAAAACTAAGTTGCTAAGTTTTAAGGCTTCAACTTCAGCCCCAGGTGGCAGAGTTTAGGACCCTGGGCTTCAGCTCTGCACAGCGGGGCTTCAGCTTTCTGCCTTGAGCTCTAGTGAGTCTAACACTGACCCTGCTTGGTGGACCCCCTGAAACCTGCTTGTGGTCCCCCGGGGGCCCCGGACCCCTGATTGAGAACTACTGTTCTATAGGACCCAGAAAGCCTGTTTGCTCCCTGTTTTAACAGGATGCACAGGGGGAAGGCCATCCATCCAATAGGAGTAGGGCTATAAAAGAAGCCAAATGTCCTTACTAGGGAAGCTCTGTGTTTAGAAGCTGCTGGTAAGAGGGTAGGATTTTCTTTTTCATTTTTCTTTTTGTTTCTGTTTGTTGTTTTTAAATAAGGCAGGGAAAATGTGGATCAATTAAAACTATTACTTTATGAATACAGGCTGAGAACTGAATTCTCCTCCCTCCTTTGTCTTTAAATGCTGCCTACACCATAATTTCCCAGTCCTGAAAGTCTACTGGAGTGCCAGGAGATGAGCTGATTGTCCTCTTACTCTTTGCCCAACATGTCCTCCTTAGTCCAGTGCAGTACCTGCACTAGAGTTGAGGGCTAGGATTACCAACCCTCCAGGATTGTCCTGGAGTCTAAAGATTGTCATGTGATGAAACCTCCAGGAATACATCCAGTCAAAACTGACAGCTCTACAAGGGGCAGGTCAGGTCTTGCAAGGCCTAGGGGAGTAGCTACAAACCAGAGCTGAATGTAGCAGCAAAAAGAGCATTTTCCTTATCTCTTTGCCCTCTACTACGTTACTTCCTGGCCCTTCAGAAAACCATTAGAATTTGAGAAGAGTATTGGCTGTGCCTGGCAACCCCTAAAATCAAAAGCGTAGAGTAATATCCAGTTGGTCCTCCCTAACAATCCTAGGGATCAGTTGAAGCAGGAGATGACTATTGAGCCTTCAAAGCAACAATAAGTAGTGAGGAATGCTGGGACTTCATGGGGAAGGAGCATCTCTCTAGGACAATGGTCCCCAAATTTGCACACCCTCAGGGGCCAGGAGCAGAGCTCTGGGGGGAAAGGGACACGAACAGGGATAAGGAGGTTGGGACTGCAGCTGGGGGTGGGTCTGGGGCCGGGAGCAGCTGGGCTGCGGTGGGGGCTGGCAGCCCAGCCCCGAGCCAGGTGTAGCTCTACTCCTTGCCTTGCCCCCAGTCTTGGCCCTGGACTGGGAATGGAGCTGTAGCCAGTGGCCAAGGCTGGGGGCTGGTGTGGGGCTGGGAGGGGAGCCGCCCCAAGGCTGAGGACGGGTCTAGTCGTAGGGCTGGGAGCCAGGACATGACGGGGCAGGACCAGAATAGAGCTGGGGCTGGGGAAGAGCTGGGTGATGCTCCCTCTGCTGGCCCAGGCCGGATGTTGATTTTACACACGCACGCGCACACACACACACACACACACGCACACACACGCTATTACATTTTAAAGTATTAAATATTCATGGATCTTAATATGACAAATGCACAGAGCTCTTAAATTGTGTTCTATGACCTCTTCCCTTGCCAAAAAGAGAGGTGTTTAGAAAGTATTGTAACTTGTTTTGTACATTTTAGGAAAAAAGAAAGGCCTAATTTACTGGCTTAGTCATTTCAGTGAAGTTAATATGGCACGTCAAATGGTTGCTGGAGATGTAAGTTTTATTCTTTCTCTTTAAAAAAAAAATTCAAGGTTGATAAATTGTAAAAGGAGTTATGTGTCTAAATCCTCTAGTCAGCCTTGAAACCTCAACCTCTAATCCTTTTCCTTGCAGGGAACTCACAGAACTAGGTCCTGTAATTCTATGCGTCAGCCAGTTGTCACTGGACACAGAGCAAGCATTTCCCCATATACAAACTTTATAAGCCCATGTCATGATATTGGAGTATTTGCATAAAAAGTGCATAAGTTAATGTAATCAATTATCATACTTAGTATTGGAGATATACATGTATGAATTAAATTATCAAACCAGTGTTCTGTGGTGCACATTTTTGATTGGATGCAAATAGACAGGATGGAATGCTGGTATGCTTGTGGGGGCAAAGGAACTTCGCATGCATTGTTCAAGAAGTAAAACATTAACTGCGTTTCTTGAGTTTCTCACACTTTGGTTTGTTACCTATAATGTTTTTAAAAGTCACCATTCATTAAAACCGTTGATATGTCTGCAGCCTTAATTTCATTTTAGCAAAATTTGTTTGTATGATATTAATGGCAAATCATGTCCTTTGTATATATAAAAAGGTCTAGGCGTGTTGAGCACAATGAACATTCTGTGGATCATGTCCAATATATGTGAAGTTTTTCTTAACCATCTACAAAAGGATGTATAATAAGAGAAAGTTCACTTTCATGTCTGAATGGGTTAGCTTTTTGACCACATACCTGCAAATGCATTCACGATGGACAGCAAGAAGGCTGCTGCATTTACTTGTTGACCCTTATCTCTCTGGTTTGTCTTCAGAATATGTTGTATGGCATACCGTTGTTTTAGACTTTGAGGATAATGTGTTTACTTTGGATATATTTTCCCCAATCTGTTGCTCACTGCATTTATTTAAGTAACTGATTCCCGATGGGTTCTGTAAAAGACAACGTAAAGGTTACCTAGAATAAACAAGATTTACAAATTCACCATAACATGTACAAGACCTTTACCGGTTCCCTAAGTGGTTCAGGAGTTACTAACTGGAAGACATCTGATGTATGCCCCACCCCTTGGCCTTTCACAATTTCCTTAATTCAAAAAAATATATATGCTGAAATGCTATATATGGAATGTATACTAAATGTTTCAGTGTTGTGAAATGGTTAGAACTTAATCTTAGGTGTGACCTAGGGTATGTTATAACAAGTAGGCCTGTGAGAGGGGCAATGCAGTACTCAGGCAATACCTGAACCCAGAAAATGGTTTTTAGTAACTTTTATTGCTAATAAAAGTGATCCCTGTGTTTGATGGTGCTGATAGCTTTGTTTTGGATGTCTAAGTTCTGAATTCTGTCAATAACTATGTTTCTATTGGTGGAATGATTTATTTGGAAATCATCTTGATGCCTTTGTCTTTTGGAAAAAACACAGTATTCAGTGTTTTCTTCAGAAATGTGTGTGTTAGATCTGGAACTAGTTTTGTCAGTGATGGTTTGGCAGTTTAGTGCAGGTAATCATTCGGAAATTCAGATGTTTATCAAGAGTGAACGCAAATTACATCGGCATGAGGTCCAGGATTTAAAATTTTCAATCCTGGATCTGTGACAGTAAAGTACAGTTGGACCAAAATGTAATGCTCGAGAACTCTCAGGACTTTAAGTGCATGCCATATAGCATTAGACAGCTGAGGTTCCAATAGGTAATAGTTCATTTTGGGCCAGGCAATTAGCGAGATGCTAGATCATAAAGCGTTATTCTGATTCCTAGCTTGATTTAATCCTATTATTTTCATTTACGACATAGAATCATAGAATATCAGGGTTGGAAGGGACCTCAGGAGGTCATCTAGTCCAACCCCCTGCTCAAAGCAGGACCAATCCCCAACTAAACCATCCCAGCCAGGGCTTTGTCAAGCCTGACCTTAAAAATATCTAAGGAAGGAGATTCCACCACCTCCCTAGGTAACGCATTCCAGTGTTTCACCACCCTCCTACTGAAAAAGTTTCTCCTAATATACAACCTAAACCTTGTCCACTGCAACTTGAGACCGTTACTCCTTGTTCTGTCATCAGCTCCCACTGAGAACAGTCTAGATCCATCCTTTTTGGAACCCCCTTTCAGGTAGTTGAAAGCAGCTATCAAATCCCCCCTCATTCTTCTCTTCCGCAGACTAAACAATCCCAGTTCCCTCAGGCTCTCCTCCTAAGTCATGTGTTCCAATCCCCTAATGATTTTTGTTGCCCTCCGCTGGACTCTTTCCAATTTTTCCACATCCTTCTTGTAGTGTGGGGCCCAAAACTGGACACAGTACTCCAGATGAGGCCTCACCAATATCGAATAGAGGGAAACGATCACGTCCCTCGATCTGCTGGCAGTGCCCCTACATATACATCCCAAAATGCCATTGGCCTTCTTGGCAACAAGGGCACACTGTTGACTCATATCCAGCTTCTCGTCCACTGTAACCCCTAGGTCCTTTTCTGCAGAACTGCTGCTGAGCCATGGTGTAGTGATTAGTACGTAGAGAACTCCTAGGGGTAGAAATCAGTTATGTAGATTTTTATCATCTGAGAGCTTGAAACCCAGCTTTTAAATGGCAGAACATTAATCCTAATCATAGTGATTTTTGATATAGTGGCAGCTAAAGTTATGTCAAAGTGTGTGTGTGGTGGTGGGGAAAGTAAGATGATAAGAATAGTGGTTTTAAAGTCTGCTTTCTCCTTATCTACCAGGGCTGGAAACATTTTTTATTAGACCAATATAAATGCTTTTAGATCCAGTAAACATTTTTGTAAGCACTGTTTTTAGATTAGTGATTAGAAAGAAAAGATGAAATTTGCTTATCCTAAAAAAGCCTCGTACTGAGTCATGATAAATCCCTTCTCTCATGACTGTCCCTCCGCAGTCACTGTATAGCCTCCACATCTACTCAGTGACAAGCTCAGTCGTTTTATATAAGCCCTCAATACTACAATAGATCTTGTCTTTATCAATCTGCTGTTTTGCCTTGTGTGGGGCTGGGGTGTTGACTTATGGACTTCTACATTCTTGACAGGTCTCGTTTGTCTTGTGTTGAATTTATTCAGGAACCAGTGGGAAGCACACTTTCAATACTGACTTGTCTCTATTGATAAGATAGATTAGACAGGAACTTCCCAAACATTCTTGGAGTGCGAAAAGATGCCTTAGAAGTTTTAACTATTTTGATTTCTTCAAATAATGTCTGTTTCAATGTAAAATGAAATTGTGCCATAAGGAATAGAGTTAATTAATTTCCTTCTTGTCTGTTGTTCATGCTAATTGAGCCATTGCGCACACAATGACTATTAGCATTCACAAGTGACCAATTTGCATATGCAAAAATTTGATTTTTTTCCGCCTCCAGAACAGAAGCACAGGCATTTTGAAAATTTTACCCATGAAATTTCAACCTCTTGTTTTCTTTAACTTTGAAAATCATTCTTCAACTCATGTACAAAATGTTATGACCAGTGCCTAAGCAATTTAACAGATATTGCTGAAATGAGAAGAGGTTGATATTAATTAATTCATTTTCACTGCTGCTTGTAGCAAAGGATTATATATTTAAGTTGGAAATCTAAAGGGTCTATCATTAGTGTTCAACCCATTAATTATGCTTCATTATAGAAAAACGGGGAGTAAATTTAGTTTTGCAATCTGTATATAATTTTTTGGACATATGGAGGCTTCAGTCTGATTTTATTCTTTGTTTTATTCTGTATTAAATATACAGTATTTAAAATTAGTCAAATTCCATTTCATGAGTTTACATGCAGGATAGGGATTAAGAATGCTTTACTTAATTCCAAAATTAACAGGCTTTTTTTTCTAGAATTTGTGTATATCTTTTTAACTTCCTCTTCATTTCTTCCTGCTGCCCATATTTTTAGTGGGACACAGGACAGAATGGAAATTTACTATGTAGCTCCTTGAAGATGAGCACCAGTCGCAATCACTGTAACAGTTTCCTCTTCCAGGCATTGCTCCAAAGTTGCTGAAGGCCAAGGTCAACTTAGTTTTGTTGTGATTCCTATTTCAAGTAGCAACATCTATTAATTGCAGCAGTATTGTTCTCGGATCTCCATTTAACTAATATGACAGATTAACTACAGTATATACATTAATCACAATCCTTAGTAGAAAAGGGAAAGACTCTGACACTGATCTTAAAAGCAACATATCTGATTTTAGTTTGATTTGTTTCTTCACTAAACTAATTCTGTTGAGTCTAGAGAGATGCTCTACAGTAAATATAAAAATCATCCTAGGGGTTTGATTGTGCATTGAATGACCTCTCCATATTAGGGGTATGTTATGTTAAAAATGGCATACTTGCTGAGGGCTCCTTCACAAGCTATTTGTTTACAGTTCTTCTAGTGACAACCTGTTAAATATAAATATATCCCAAAACACTAACAATGGTCACAAAACCATAATGAATAATTACTGCAAGAAATAAATAAGCACAAGAAAGTAAAAAATGGAAATTTCTACTTCTCTTTACCACTCTTTTTCCTTCTGTACTGTTAGATAACCCCTTACTGTGTGGCTAGGATCCAGTTAATCAGTCTCTTCAGAAAACAGTTTATGACAACTAACCTTGCTACAAGTACCAGAAGGCTGTTCTGGCCTTTTTTTTTAATTATAGATTCTCCTAACGAGGTTGGAATTTGATTGAAGGCATATCCAATAATGGCCAGTTCAGAGTGGTGTGTTATTCAGTGGTACTGGATGTACTTGTTTCCAAAACTGCCAGACTGATTATTACTAACACATATTTAATTGCATATAATTGTGAACTTTTAGTTTTGCCTTTAAGCAAGTACAAAACAAAAAAAGATACTTCTGTGCTAAAAAGAAAATGTATAGTGTAATTAGACCATAGTGCTGCTACTTCATGAAAAATTGTAGAGAAATTTGGGAAAGGTTTGTATTGCTGTGTCTGTTCCAAAATTCACAAACATCTGTGATTACTCAACAAATTTACTTGAAATAGTGACATTCTGTAAAACATTTAGGGACCTCCAATTCTGTGACTTACTTCCTAATCTCCTCCTTGAAATAAAATATCCCAAATCTGATTTTCAGGGCAGTCTGCAAAACTAATGTATTTTCTCAACCTTTGGGGCAGAAAGGGAAAACTGAGGGTTGGTATTTTGAAGGGGATCCTGGGGCATTATTATAGCTTTCTACTATTATTGTTTTGACTAGCTGTTGTCTGTGTGAGTGAAATTATTCTCTGGAGTTTATGTGTTTACTGTGTTCTCAAGGTTTTTGTCTAAGGTGCCTAGTGCATGAGAGAGCTATTTTTTGTTTTTCATCTAAAAGTCAAAAGAAACAAATAATAAATGCTCATTTTAGGAATGATACAGCAGCAAAACATTGTGAAGTACCTGAGTTTCCAGGGCAGGGATGACACAATCCCTAACTGGTTTGGATTGCATCCTGGAATGTTATACTACGTCTGCTTGTGACTAATGAGCTTCATCTGCAGTGTCAAGATTAGTTAATACAGTTTTGATTTACAAAAAATATTTTAACTTGATATTCTTTTTGAATTAATTTTTGTGAAATAACACTTTCTTATTTTGCTCTCATAATTTAATAGCATCCAAACAAACTTTTAGTAAAATTTTGATTCCTGGTGGGGAAAAACATTGCATACCAAGATATTTTCCCAAGACTTTATAGTTTTTTTTTTTAAATTAAATTTAAACATAAACTGCACAAGTTTGGAGTTAAATTAAAAATTATAACTAACTAGCAACAAGAATATACCACTATGATTGAAATAATGCCATTAAAAATGAATGTTATCACAGGATAATATGCTCCTGCTGACACACACACTTCAAGACCTGAGTAAAATATAAATGGTAAGGCAAAGGAGAGAGGTTTACTTTTTACAGCCGGTGATGTTGCTCCTATGACAATGTTATGTTAAATGACTTTCATACAGTTAGATCAAAGGACTGATGGAACATATATAATCATTTAAAGATGAATGCTGGTGTCATATACTAGCACTTCCTCACTGTATCATTATTGAGTTGCTTCATTCTCTCGTATGTCTACACTACGAAATTAGGTCGAATTTATAGAAGTCGGTTTTGTAGAAAGCGTTTTTATACAGTCGATTGTGTGTGTCCCCACACAAATGCTCTAAGTGCATGTAGTCGGCAGAGTGTGTCCACAGTACCGAGGCAACCGTCGACTTCCGGAGCTATTCCACAGTTCCTGCAGTCTCCGCTGCCCATTTGAATTCTGGGTAGAGATCCCAGTGCCTGATGGGGCTAAAACATTGTCATGGGTGGTTCTGGGTACATATGGTCAGGGCCCCCTTCCCTCCCTCCTTCCGTGAAAGCAAGGGCAGACAATTGTTTTGCGCCTTTTTTCTTGAGTTACCTGTGCAGATGCCATACCACGGCAAGCATGGAGCCCGCTCAGCTAACCGTCACGGTATGTCTCCTGGGTGCTGGCAGATGCAGCAATTCATTGCTTTTTGGCAGCAGACAGTGCAGTATGACTGGTAGCTGTCGTTGACGTAGTCCAGGGTGCTCTTTTAACCAACCTCGATGAGGTCAGGGGCGCCTGGGCAAACATGGGAGTGACTCAGCCAGGTCATTTCCCTTTTAAGTTTTGTCTAAATGCGATTGAGTCCGACCGGCAGTGCACTGTCTTTTAATCAGCAGCCAGGAGAAGACGATGGCCAGCAGTCATACTGCACCATCTTCTGCCGAGCACCCAGGAGATGACAATGGCTAGTGGTCGTACTGCAAAGTCTGCTGCCAGCAAGATGTATAAAGATAGATGAAGTGGCTCAAAACAAAAAATAGACCAGATTTGTTTTGTATTCGTTTTCTCCTTCCTCTGTGAAATCAATGGCCTGCTAAACCCAGTTTTGAGTTCTATCCTTGAGGTTTTGAGTTCTGTTTTGAGGGGGCCATTCGGTTTTTCGCAAAGCCACCCCCTTTGTTGATTTTAATTCCCTGTAAGCCAACCCTGTAAGCCATGTCATCAGTTGCCCCTCCCTCCGTCAGGGCAATGGCAGACAATCGTTCCGCGCCTTTTTTCTGTGCAGATGCAATACCATGGCAAGTATGGAGCCCGCTCAGATCACTTTCGCAATTAGGAGCACATTAAACACCACACGCATTATCCAGCAGTATATGCAGCACCACGACCTGGCAAAGCGAAACGGGGCTAGTAGGCGACGTCAGCGCGGTGACGAGAGTGATGAGGACATGGACACAGACTTCTATCAAAGCACGGGCCCTGGCAATGTGAGCATCATGGTGCTAATGGGGCAGGTTCATGCGGTGGAACGCCGATTCTGGGCTCGGGAAACAAGCACAGACTGCTGGGACTGCATAGTGTTGCAGGTCTGGGACGATTCCCAGTGGCTGTGAAACTTTCGCATGCGTAAGGGCACTTTCATGGAACTTTGTGGCTTGCTTTCCCCTGCCCTGAGGCGCAATAATACCAAGATGAGAGCAGCCCTCACAGTTGTGAAGTGAGTGGCAATAGCCCTATGGAAGCTTGCAACGCCAGACAGCTACCAGTCAGTCGGGAATCAATTTGGATTGGGCAAATCTACTGTGGGGGCTTCTGTGATGCAAGTAGCCCACGCAATCAAAGATCTGCTGATATCAAGGGTAGTGACTCTGGGAAATGTGCAGGTCATAGTGGATGGCTTTGCTGCAGTGGGATTCCCTAACTGTGGTCAGGCCATAGACAGAACCCATATCCCTATCTTGGGACCGGACCACCAGGGCAGCCAGCACATAAACCGCAAGGGGTACTTTTCAATAGTGCTGCAAGCACTGGTGGATCACAAGGGATGTTTCACCAACATCAACGTGGGATTGCCGGGAAAGGTACATGACGCTCGCATCTTCAGGAACTCTGGTCTGTTTCAAAATCTGCAGGAAGGGACTTTATTCCCAGACCAGAAAATAACTGTTGGGGATGTTGAAATGCCTATAGTTATCCTTGGGGACCCAGCCTACCCCTTAATGCCATGGCTCATGAAGCCATACACAGGCAGCCTGGACAGTAGTCAGGAGCTGTTCAACTACAGGCTGAGCAAGTGCAGAATGGTGGTAGAATGTGCATTTTGATGTTTAAAAGCTCACTGGCGCAGTTTACTGACTTGGTTAGACCTCAGCGAAACCAATATTCCCACTGTTATTACTGGTTGCTGTGCGCTCCACAATCTCTGTGAGAGTAAGGGGGAGACATTTATGGCGGGGTGGGAGGTTGAGGCAAATCGCCTGGCTGCTGGTTACGCACAGCCAGACACCAGGGTGGTTAGAAGAGCACAGGAGGGCACGGTGTGCATCCAAGAAGCTTTGAAAACCAGTTTCATGCCTGGCCAGGCTACGGTGTGAAAGTTCTGTTTGTTTCTCCTTGATGAAACCCCCCCGCCCCTTGGTTCACTTGATTTCCCTGTAAGCTAACCACCCTCCCCTCCTCCCTTCGATCACCACTTGCAGAGGCAATAAAGTCATTGTTGTTTCACATTCATGCATTCTTTATTAATTCATCACACAAATAGAGGGATAACTACCAAGGTAGCCCAGAAGGGGTGGTGGAGGAGAGAAGCAGCAGGAGGGGTGGTGGAGGAGGGAAGGACAAGGCCACACAGCACTTTAAAAGTTTAAAACTTTAAAACCTATTGAATGCCAGCCTTCAGTTGCTTGGGCAATCCTCTGGTGTGGAGTGCCGGGTGGCCAGAGGCCCCCCCACCGCGTTCTTGGGCGTCTGGGTGAGAAGGTTATGGAACTTGGGGAGGAGGGCGGCTGGTTACACAGGGGCTGTAGCAGCGGTATGTGCTCTTTCCTGCAGCTCAACCATATGCTGGAGCATATTAGTTTGATCCTCCAGCAGCCTCAGCATTGAATCCTGCTTCCTATCATCAGGCTGCCACCACCTTTCAGCTTCATCCCTCTCTTCAGTCCGCCACCTCTCCTCCCAGTCATTTTGTGCTTTCCTGCGCTCTGACATTTTCTGCCTCCACACATTCGTCTGTGCTCTGTCAGTGTGGGAGGACAGCATGAGCTCAGAGAACATTTCATCGCGAGTGTGTTTTTTTCGCCTTCTGATCTTCACTAGCCTCTGGGAAGGAGAAGATCCTGTGATCCTTGAAACACATGCAGCTGGTGGAGAAAAAGAAAGGGACAGTGGTATTTAAAAAGACACATTTTATAGAACAATGGCTACACTCTTTTACAGTAAACCTTGCTGTTAACATTACATACATAGCACATGTGCTTTTGCTCCAAGGTCGCATTTTGCCTCCCCCCAGCGCATGGCTAGCCCCTCCACCTTCCCCCCTCCTCGTGGCTAACAGCGGGAACATTTCTGTTCAGCTACAGGCAAACAGCCCAGCAGGAACGGGCACCTCTGAATGTCCCCTTAAGAAAGCACCCTATTTCAACCAGGTGACCATGAATGATATCACTCTCCTGAGGATAACACGGAGAGATAAAGAACGGATGTTGTTTGAATGCCAGCAAACATACACTGTAATGCTTTGTTCTACAATGATGCCCAAGTACGTGCTACTGGCCTGCAGCGGTAAAGTGTCCTACCATGGTGGATGGAATAAGGCTGCCCTCCCCAGAAGGCTTTGATTAGGCTTTGGGAGTACATCCAGGAGAGCCGCGAATGCCAGGGCAAATTAATCATTAAACATGCTTGCTTTTAAACCATGTATAGTATTTTAAAAGGTACACTCACCAGAGATCCCTTCTCCGCCTGGCGGGTCCAGGAGGCGGCTTTGGGTGGGTTTGGGGGGTACTGGCTCCAGGTCCAGGGTGAGAAACAGTTCCTGGCTGTCGGGAAAACCGGTTTCTCCACTTGCTTGCAGTGAGCTATCTACAACCTTATCATTTTCCTCATCCCCAAAAGCTGCTTCCGTGTTGCCTCCATCTCCATTGAAGGAGTCAAACAACATGGCTGGGGTAATGGTGGCTGAACCCCCTAAAATGGCATGCAGCTCATCATAGAAGCGGCATGTTTGGGGCTCTGACCCGGAGCGACAGGTCGCCTCTCTGGTATTCTGGTAGGCTTGCCTCAGCTCCTTCAGTTTCACGCGGCACTGCTTCGGGTCCCTGTTATGGCCTCTGTCCCTCATGCCCTGGGAGATTTTGACAAATATTTTGGCATTTCGAAAACTGGAACGTAGTTCTGATAGCACGGATTCCTCTCCCCACATAGTGATCAGATCCCGTACCTCCCATTTGGTCCATGCTGGAGCTCTTTTGCGATTCTGGGACTCCCTCATAGTCACCTCTGCTGATGAGCTCTGCATGGTCACCTGCAGCTTGCCGCACTGGCCAAACAGGAAATTGAAATTAAAAAGTTCGCGGGCCTTTTCCTGTCTACTTGGCCAGCGCATCTGAGTTGAGAGTGCTGTCCAGAGCAGTCACAATGGAGCACTCTGGGATAGCTCCCGGA
The DNA here is from genome assembly GCF_965152235.1 of Eretmochelys imbricata. Lineage (NCBI taxonomy): Eukaryota > Metazoa > Chordata > Testudines > Cheloniidae > Eretmochelys > Eretmochelys imbricata. The sequence goes on along the minus strand of NC_135578.1, from coordinate 38,279,298 downwards.
GGCCAATACCGTCTAATTGCGTCCACAGTACCCCAAATTAGACCCAGCAAGGCCGATTTCAGCGCTAATCCCCTTGTTGGGGGTGGAGGAAGGAAATAGATTTTAAGAGCCCTTTAAGTCGAAAAAGGGCTTTATCGTGTGGACGGGTGCAGGGTTAAATTGTTTTAACGCTGCTAAATTCGACCTCAACTCCTAGTGTAAACCAGATATTCTTGTTTGCTGTAGTGAATTAGACATCTCTTATCCATGGAAATACAACTTAAATAATGTATGAAGCTATACTTGTATAAATATGATGATTTCTTTAAGTTTTATTTATATTTTTGTCAGCAAGTAAAAAATAACTATCTTGAAATATGGAACAGACTCTACCAGTATCAATTATATTCTGCTGATATGTCCTTATTATCTCCTCCATGAAACATTTAAATTTTGAAATGTTAACCTTTCAACATACTTTATAAACCCCAACCTTGATTATCTTATTCAAGATGAGAGTATAGATTCACTGTATTTTAAAACAAAATTTATTTATTTTATCAGCTAAAGCATGCTATGACTTTAATCATTGCTACTTTGTTTTATTTGGTATTTTCTCTCTTTTACCCAAAGTGAAAGAAGAAATATTAAATACTGAAGAAAAAAATTGGATGTATTTAGTGCTTGCAAAATGCAAGACTAAGGTTTATATGACTTGAGCTGTTGCTCAATGCAGCAAGACAATCTGTAGGTTGTGCCAGTCCTAATTTGAAACATGTGACTTTCTAATCTTCATCTTCTGTTGAGTAGATGCTAATACGATTTCAGATTGTTTGGTAGTTTGGATACCTGAAGAATAGTATTAAACAACTTTAAACTCATTTTCAGTTATTAGAGACAGTATTTGTACCTATCTTTCCAGAGCAGACGAGTCAGTAGCTGAAACTACAGCACTCTAATTTTTAACACTTTAGATATTTCAGCACTCTGAAGAATAAGTACATATTTGCCTGTATATGTCTAGAATTTCTTTTTAAGGAAATGGAGAACATAATCTTTATTTAGTTGTAAAGATGCTGTAATTTCAGTTTTAGGGTAGCTAGCTGGTTAGTCTGAAATTGCAATGAAGGGAAATAATGTAGCAATTTTTTCAAGTTTGTTCATATTTGGATTTATGAGAGGTTAGGGTATTTTTTGCCTGTTAGTGTGTTGATATACTGGTGAATTCAGCCTTGTTTCCCATTATACACTAAGCAAAAAATTAAAGGACTCTTTGGGTAGTAGAAAACATGATAGACTACCTCTATGCTACAAAACATCGATGTTATCAGTACAGCTGGTTGGAAAATGGAAAAACAATTTCATGATAAGTTTCAGGATGGTTTTCAGTTCCTAGGGTTCAAAATGGATCCTTTGTTCTTTTTTCCATTCCCCACCCCAAATTACCTTTGAATTCTTTACATTTCTATTTGTATATTTTTCATTGTTTAAGTATTTTCCTTTCATCTATCTTTTTTCCCAGTCTTTTTGAAAACTGACAACTTGTTTATTTTTTTTATTTTGAAAAAAAGGCCACTTCTTTATGTGACTAGCATTTCTAGTAATAGAAAGAACATGTCCATCTTTTAAACAATTTTTCATGTCTTCCAAGGCATGATTTCTAGTGTGGCATTTGTGGGAGATATGAGGCTATTTCATGGAACTGTTATAAAATCAGATTAATTATTTTTAGTAGTAGCATCTCGAGCCTCTGATCAGAGCCTCATTGTCCTTGGCAAGATGGCTCCTCCCCCAAGAAGTTTACAATCTAAGTAGTTTTGTTGACTAGATTCAGCATCATATACAGAAGCTCAAATTAGTTTGTCTTGCGCAGTTAGGGAGCTGGATGGATATTTCATTGAATAGGGGTCTCCTGAAGGCCAAATCCTATAGTCCTTACCGAGTCCTTACCCAGTGAAAACCTGTGGAAATTTTGACTGATTAAGGTCTGTAGTACTAAGCCCTCACACTTTTCAGTATAAAGTGATTAATTCTCCCATTTTTATAAGTGACTAAACTGAAGCACTGAGAGTAAAGTCACATGTCAATGGAAAAATTAGGTATAGAACAGAATAATTTCTTACTGCTTTGGTACTGAGTTGGAACAGATATGTTGGGTAATAGCCACAGAAATAGTAGAAATTGTGAGTTTTGAAAAACCAAAACTACCCGTCTCTCTCTTTGCCATTTATTTTTTCTTACTGATACTTAATGTATTTTTAATGTTTAAGTAAGTGCAGTATGTCACAGAAGCAAGCTATTTTTCTATTGATATTGCTATTCCCTCTGAACAAACTGGAGAAATGACAGGAAAAAGCTCTTACCCTAATGTTTAGAGCCACTTCACTGAAAGTCCATTATGTTTATGAAAAAAGAATTGCTTGGTTGTTTTTCTGCATTTGGTATTACATTATTTCTAGCTGTTTATCATCCCTATTCTAGGAAAAACTGATAATGGAAGAACATGTAATGAATATATATAAGTAGGAAAGGAATAAAACAGTCTTCATATTTATAATGTTTTGCGCTGATCTATTTTTTTGCTCTTTGTTTGTTAAATGTGAACAGCTAATTGATATATTATCTAGGTTTTCTATTCCTCGCCATCTGTTTTCCCATTTTCTTTCTTCCAGTGGTCTTTTTACTTCAGTTTTTTTTGGTTATTTTTGTAACCTATTCTTTCCTGGCAAAACATTAAGATTTGCCCAACAGTTCTGAAAATATATTTGTTAAATACCTAAAAAAAAGAAAGCAGGAGCTACTGAACACCTGACTGTAGCCCAGTAACCAAAAGCTACCTGCTACTGTTCTAGGAGAGTGCTGTACCTTGATCATACACTCAGTATCACTTTAGATAAGCTATTACCAGCAGGAGAGTGGGTTGGGGAAGAGAAAACCTTTTGTAGTGGTAAACACCCATTTGTTCATGCTTTGTGTGTATAAAAAGATCCTCTGTACTTTCCACAATATTCATCCGATGAAGTGAGCTGTAGCTCATGAAAGCTTATGCTCAAATAAATTGGTTAGTCTCTAAGGTGCCACAAGTACTCCTTTTCTTTTTGCGAATACAGACTAACACGGCTTTTACTCTGAAAAAGGTATCTCCATGGGCACTCTTCCCAAGTCACAGGTCTGAACCCACACTTCTCTCAGAGTAGAACTTTGCAGTTCACCCCACTGGTAGACTGGATCACCAGGCTACCTCACTCCCTATTTACCAGAATCATGTTGCCTTCAGCAGATCTAGCGGTGTTTTGCTCCTTTGCTATATGTTTCACTTCAGAGGCTGTAACCAGCTGATAAATGCCACGAGAGAGTACAGTTTGTTCAAAAAACAAGTATGGTTTATTTGTCCATAAAAACTTAAAAAGCCGAGAGACAAGTGTTAAAAATAACAGAAGCCTATATGCATATTGTTTTACTTGATGCTTGGCTGCTGGAAGTTTAAGCAGGATCCCACTTAGCCTTGGTGCCCCAGCATATGGAGACCAGGACAGTCCGTTTCTCTGCAGACCCTTTGTCTTCCTCTCCCTAGAGCAACGGTTCCCAAACTTGGTACTGACGTGACCTCAGTGTGATGAAGTATTTCCTGCCATTTTGAAGAGCGAAACATGTGAAGTCACACTGTGTAGAGCAAAATGGCATTCTCCACACAGTAGGGATTGCTGCAACCCCAGATGTGATTGTGACCAACAGTTTTGGAACCGCTGCCCTAGAAGTTTAGCTTTTTAGCTCTTTTCAAGCTCTTCGTTTGAAAGGTCTGGCCCGAAAAACTTGCCTGCTGTTCAGAGCACGTTGGGGGTGAATCTTCTGAAGGATTGACACTTGCATTGGGTGTCAAGTGTCAGAGACTGGTGCTAACTATACCCATTGTGTGCCTTTCTGTGGCACTACAGAGACCCATAGACCTGAGTTCACTCTTCAGTGACCTACAACCCAATAACCACCAAGCCCATAGAGATGTTGGTATTCATTTTTTAGTAACCTTGTACATAACTCCCACTTTCTTCACACCTCCTTTCTAGCAAATCTGTTTAATACCATCAGTAACTTCAAGTATTTGAGCAAACACTGGATTCACAGTGTATCTCAAAACAATATGGGCATTATCTTAGTCCAGGTCCTCCTGCATTTATATATAGTCAAAGATGTCCAGTAGAGAATCTCCAGCCCTGCAAAGTGATTTCCATTGAATAATATTCTCACTGGTTTTTTAAAAAGTCTATGCTGCTGCTGTACATTTTAGGAAGGTATCCAAGACTGTCTAGAGTAAAATGACCCTACTTTTATATCAGAATTAAAACAAATAACGATACTATCCCCTGGAATGAGTTTATATTTACTAATACTAATGGCTGTAGGAACCTAACCTGGGGAAGGATTAGTTATGCTTTGGTAAAACTTGTAGATGGGTAAAGGGATGGAAATGCTGTGTGAGGCTATTCTTGCAGAGTTCCTCCTGAATCATTCCATTATTTGGACACCTTTGCTGTCCTTAAGGTTCCACTTCCAAATCCAGCAGGTGATTGAATGCTCTGTGTTGAGATACTGTGCTTCCTTACTGTTTTGGGTTTCCCTGGCTGCCATTTGGCCCCAGTGCTACTTCTGCTAGCTGATGGCACCATGAGTTACACCTTCAAGGGGTGTTCCCTGCACAGAGGGGACCAATGGGAAATGTAATACAGCCTGAGGAAGTATTATTTTCTCTGAAGAATTCCCATGGAGCAGGTGGGGAGAACACAACAGCCTCATGTTCCCCTTCATCAGGTCTCTGGAGGTTCTTGGATCATTTTTGTCAAAGCAGGGAAAACGCCGTTCTCTTCTTCAGATAAGACTGACCCGATTCAGGTGAACGTGACCATGTCTCCCTCCACTGGGACGGTGAAGTATCCCTGGAGTGGAGTGTGAGAGGGGGATGATCTCACTCCCTCCAGTCTGTAGGATGACCTATATAAATAACTGCCTTTAGATCTTGTCTACGCATGGAGCTGTTCAGGAATGTTCCAGAATAAGTGTTCATATGTGGCTCTATTCAGGTATAGCTATTGTACTTTAAATTCCCACCCTAACTTAATTCAAATTAAATTTCATGTGTAGACAGGCAAAGTCTGTTGTTCTCAAAGTCATATATGTAATCATATTTTTGTTCTGTTGCTGTCCACTCAGCAGGTGTATGTGTGTGTTTTGGAAAACTGGGCCCACCAACTGCAAATTTTATGTTCATATTTGGGAGGGCTCTTGACAATTTACTGGATTAAGCACATGGAGTGTGTATGTAAAACTCAGCCACTCTTACTTTCCATGATGCTCTACCTGTTTGTTCATTCATATTTTCATCCATCCTATATGAGAGTGAGGTTAATAACTAGCTCACTCCTTGAACAAATATTATAGACAAAATTATAATGTATATGCTGAGGATGTGAGAAAGAGAAGAACTGCAACACACCAAACTGTTCTTTAATCAGCAGTTTACTCCCTGCGGTTTGCCTAATTCACGGCTATGCCATTCACTGAGTCACCGTAATAATGCGTGTAAGAGGTGGAAGCAAGGTGCTTTAAAAATACTTACACCTAATTGCTGGGTAAGCTTAAACAACAGTGCTTCTCCAGCTATGACACTTGTACAATGTATGTTTACCCCCCTTTCTTCACACAAAATGATATGCTTTTGTTTTACTATATTTTAATATTTCTTCTGTGATTTCTGTTGTTTTGTTTGATTTACTATGACACTTATAAATTTTCTTGTCACAGTCTGCATGATCTGCATTATTTCCACAACTTTTACTTTTTGGTTCTTATAAAAAGTAATATATTGACAAAAAGTGAGATGGGACAGTAGAGAGGTTGCTTTAGTTAAATTAAGAAGCCTTCCATTTCATGCAAAGTAAAGAAGGATAGTTACGGTTTAGGTACATGTAAACTGTATGGAGAAACATCTGCTCCCATGAATTATTTGCAGGTAATAGAAATGATCCCATCTCTTGGGGTGTGCAATCTGCCACACAACAATATCTGATCAAACAGGTAGCATTTTGAATGTATTGTATTGTGTTCTGCAGTCTTGCAACACCCTGACACAATGTGAACTCGGTACCCAATTTACCGGAAATCTACTGACCGCTCTACTTATCTACATGCCTCCAGCTTTCATCCAGACCACACCACACGATCCATTGTCTACAGCCAAGCTCTACGATACAACCGCATTTGCTCCAACCCCTCAGACAGAGACAAACACCTACAAGATCTCTATCAAGCATTCTTACAACTACAGTACCCACCTGCTGAAGTGAAGAAACAGATTGACAGAGCCAGAAGAGTACCCAGAAGTCACCTACTACAGGACAGGCCCAACAAAGAAAATAACAGAACGCCAATAGCCATCACCTTCAGTCCCCAACTAAAACCTCTCCAACGCATCATCAAGGATCTACAATCTATCCTGAAGGACGACCCATCATTCTCACAGATCTTGGGAGACAGGCTAGTCCTTGCTTACAGACAGCCCCCCAACCTGAAGCAAATACTCACCAAAACCACACAACAAAAACACTAACCCAGGAATGTATCCTTGCAACAAAGCCCGTTGCCAACTGTGTCCACATATCTATTCAGGGGACACCATCATAGGGCCTAATCACATCAGCCACACTGTCAGGGTTTCGTTCACCTGCACATCTACCAATGTGACATATGCCATCATGTGCCAGCAATGCCCCTCTGCCATGTACATTGGTCAAACTGGACAGTCTCTATGTAAAAGAATAAATGGACACAAATCAGACGTCAAGAATTCTAACATTCAAAAATCAGTCGGAGAACACTTCAATCTCTTTGGTCACTTGATTGCAGACCTAAAAGTGGCAATTCTTCAACAAAAAAACTTCAAAAACAGACTCCAAAGAGAGACTGCTGAATTGGAATTAATTTGGGAACTGGATACAATTAACTTAGGTTTGAATAAAGACTGGAAGTGGATGTGTCATTACACAAAGTAAAACTATTTCCCCATGTTTATCTCTACCCCCCTCCCCCCACTGCTCCTCAGACGTTCTTGTCAACTGCTGGAATTGGCCCACCTTGGTTATCACTACAAAAGGTTTTTTTTCGCCCGCTCTCCTGCTGGTAATAGGTCACCTTACCTGATCTCTCTTGTTACAGTGTGTATGGTAACACCCATTGTTTCATGTTTTCTCTGTATATAAATCTCCCCACTGTATTTTCCACTGCATGCATCCAATGAAGTGGGCTGTAGCTCATGAAAGCTTATGCTCAAATAAATTGGTTAGTCTCTAATGTGCCAGAAGTACTCCTTTTCTTTTTGTGGATACAGACTAACACGGCTGCTACTCTGAAACACTTCCAAGGTGTCTGTTCTGAGTATAGTGTACTGAAATGTGATCCATGGTAAAGAATTTCCATTCTATAAATCAGCAAATTCAAATTTATTTCAGAAAATGTAGGAGAGTGACAACTGTAGTGATTATTGCAGACATTTTAGTTTGGGAACCTCCCATGTGTTTTCATGTTCTTTGTGAAAATCGCCATCACCCCCATTCTAAGACCAGAGAATAGAGCTCGAAGGCATTCCTGGTCTGTATCTCCAAGCCGATATCCTTCCTGGTACCCTGGTCCCTTTTTGTGCTTCTGTCATAAATATAAAGGGAAGGGTAAACACCTTTAAAATTTCTTCTGTCCAGAGGAAAAACCCTTTCACCTGTAAAGGGTTAAAAAGCTAGGATAACCTCGCTGGCACCTGACCAAAATGACCAATGAGGAGACAAGATACTTTCAAAAGCTGGGGGAAGGGAGAAACAAAGCCTCTCTCTCTGTCTTTGTGATGCTTCTGCTGGGGACAGAACAGGAATGGAGTCTTAGAACTTAGTAAGTAATCTAGCTAGATATGCGTTAGATTCTGATTCCTTTAAATGGCTGAGAAAATAAGCTGTGCTGAATGGAATGTAGATTCCTGTTTTTGTGTCTTTTTGTAACCTAAGGTTTTGCCTAGAGGGATTCTCTGTTTTGAATCTGATTACCCTGTAAGGTATTTACCATCCTGATTTTACAGAGGTGATTCTTTTTTACTTTTTCTTCTATTAAAATTCTTCTTTTAAGAATATGAATGCTTTTTTCATTGTTCTTAAGATCCAAGTGTTTGGGTCTGTGTTCACTTATGCAAATTGGTAAGGACTTTTATGAAACCTTCCCCAGGAAAGGAAGTGTAAGGTAAGGGAGGATTTTGTGGGGAAAGATGTTTCCAAATGGGCTCTTTCCCAGTAATATACTGGTTAGACGTTTGGTGGTGGCAGCGATAAAGTCCAAGGACAAAAGGTAAAATAGTTTGTACCTTGGGGAAGTTTTAACCTAAGCTGATAAAAGTAAGCTTAGGAGGCTTTCATGCAGGTCCCCACATCTGTAGCCTAGAGTTCAGAGTGGGGAAGGAACCTTGACAGCTTCCTATGCCATTCCCAGGCACGTGCCTTTTCAGATATTCGTTGGGTCTCATAAACCTCACATCTATGCCTCTCCACCCCTGGCTCAGGGCTGAAGTTACTGCAGTACAGTCTGAAATCAGCAATAGATTAGTTTAATATTTTACATGTTAATATCTTTAAAAGATATTGCAGGGTTAGGAGAGGTTCAGAGAAGGGCAACAAGAATGATCAAAGGCCTGGAAAAAAACACACACGAAGTAAGATTGAAATAGTAGGATTGTTTCCCTTAGAAAGAAGATAAGGACATGAATGTATATAAAATAATGAATGGTATTGAGAAGGTAGATTTGGAATGTCTGTTCTCCCTTCTCATAACGTAAGAGCAAGGGAACATTCAGTTAAATTAAAACGTGGCTAATTCACAAACTCGTAAAAGGAAATATTTTACCCTCCGCAAGAAGACTGTGAAACTCATTGCCACAGGAATTGAGTTATTGACACAAAGAACTAACCACATTCAAAATTGGACAGTTATATGGATAACAAGAATATCCAGAGTTTTAACAGTTAATTTTAATGAAAACATTAGAAATTATACTGAATCTTATGTTTTAGGGTTTAAGCCAATTACTGTTAGAAATCAAGATGAGACCTAATGTGGGATAGGGGGCAAATTATCTCCCTGCTGAGGGGCTTTTACACCTTCCCCTGAAGCATCCAGTGCTGGCCATTATCCGTGACAGGATACTGGACTAGATGGACCATGGGTATGATCCCATATGGCAATTCCTATATTCCTATTGATAATTTAAATGTTGCTTTGTATGTTCTTTAAAAACAATTCTTTGTATTTTAGTTATCCTGCCCTCCCCACATCCTGCTAAATACCAAAAGGCATTTTTACCAAGTTCAAAACAAAATTGGAAGTCCGTTTTCAGACAAGTTGTTCGGAAATCAGATGAACCAAGAAAAAGTCTTAAAAATATGAATACGGACTTTTTTTTGTACTACTTCAAAACTTTTCTTCCCGAATGTTAACAAATTTTCCCAAACCAAAACCAAAACCACCCACTGCCTAGGGAAGAGATGCCATATACAAAGTTCCAGTGTAGTAGGTTTCTTTTAGGGAACCTGAGAGCAAGAGGGGAGGCTTAAATATTGGATTTGCGATTGGAAGCTAGTTTCATAGGTGCTGACTCTGTGGGTGCTCTGGAGCTGGAGCACCCATGGGAAAACATAGTGGGTGCTCAGCACCCACCGGGGCCCTGCCAGTCAGCTTCTCCCCCTTCCCTCTCCAGTGCCTGCTGGTGATCAGCGGTTCAGCGACGGGCAGGAGGTGCGGGGGCAGGAAGAGGTGGAGCGAGGGTGGAGCATGCCCAGGGGAGGGGGCGGAATGGGGCGGGAAATGCAGGGGGGAAAGAAGTGGGGCAGGGGTGGGACCTTGGGGGAAGGGGTGCAGTAGGGGTGGGGGTTGGGGCAGAGCGGGGGTTGAGCACCCCCAGGAAAACCAGAAAATTGGCACCTGTGGCTGTTTTATAATAGAGAAGCCAATAGTGCCAAGGGTGTGGTCTGGTGGTGATGGGGAGGGGAGTATGTGTAAATATAGTATACAGATTGTGGCTTTCTAGCTATGAGTACATTAAGGGAATTGATGAGAAGGAGCTGCACTACAGTAAGAATCCTAGACTGAGTGATTTATAGCTCTGTTTTGCACCTATTCAGGGCTGGGCATAAGACAGTCCTAATTTTTTAAATTTAGACCACGTGCTTAGTGGTGTCAACCATTCAGTCAGAAGTGAAGATGGAGTCTTGATTCCATAAGACTTTCTATGTTAAACAACCATTCCTTTGATAAAATATGAAGTATGGTTCCCAAAGTTCCAGGTCCTTGTTTAAAATGTTTGAAAGAATATGCAATGTCGCACTCCTAGAAAGTTCCCATTTAGTTACAAGACCTAACTATATTTAGGCCTGCAGAATTTTATTTTAATTTTTTTTATAGTTTTGACAGATTTTATTTTAGGCATTTTATTTACTTTTATCTATTTAAATTTTTGCAGTTACAGTAAGTTGGGGTGGGGGTCAGACAATAATTATCCAATCACAGTAGATGTTGAGATTCAAAAAGTTAAAGCTTTATAACTGTTAAAATACAAACTCTCAACGTCACAAGTCAAAATATACCAAGTAAATATCCTTAAATCTAACTCTACGAAGTTCTCAAGCAGCATTTTTCTTACTTTACCTATCTGTATATTTCAGTTATTGATGGAAATATTTTTTCACTGGTTTGTATGTGTATGGTGAAATTGATATTTATCTACATTTACCAATAAAAAAATTAAACCTTCCAAGCCTAATAATTGTGGACATATTAAAACCTCCTTTAATCGTCTTTCAAGAACACAGTGAACCATAGTGAATCTGCAAAGTCTGGAAGCCATATGGAATAACAAATCTCTAGCTTAATATTGATAGCTCATGTATATAATGTTTAATCAGTGCTTGTACATTCCTTCTAATGGCTTCTTTGATTGTCTTCTTCTGCATCTAACAATTTCGAGGGTCTTTTAAGGTAAACAAATTCCAAGAAACAACAACTTTGTTCAAAGGCTGTTGAAGTTGTTTTAGGCCTATCCTGCTCCCCAAGCCCTTAAAATCAGGAAGTGCTATGTTAAGATGCAAATCTCCATCATGCTATTTCAACCATGTCATACTGAGAGAATTCTGTGACACGCTATGCTCCCTCATAGGGACATCAGTACACCTCCAAAATATACCCTAATGTAGGTAAGGTCTTGTCAAAGTGAAATCGGACAGAACCGTAACTATAGAACTACAGGTGGACTTTGATTAGATCAGCGTACACAAGCTCTGCAACCGTGACTGTTTCTTTTATTCTGAGATTTTACATAGTTTGTCATCCCACTGTTTTTAAATTTTACATATCGTAATATAAGAGGTACTGGGAGAGCAAATGTGTGATAACTTTTTTTTCATTTTTTGACTCCCACCCTCTTCACCTTTTATTATTGTGAGTTGGGAGAAAGGGGGCCTGGAGGTAGAAATGAGTCTTGGTGGGAGTTGAATGTGAGTAGGGTAGAGGTCTTGTGCTGGGACTAAGAGGCTAGGTCTATGCATGAGGCCACATTGACAGAGGGTAGAAAGATGGGAGTGCATGGGAGAAATGAAGGGGCTTCTGAAGCTAGCATCAATGGTTGATCAAAGAAAATAGGGTTTCTCTGGAAACCCAATCAGAGGTGTAGGAAGGGGAGAGTTATGCAGGGTCTTGAAGGTGAGGAATACTAGTTTTAGCTCCAAAAAAGCTTGCTTGCTCTGGAGAGCTTTATAATCGTTCTATAGCTGGCAATTAAAAATGTCAGTGACTTGTGGGTGCTCAACACCTCTAAAAATCAGGGCACTAGTTTGTTCATTGTAAGCCTGATTATTTTGATAGTATTGAGAATGAAAAGAGAAAATGCCCTTTTCTGAGTCACACCGCATCTTTTAGAAGTATGAAATCTAAATTGTCTCACCGAATGTCAGTTTTATTGTTCCATTATGGGCCTATGCTATGTAGAGTGTAATAAATAGTACCTGTGGCTTTATGTCTGGATTGCTTATATATTGTATTTGGCCTCTCCATGTTTGCTATCATTTGCAGAATTCCAATTTCTCTGTTGTACACTATGTTTACCACTGTATCCATCCTCGTAGGGCACTTCTTCAGTGTGTAGGCAATCCCTATCCTACAAGGCAGGAGATACGTTGTAATTATAAAGCTTTTCTGTCCGTGAACCCTTCTTTAACATTTTCTGACTGTTTGAACTCATTCTGCTTAATATTTAGTGTTTTTGAAGAATGCAGAAGGGATTTTAGGATAATTTAATACGCTAATTTTTCTGTAAAACTGAATTTGATTCTGACAGTGAACGTTTAATGCTACACTTAGAGCTTGTCTACATGAACAATTAGGTTGCAGCAAGCTGGGATGTGATTTTTTTTTACCCTGCAGTAGCCTGCTGTGGTCTAACTGTCTGTGTGGACCCTGCTGACGTGCATTAACAAACTTTGATCTAGCCGTCTGTCAGGGTTCCCTCGGCACTCTGAACTCTAGGGTACGGATGTGGGGACCCTCATGAAAGACTCCCCTAAGCTTATTTCTACCAGCTTAGGGTAAAACTTCCCCAAGGCACAAACTCTTTGCCCTTGGAGGGTACGCTGCCACCACCAAGTGATTTAAAAAAGAATCGGGGAAAGGACCACTTGGAGTTCCTGTTCCCCCAAAATATCCCCCCAAGCCCTTACACACCCTTTCCTGGGGAGGCTTGAGAATAATATCCTGACCAATTGATTACAAAGTGATCACAGACCCAAATCCCTGGGTCTTAGGCCCATAGCGAAATCAGTCAGGCTCTTAAAATAAACAGAACTTTATTAGAAAGAAAAAAGGTAAAAGAAGCACCTCTGGAAAATTAGAAGGGAAGCTAATCTCACAGGGCAATCAGATTTAAAACACAGGGAATTTCCCTCTGGGCAAAAACTTTAAAGATACAAAAAGAAAACCAGGAATACAAAGAGCAGCACAGAGAAAATCACAAGCCAAAAACAAAAGTAAACTAACGCATTTCCTTGCTAGTATTTACTAATTCTGATGGAGTTGGATTACTTGCTTTCTTGATCTCTCTCCAGCAAGCACACAGAACACACAGACAAAGCCTCCCCCCCAGATTTGAAAGTATCTTGTTCCCTTATTGGTCCTTTTGGTCAGGTGCCAGCCAGGTTACCTAAGCTTCTTAACCCTTTACAGGTAAAAGGATTTTGTACCTCTGGCCAGGAGGGATTTTATACTACTGTATACAGGAAGGTTGTTACCCTTCCCTTTATATTTATGACACCCTCTTTGAAAAGGGACTTGATCAAAGTGCACTAACTAAATCTTGATACATGTTAGCAAGGTCTGTGTGGACACTTACTTTGCAGTAGGCCATGGTGGTGCAGATTCACACCCCCAAGCTTGCCACAAACTCAATGTTCATGTAGACAAACTCTTAGGATGTTCAAAACAGTTACATTATACTGTACCTTGGGAAAAAAATTCATATTGATTTGATCTTCACTTATAGAGGGGCTGATCCTGCAAGATGTGCGTGCTGAGTGTGTTCAGCTCCTGTTATCTATGGTTCATTCTAGTCTGTAAAAAGCAATATGCACTATTTAAGCAGATATGTGTCTAGCAAACAAAAGAGAAACCCAAACATCTCCCCTAGGCCGGAGTTTGTTAGATTTGTCTTTCTAACAATCTTATAAATTGCTAAATCCATAAAGATATCAAAGTTGCAGGAGATAAGTAGTAATACATTTGCTTTTTAAGTGCTGTTAACTTGGCGGAACTCAGGAAAGAATTACAGCAATTGTTAAGCAATATTCTGCATAGCTGTTCATATTACTTGCTGATGCCTGTATACAATATATTTAAATTTCAGCAAATTGTGAGCATGCTTAAACAAAAAATTAAGAAAGTTATATTCAGATGACCAGTTCAGAGGTTGACACCCTTCTCTGGCCCTAAGCATAAACACAACACTGAATGGTTAGAATAGGCATCCTAGTACATGAAAATCTAAAAGAAAATTTAATGACATGGCTAAATGCAAGAATGAGCTATAGCACTAAAAAAAAGGACATGTCTTAAAATATAGGACAGGAATATGTGAGGGAAGTTGAAAAGATGGCCTTATTCTTATGAAAGTCTAGGTTTGTAGCTTCTGAAAGACCAATGAGGTTACTCCCAAGTGAAAGAATGTTGTGTGTTTGTGGCACAATAGATACAGTGCTTACCTCAGGGAGGGGAACAAGTCTTCGATCTCAGTAACCAACCATCTAGAACAATGAATTTTTCTCAAACCTGTACAAAGTGCTATTTCAGTGTTGGTGATTCAGTAGACTGGGGACAGAGTTTTCTTTGGTAGATGAAAAGATTACATTTGGAATTTGTGTAGTGGGTGTTCAGTACATTTCCACTTCACTTAGTGGAACAACGGGATTCACAACGAGAGATAAAAGAGGCTGTGCTCTCAAATTCTGACCTCTTGAAATCACTGAGAGTTTTCAGTTTATGTCAGAGAGAAGATATTTCCAAAAATATTTAGTAAAAGTTCAAAAAAAAAATTTAAATAATAATAGTCTGATGTATTTCATTAACAGAAATTTCTAATGAAGTTATGACTCCTAGCATAATTCCTATATTGAAATACATTGTATTGTTTCAGTTCTTGTACTTTTGCATGGTTTATTTTGCACCAATTTTATTATTCTCATGCAATAAAAATTTATTAAAATAATATTAAGGTGTGTGCCAGAATGATGCACTGTTGGTAGGAAATTCAAAACTAAGTCTGAAACATTATCCTTAACATGTCCTATTTAGCTTAATGTTGTTGTTCAGTATGTCAGACTACTCAGACTTCTGAGGCTTCTTGATCAAGAACCATAGTACTAATAATACTATGCACTTTTATCCTCTCTTTTATTTGTATTGTGGTAGTGCTAGGAGCCCAAATCATGTGCCAGGACCTGTAATTGTACAGCTAGGTGCTGTACAAGTACAGAATTTAAAGATTGTCTTTTCCTCCTAAGAGTTTAGAATCTTAAGTGTCCAATTTGAGAACTCAGTGCCCATGACAATCATCAATTAATCTAGTGTCACATCATCTCTGTGAAGTAGGTAAACTTGTTAGCCCCATTTTACAGAATTGGAAACCTTGCAGAAAAATGTAGCCCCAATTTTTAAAATAAAGCCTCTTAAGTTTGGGTACTGTAATTTCTGGGTGCCCATTTTCACACACCTAGGGTGGCGGTGCACAAACTTTTCCCGTCATGCCCCCCTCTACCATTAGTAGAATCTGTCTGTGCCTCCCTCCATTACTGCATAGTGAAGGCTTCCTTAGCAGTGGAGCTTGGGCTGAAGGTGAAGCCACGGGTGGAATTGCAGATGGTAAAGGAACTGGGGCTAGAGGCAGAGTTGGTCTGTGGGTGGAGAGGGAATGAGGGCAGAGCTGAGCTAGGGGTGACTAAGGGAGTAGAGCTGAGGTTGGGGGCAGAGTTGGCCTGGAGATGGAGCAGAACTGGGGTTGAACTAGGTTGGGGATGGGGCAGAGTGGAGCTGGAAAGGACTCGCTCCCTCGCTGTCCCCCGTGGAGGCTGGCCTGAGCTTGGAAGCAGAGCAGGACTGGGGGCTGAACTGGGTTAGGAGAGGAGTAAGGTTGGGGGCACAGCTGGTGTGGGCGCAGAGCGGGACTGGAGCATAGTACTCCCTCCCTGATACTGACTGTTAGCCAAATGGCCATTGTACTTTATGAAAATACAGCTATATATTTATATATTATTACTTTTAATTTTGGGTATCATAAATATCCCATGAAAGAATTAGAAACATCAGCTCTCCCTGAAACCAGGGAGTTAAGGGAATGAGAGAAAAACCCAATACGTATTTGTCAGAACTGAAAGAAAAGAGAATTAAAAACAGGATGTGCCAAGTAAATGTTACAACCTGTTGTATCCCTTTTGATATACCAGGCTGGCAGTATTTACTCTAAATGTTCCGTTGGCAGATGTTGGTCCTGCTGGGGAATGGTAAGGGTTCTGCTGAGTCAGTAAATCAGGTGGCTTATCACGACCTTGCCTGAATACAAGGAAGGCGGGGGAGGTTCTGTTACGGTTCCAGAGCGAGCTGAACCTTTGACTCCCTCACTTAGTATCTATGGGCACTCTTTCCAAGTGACAGGTCTTCCTGCTCCTGTACTTCTCTCAGGGTGGAATTGCATGATTTCCCCACCCCCACCCCCTCACACATACACACTTTGACTGGGTCATCAGGTTACAGAATCTGTGATTATTAAGGTTTCAGAGGGGTAGCTGTGTTAGTGTGTATCAGCAAAAACAACAAGCAGTCCTTGTGGTAACTTAGAGTTGCCGGCACCCAGTGCCAGAGGCGAGCAACAGCGTTGTGGGCAGGGGTTCGCTATCCGGTGTGCTTCATCCAATAATCACAACGGGGTGGAGAAGCAGAAGAGTTTATTTGAAGCTTCAAAGAAGGTACAGGGAGATTAGAATCTCAAATCCTGCACACAGAGCAGGAAGTTACACAGGCTTTTATACATCCTTTCTTCAGCATACTTATCCAATAGCAAGCTGCCCTAAGTATCCATATAGCCAGCCAATCCAGTTCCCAGCTAGTTCCCTGGTTCTCTGTATCATTTGTTAAACTATACATAAAGCTGCTTTATTCAGCATTGTTCTTCCATATCTTCCCTGTTTGTCCTTGTTTAGTTTCAGGCAGTCTGACTCTGCAACATATTGTTGCAAATCCTCAGCATAACTGTTGTGAGTGCCTCCAGGCGGAGTGGGGGGGCCCAAGGACACTTGGGCCTAGTGCGAGGGGGCTTCATCGACACTCGTGGTCTTCCATCCCCTCGAGTTACCTAGTGGCCATGCCCCAGTGTCCCGAACATTAGGGACTAACAGATTTATTTGGACATAAGCTTTCGTGGGCTGTAACCCACTTCATCAGATGCATGGAGTGAAAAATACAGTAGGCAGGTATAGGCATACAGCACATGAAAAGATGAGAGTTGCCTTACCAAGTGGGGAGTCAGTGCTAACTAGGCCAGTTCAACCAGGGTGGATGTGGCCTATTCCCAACAGTTGACAAGAAGGAAAATTACTTTTTGTAGTGCTAATGAGGCCAATTTAGTCAGGGTGGATGTGGCCCATTCCCAACAGTTGACAAGAAGGTGTGAGTATCAACAGAGGGAAAATTACTTTTTGTAGTGGCCCAGCCACTCCTTGTCTTTATTCAGGCCTAATTTGATGGTGTCAAGTTTGCAAATTAATTCCAGCTCTGCAGTTTCTCGTTGAAGTCTGTTTTTGAAGTTTTTCTGTTGAAGAATGGCCACTTTTAAGTCGGTTATTGAGTGTCCAGGGAGATTGAAGTGCTCTCCTACTGGTTTTTGAATGTTGCATTTCTTGAGGTCTGATTTGTGTCCATTTAGTCTTTTGCATTGAGACTGTCCAGTTTGGCCAAATGTACATGGCAGAGGGGCATTGCTGGCACATGATGGCGTATATCACATTGGTAGATGTGCAGGTGAATGAGCCCCTGATGGTGTGGCTGATGCGGTTAGGTCCTATGATGGTGTACCTTTAATAGATATGCAGACAGAATTGGGAATGGGGTTGTGACGGTTAAAATAAAACATACAGATAAAATCCTCACCGGTTCCAGTAAGCTTTGTTTTTTGTACTAGTCTCCTTCTAGTCTGGTCCAGCAATCATTCACACCCCCTGTAGTTACTGTCCTTTACTCCAGTTTCTTTCAGGTATCCTTGGGGTGGAAGGCTCTCTCTTTAGCCAGCTGAAGACAAAATGGAGGGGTCTCCCACAGGCTTAAATAGACTGTCTTGTTGGTGGAGACCCCCTCCTCTCTCCTATGCAAAGTCCAGCTCCAAGATAGAGTTTTGGAGTCATGTGGGCAAGTCACATGTCCATGCATGACTTAGTTTTTTACTGGCAGCAGCCATTGCCCACGTGGTATCTTGAATGTCTCCAGGAATACTTCTTATGTGGATTGGAGCCTTCCAACATCCATTGTTCATTAAATGCTTCTTGATTGGGCACTTAACTTTGCAAATTCCTTTCTAAAGAAGCTAACCAAATGCCTTACTAAGGTTATTTAAAATCAAATTTAAATTCTTTGCATATATAGCCAATATTCATACAGTGCTTTGGAGTGGAGCCCGGAGCTGGAGTGAGGAGCAGCTCCGGAGCAGTGGAGCTGCAGGTTTTTGCCTGGAGCTGGAGCAGAGCCGGAGCACAGCTCCAAAGCCCTGTACAAAAATGATACATGCATACAAATAGGATTAATAGATTCAGTAGATCATAATCTCTACAGAGATATGTTACATGGCATATGTAGCATAAAACATATTCCAGTTATGTCATATATACACATTCATAAGCATATTTCCATAAAGCCTTATGGGGGGCACCGTCACAGGGGTTTGTTGCAGGGATTGGTTCCTGGATTAGTATTTCTATTGTGTGGTGGTGTGTTGCTGGTGAGAATTTGCTTCAGGTTGTTGGGCTGTCTGTAAGCGAGGACTGGCATGTCTCCCAAGGTTATTAACTGTGTCCTCAGCAGGTCCAGCTGGGTCTTGGCCTTTGCTTTCTCTTCGCTCCAGGAGCCTGTGACCAGTATGAAAATGAAGTGACATAAAACAGTTCCTTCAAAACAAACCATTATATATTTGTCCATGGAACACAGGAGGAAAAAGCTTAGCACAATAAAAGGCCTATACTCTCACTATCTTACTGAAACTTTAGCCTTTCCTTGCAAGTTTAGGTAGGGCCCTTCCCCACTTTATCCCAGGCATTCCCCCAAGTATTGGGGCAGGATGAGGCCTCAATAACCTTGTAGCTGCTGCTGCTGCCTCTCATTTGAACCTTAGTCATTGTTTTTCTGACTGAGTTCACAGGCAGTCTTTTATCTATTACAAAGTCTGTTTGTCCTGGGACCCTCAGACCTGTCCAATCTGGTTTATACATCTTCGCAGGAGGATGGAGATAAGCTTCCAGCAGTGCATTTCCTGTATTCTCCATGTGAGCAGTGGCAATCAGATTTGCATCATATGCTTTCCTGGGGATGTGTAAAACCTTAAATCTTTAGCCCTGCATGTAGCAAACAGCATTATAGTAATCTGTAGGGAGAGAGGTTCATACATTATTCATTTTTAAAAATACAGATATTTCCCACATTCTTCATGGGATCTCCAAAGGAGATTTAGGCTGAGTTGCTCAGTTCTGAGACAGGAACCCTAAGAGTTAACCATACCTGGAGAAAAGTATGGCGCTGAAGGTTTTTATGTTCTTGCTCATTTCTGAGTAAATAGAACCAAACTGCAGGGAATGGGCAAATTTGGACTTTGCATAGCGTGCAGACTGTTTGAAAGCAGGTTGGGGACAATGCCTGTTCATAAGTGAAGATGCTTCAAAGTGGTTAAACATATCTACTATATGGTCTCATTCTTCAGATCTATTGAGTTATTGATATAAAATCCTCACAGCTCTGTCTGCTCAGAGTTCAATACATTAGTGCGCTACATATGAGGATGGGGCGGGTCCAAAACATTTTGCTGCTCTTGACTACCTCAGTACATTTTTCTCCTCTAGGTTCCAGCCATTTTTTCCTGCTGCATGTATTTTAAAACTTTTTTTTTATTGTTTACTCAGTATTACTAAAGCCCAGCTGTTTAAAAATCGTGAGACAGGCTCCCCCAAATCATGAGATTTCTTTAAACAAAAAAAAATGTTTCTATTTACTTTTGGGTTTTGAGCATTTGCGGTATCATAGGGTCATGTTTTCAAACTTTTCTGTGCAATCCAAGGGCTAGAAACTTTTCTTTTCAGAAACAAAAACTGAAGTTCCCACATAATCACAGGATTCCAGGGAGTTGGGTCTGTAAGAAAATACCAAATATCATAAGATGTGTGATTAACTCAAGAATTGGCAATACTGTAGGTTACATAATTTAGCATTAGCATTTCTCTTTCTCTCTCTGTCTCATTTGCAATAGTTATTCCTCTTCTTTTTTTCTTTTCCTATCATTCACTCTACTGTATATCTTGATGGGTTATCTCTCTCCATTTTCTACTGTTTCCCCCTCTAACTAATGTTTTATATGGTAAAAGTTTTCCATATTCCCAACCCATGTCTCTCCTTTTCTTCTTTTTTCTGAGTTTTCTTCCCTGTCTCTCATTTCCTCTGTTAGTTTATCTGATGGTTCTTTTCTCAGACCCCCACCATCTGCCCCCTCCCTCCCACATAGTCCTCATTGTCTCTTCTCTAGCCCCAAACATACACTGCTGCTTCCTGTGATGCTTGTCCCAGAATTCTCCACTTACAAAACACCACCCAGCCATTAAGGATACTCACTGCTTGCAAAAATTAGCATGGTTATCATTTCTCTGGGCACTGATTTCCTGGCAACCTCATGGGTGAAAAATTGGTGGCATGTACATGAGCTGTATAGGCAGAGCATTATCAGGAAAATGCATTGTCTCTTCAAAACTGGGGAAATCATGAAATAGTTTTAGAGCATAAAAGAAGAAAATGAAAATGTTAGAAGTGCAGTTGAGGATTTATCGTGAGACCTCTTGTTAGTGCATGTGAAGTTCTTGTGTATCTGTGTAGTTACTGGCTTTCCTCATACTATACAGTACTTGTTATTCATTACAAAAATAATTTTGTTAGCTGTTTCCTTCCACCGAAGTCGTTCATTAATTTATAAGTGCTAATCATCCTTGGTGAAAAAAGCTGGGAACTGACCATCTGTTTGATTAAATCTGCCAAGTAGCTGAAGTTTCTTGGTTGCAAAGCATGCTTAGATTAGTAAATACGTTTAATATCTGTTCAGCTTAATCCTGGTAGCCTAAAGAAAATCTTTAGTCTGGATGGCATTATTTAATATATATTAGTATATTATTTGTTCTTGAGACAGGATTAGATATGGAATCAAATACAGTGGGTCATCAGATCCCTGATTGATTTAAAAAATGACTCTATCTGGTAAGTAGGATAGAAGTCTGATAAGCAAAACTGAAACAAGAGCCTAATGCAGACTAGGGTGGTGGGCTGTAATGATTAAGAAATCTCTCTTTTTTTATTTTTTAAAAAAATTAAAAAATAGCAATCTTGAAATGTGCAAACTAAACACATAACTTATCCATGAAACCCTGTGCTCTCTTTGTAATTACACCACTTTCCTCCCCACATTTTCTCCATTGTCTACAACACCTACTTGAAGCGTTCTGTCTTAATCTTTGGGCAGGGACTCTGTACAATGCTCAGCACATGGGCAGTCCTGATTATGGTATCTGTGGGCTAAGATTATACAGATAACCATAATCTGCTTTTCTTAGCAGTGGGTGATCGGAACCTCCATCAGCAGAGTGGTTAATAAATATTCAAATATGAAAATGCCATCTATTTTAAGGATTTTGTGAACCTTCTTACCCTCACCATTTCCAATGACAATTAATAAAAATAATTTGTACTTGTAACTTCTGCCTGACGTTCTGAAAGAACTTTGCAAACATGAATTATTTAGACCCATTTTACTTAAGAGTAAACTGTGACACAGGGTGATTATGCAAAAGGTACATACTAAATCAGTGACAGTGTTATAAGTGGAAACCAGGAGTCCTCATTCTCTTCTCATTCTATCAATTAAAGTACACTAACTCTTACACAACGGCTTATATAACCAAATCTTTTTTCTTGGTTACTGAACCAGTATTGCCAAACCTAAGCTTTTAAAAATAATTAGTGAATCCCCCTCAAAATCATAAGATTAAAAAAAATAAAATACATTTTGTTTTCCTTCTGGGTTTGGAGCCTTTACGGTGTACTGGGGGTGAAGTTTTCAAGCTTTTCTCCATAGCTGCATAAACTTTTTTGTTTGTTTTAATGAAAACTGAGATTCTTCCTTTAACATGACTACAGGATTTGGGGCTTTAAGAAGAACCCCAGATTTTGCAAAACTTCTTGCCAAACTCACAATATTGCCATGCTGCTGAAGATTTCTTTTTCACTATGGTTTTAGTCATTTTGGGACTGGTTTTCAAGGGTGCTGAACACCTTCAGATCCCATTGACTTCAACTGGAGTTCAGCACTTCCAAAAATTAGACCAAGCATTGCTAATGCACGGATTATATCAATATCTTACAGGGACCCAAGGTACCCATGTTTGTATGCATTAGCAATTTGGCTGAGGAGATGGTGATGCCATAAAATCAGTGTTTCCCAAACTTGGGATGCCGCTTGTTCAGGGAAAGCCCATGGCGGGCTGGGCTGGTTTGTTTACCAGCCGCATCCGCAGGTTTGGCCGATCGTGGCTCCCACTGGCCATGGTTTGTTGCTGCAGGCCAATGGGGCCTGCCGGAAGTGGCGCGGGTCGAGGGATGTACTGGCTGCCGCTTCCCGCAGCCCCCATTGGCCTGGAGCGGCGAACTGCGGCCAGTGGGAGCTGCGATCGGCCGAACCTGCAGATGCGGCAGGTAAACAAACTGGCCCAGCCTGCCAGGGGCTTTCCCTGAACAATTGGCATCCCAAGTTTGGGAAACACTGCATTAAATTATCTTTTTTAAACTTCCATTAAATTTAAAGGAAAGCAGAGTCATTGTGTATGTTTGTAATAAAGTGTTAAAATATGAAAATAATGCATAAAATTATTCTTTGTCTCAAACAAGAGTAGAGAATAGTTTAACAAACTGCCCAAGAGCAAGAAGTAGCCTTCATGCAAAATTCTAGGCATTTACTTGTTCAGTCAGATTAGCTGCATATGTCTGTGTGGTGTCAGATAAATATTATGCAAAATATTTTGGTAACAGGTCAAGAAAACATTCCGTTAGCATTAAATTAAAAACTGATGTAGGATAAAACTCTAATTATCACTTCTGATCTGGACATCTGATGATATATATGCTCTCCTTCCAGTACTAACCTGCTTACATTCTTAATGAGAACGCTAATAGCATTTTGGCAGTCAATCAGAGGGATTTATGGTTGTCGTACAGTCATTTGCATATTATTTCATTTTAATTAGAATTAATATTAATAGTTGATTTCACTTTTAATATATGGGACAATCTTCAGCCATATGGGGATTTAAAGGCTGTTTTGTTAATCGCTCATGTAACTACTCTAACAGTATAGACCACAGGGATTAAAGCCATATGTACATACAGGTTTTTTTGTCTTTAATACCTAGTACAATGTGTAAAGAATATCACAAAAAGAAAAGTATTGGCAAAAAGAGAACCAGTTGCAGAGAACCACAAACAGAAGAACCAGTTGCATATAGAGGAAACAATTAATTTCACAGCATGAGCAATAATCTGTAGTGTTTAAATTTAAACTTTTATGATTTTTTTAAAAGAAATATTGGATCTGGTGCTTAGTGGAAAAATCAGGGATACATGGTATTCCTATGTCAAGTACAGTACTGGAGAAATCCCAAATAGCCAACTAAAATAATATAATGACTGGCCTGGATTAACACTTCACCAGATTTTGAAAAAAAAAAACAACCCACATAATTATTCTGATTCAGTCACATCTCTGGAGCAATTAGTAGTTAATGTGTTAGAAGTGCGTCTGCTGGGTTTATATATGAATTTTTATCTGTTCATGCTTGTGATAAGGCAGGCTCATTTCATTTCATGGAGTAAAATCTGAGAACCAAAGGGAACATGTGATTTAATCCCAACAAGACAACTCAAAATATTACTGTATAATAGTATAGGTGATAGACTGTCTGCACTTCTGAGAGCTACTGTGATAAAATGTATTTTGAGAGACTGGAAAAAAATAACCCTATACAATCTGAACAGAAGGGATGTTAGTACTACAGTATTTAACCACTGATCTGGTATTAAAGTTGTGATCATAGGTTAGGTTTCATATCAGGACAGCAAAGTGTGCCTTTTATATATTGGAAATGAGCCTATAGTATTTTGGCAAAATAAATATTATATATATTAAGGGAGTTGTGAAAAAATCACGTGGCTAAATAATTTATGCCTGATATGGGATATTTCTGTTCGCCTCAATGGGCATTGGGTCAGGCTATGACAGATAGCATAATGTTGCACTTTATATATTTTGAAATATTTAATAGTGACAACGAGATATTGATGTTACACATGATTCTATTATAGACAACAGAAATTGCATCACAGAGCTGCATAATAGAGCTGCATGAAATATTCAAAATAAACAGTCTCATTGAGTTGGAATTGCAGGATTAGGGAACATTTAGGATATTTAAAACCTCTTCCAGTTTTTTCGTTTCAAGTCACTTTAGTCAGGTTTGACCTGTGTCATTGCTACTAGAAAAATTAAGGTATTCTAATATTATTGGCTGGAATGAAATTTAAAAGTTATCTTTTTTTGTCTTATTTGTGATTAAAAACAAACACTTGTGATCTGTGCTTGTGGATACATGGCTGAGGGGGTATAGCCAGATTCTTGCGTGGTTTATTTAATTGTGGTTGTGCCAGTGGCCTGACCAGGTACTTTGCACAATTCTAGCCACAAGGATGCAGTCAGTTACTCTTGTTCATAAAGTTTAATTTTTACCACAAGCATTGTGACCTCAGGAACTTTTTCCTCTTATTAATGAAACATTTCATTTTTTGTAACTTTTGCTAGTCATTAGCATGTGAGGAGTAAGAAAGGTAGAAGTGAAAAAAGGAAGGATGAACCAAAAAGATGTTTAGGTCCTATGCATACATTGCCACAGAGTCCTAAAATCACCATAACATGGCAACCTGGCAGATGTGCTCATGACAGACAAATGGCAATCTTCTGCAAAGGAACGGCTAATAGATTAATAGATTCCGAGGTCAGAAGGAACCATTGTGATCATCTAGTCTGACCTCCTGTCACAGAACTTCCCCAAAATAATTCCTAGAGCAGATCTTTTAGAAAACCATCCAGTCTTGATTTAAAAATTGCCAGTGATCCTTTGTAAATTGTTCCAATGGGTAATTACCTTCCCTGTTAAAAATTTACACCTTATTTGTAGTCTGAATTTGTAGAGCTTCAATTTCCAGCCATTGGATCATGTTATACTTTTCTCTGTCAGATTGAAGAGCCCATTACTTAATATTTGTTCTCGGTATAGATACTTGCAGTCTGTAAACAAATTGTCCCTTAACCATCTTTTTGTTAAGCTAACTAGATTGAGCTCTTTAAGTCTATCACTACGAGGCACGTTTTCTTAATCCTTTTAATTATGGTTCTTCTCTGAATCCTCTCCAATTTATCAACATCTTTCTTGAATTATGGGGATCAGAATTGCAGTCAGTATTCCAGCAGTGGTTGCACAGGTGTCAAATATAGAAGATATGAGAGCAATGAATGCTACATAAAACAGATATTTAACAACTATTAATAAGGCTGCGAGTTTGTCACAGAGGTAACAGATTCTGTGACTTTCCAGGACCTCCGTGACTTCTGCAGCCTGGAGGCTACCTGAGCAGCTCGGGCAGCCCTGCTGGGGCAGTCTCGGGCCACTGTGCCCCCCTCCCCAGGCAGCAGCAGGAGTTTGGGTGTAGGAGGAG
This sequence comes from Eretmochelys imbricata, assembly GCF_965152235.1. Classification (NCBI taxonomy): domain Eukaryota; kingdom Metazoa; phylum Chordata; order Testudines; family Cheloniidae; genus Eretmochelys; species Eretmochelys imbricata. The sequence goes on along the minus strand of NC_135578.1, from coordinate 38,253,654 downwards.
ACTGAGGGCTGGGGGTTGGTGCAGGGGGTGTGTGGGCTCTGGGCTGTGCTTACCTCAGGGGGTTCCCCGGAAGCGGCTACATGTCCTGTGGTTCCTGGCCAATGGGAACTGCAGAGGTAGCGCTTGGGATGGAGGCAGCGCGCAGAGCCATCTGTCTGCACCTCTGCCTAGGAGTGAGCCACGAGGAGCCAGGTAGGGAGCCTGCTAGCACCGCCAACCCCTTCCCTGAGCACCAGTAGGGGTCCTGGGTAGCTACCCACCCACCCTGGGGCCCTTGCCCCCTGAGCACCCGTGGTGCCTCCCGGGTCTCCCATCCCACGAGCACCTGAGGCATCCCCCACCCCCAGATTTAGTCAGGGTTATATAGTCCAAGTTATGGCCTGGTCACGGGGCATGAATTTTTGTTTACAGCCTGTGACCTGTCCATGATTTTTACTAAAAATAACTTTGAGTAGGGTTGTCAACTTTCTAATTGCACGAAACCAAACACCCCTGCCCTGCTCCATTCCAGAGGCCATGCTCCTTCCATTCTCCTTCTCTGAGGCCCCGCCACCAGTCACTCCAGCCCCCTTCCCTCTGTCGCTCACTCCCCCCACCCTCACTCACTTTCACTGGGGTGGGGAAGGGGGTTGGGGAACGGGAGGGAGTGATGGCTCAGGCTGGGGTTGCGGGCTCTGGGGTGGGGCTGGGGATGAGGGGTATGGGGTGCAGGAGGGGCCTCTGGGCTGGGTCCAAGGGGTTTGGAGTGTGGGAGCGGGCTCAGGGCTGGGGCAGAGGGTCAGGGTATGGGGGGGGTACGGGCTCCAGAAGGGAGTTTGGGTGTAGGAGGGGGTTCTGACCTGGGCCAGGGGGTTGGGGTTCAGGAGGGTGGTGCAGGGTCTGGGAGGGAGTTAGGGTGTGGAAAGGGGTTTCAACCTGGAGCATGGTGTTGGGGTGCGGGGGGGGTTCAGGCTCCGGCCAAGGGGCACTTACCTCAGGCAACTCCCAGTTGGCGGCACAACAGGGCTAAGGCAGGCTCCCTGCCTGTCCTGGCTCTGTGCTGCTCCTGGAAGCGGTCGGCACATCGGGCCCCTAGGTGGAGGCATGCCCAGGCAGCTCTGTGCAGCGTGTGCTACCCACGCCTGCAGGCATTGCCCCCACAGTTCCCAATTGCCGTGGTTCTTGGCCAATGGGCAATGCAGAGCTGGCGCTGTGGAAGGGGTCAGCACGCAGAGTTTCCCTTATCACCCTGTGCCTAGGGGACATAGGGACATGCAGGCTGCTTCTGGGGAGCTGCGCAGAGCCAGGGCAGACAGGGAACCTCCCTGCTTTAGCCCCACTGTGCCGCCAACTGGACGTTTAATGGCCCGGTCAGCTGTGCTGACCAGAGTCTCCAGGGTTCCTTTTCGACCTAGAGTTCCGGTTGAAAACTGGACACCTGGCAACCCTACTTGTGACTAAAACGAAGCCTTAGCCATAAATATCAGATAAAGGCCCATCAGAGCAAATTGCTCATGTCTTTCATCTCTTTCCTTTGTTCATGTAGGTCCAGTCCTGCACTTCTGCTGAAGGGTACTCTGGCTTCAGAACCCATGCAATGTAACTTTTATCAAGGAGTAGAATTTGTGGAGGTTTTGCAGTAGCTGTGTACTCTGCATGCCACAGAGCTCAGCTCTCTGGCATGCTGTGTACAGAAGGAGTTAAGGGTAGGGAACGGAACCCTGTGTAGGGTTCACAATGAGTGGAGCTTCTGGTCCCTCTTCTGCCCCTGAGGCAATACTGTAAGGCTTCCATAAAGAAGCTCCACCAGTACTTGGTGTGCTCAGGAGAGGTGCTCTTTCTTCCCATTCCATGGAGAACGCCAGCTTTCAGCTGAGTTTCTCAGGATGGGTGCTAGGTAGAAGACTGGCCCCACACATAAATAGAGATATAGGCCGCAAGAAGCAATAAATTGGAACAAATAATATATGCTGTACTGGGTCTAATAATACAATGCAAGTTTTGTTTTGCAAAAAAGAAATGCTTCCGTAAGAAAGCACAACCCAATAAATAACTTTATGCAGATATTTTTCTTTCTCTTTTCTTATGAAAATTTGCTTCTATTCTCATACTTGCTGGTATGTTAAGTCAAAAGATAAACTGTCAGAAACTTCTTAAATTTTTTTTTCAAAAATCAGTTGTATCCTCAGAGAATAAGTATATGACTTGAACTTCTGATGACTTCAAACTGTGAACTGATTGATTTCCTTTTATGAACTAATGATTAATGTCTTCTGTCTGATCTTTGAGTCAGAGTGGCTAACTTGACAGGGCTTATAAGCAGCCTCAAAATATTCACATTTCTCTTTATTAGCTTTGTTTTACTAAATCTCTCTAAAGAAATGAATGGCAAACATTAGCATTGCATGTAATTATCCATTGCCCTGTTTGCAGAGATTTCATTATGCAAGTCTAAAAACTTTACTCAAAAATCTATCTTCATTTCATTAGAAGACACTTAGGGTTCAACAAACGCTTTTTCGTTGTGTAAAATAATATAAGCATTTAAATGTTAATATATGGTACAAAGTACAGAATTACAAAAAGTACAAAAATGTGCTGGTTGCTTCCATTTCTTCATCTATTATCAGAACACATTGTGTGCTAAATCATAGTTATGGTTGTTTTAATGTTGTCTTTGCCTTGTGAAGTCAGACCAAGGGCAGAGGAATCCATCCATTTTTTGTTATCAGTGAAAATTGTGTTGGATTTAACATGATTCAGGAAAAATATGGTGAGGTTGGTGAATACCAGTTATTTCAAAGCAGGAGGCAATGAATAATGTTGCCTGTTGTTTCTTGAAGTCATTTGAACATTAGGGCATTTTTCTAAACATTTGATGAACAAAAATTTCACCAGTCTCAAGAAATTTTGTTTCTTTTGCCCTTTACTGTTCCTGGGGGGAGTGAAACTCATTGATTTGAAACCAAAACCTGATTTTTCAGATTGGAATCTCCCTTATTCGTTAATATGATAAAATGAATAAATATTAAAGAAATGAACAGGAATTGAGCCCAATAGAAAGTTTTCCTGTATAGGTTTTGTTCAAATAGAGTTGCAGCCCTAGTCTCTGAGAAGGATGATTCCTTGCTCTTGCACTGAAAAAGGAGTATTTCTCTAACATCTCCAGAATGCTATAAAGTGGTAATTTAGAAGTTCTGACAGGCTACATATTGAAGAGAAAGGAATGCAACGTTCTGCCTCATTATTGATCAATACTAATGCATCTAAAGGCTAAGCAGGCTAAGCTACAATATAGCTTAATGAAAACAATCATGTTTCTCATTTTAATGCTCTTCACTATATTGTCATGCACATTTTTTCTGTTTTAAATTTTGACATAGTGAGTCAAATTTTGCTTTTTTGACAGTGTGATTATGTTATGAGATTGTACTGATGTAACAGAAGGCAGAATTTAGCCCATTTGTCTGAAGCACTTGAGCAAATAGTCTCTGGTTTAATCAGGAGATTACTGGGACCAGGCTGTCCTTGGTCAGCTGTCCTTTGCTCTACAACTCTACATAGTCTGCCATATCCTGTCTGGATTTGTTGACTCAGTTCTTCTGGTTGTGCAGGTAGATGATTGGGACAGTAGAAGGTAAGGGAGGGAAGCTGAGGAAAAGGCCGTTCTTTAGGTTTCAGGTAGCTATTTTGGGATTTTGAAGATCTACAAGGCCAGTTCCTGTTGGGGGGGCTTCTGATTTATATCTTAGTGTGTATGTTTCTAAAAAAAAAAAAAAAAAAGTTCTGTAGTATGCATAGGTTTTGGGATGGGCACAGTTAATAAAAGTGAAAAAATAATAGTTGTAAACTGGTTGGTTTGTGGTCTAGGTCTATTCTGGGGGTTCTGTGCATTGTCTGTCATGTAAGTTTGTTACAGCCATATTTAAGCTTTATGATGCATATGAGCATGTGGAGTTCTTCTTTCAGTATACTGGGTAAAGGATCTGGTCCAGATGGAAGTTATATTTTAAGTATTCCCTATTAAGTACAAGTTTGATCAATTGGTGGCATCTAGCTGTGATAAAAGACAAATGATTATTTTGGGGCATCATTCTGTGTGAATTGAAAATTGCTTTTACTAATGACACAGCATTGTCCAGGACAGCAGGCCCTCTTATTAATCAGGGTGTACTGGACAATAATTTCGGCAGTGAACAGTTTAATGCTGGAAATGCATGCTGGTATAACAAAGATATCTTGCTGTTTTGATTCTATACCTTTTATGGTTTTGCTGAAAGCAACATTTATTTTGCTAATACTAAGTAATGCATTAAAACACTATTTACATCAGATAAGAGAATGTAATTAGGTCAAACCTAATTTCAATGTGTTTATGCTCAGTGGAGCCTTTATGAGCTTGTTAACCTGCAATGCAAATGCTAGGATTCTGGTTTACAAGACTGCCTCTGGCTCTCATGCATCAGTGTCCACTCAGGGGATTCCAGTGTGCAATCATTTGTAAGGCATTACTGTGGTGCTCCTCAAGGACACAAGACCATCTAAGAAACATGGAATGATTACATGGACTTGCTACACCAGCCATGTGCCAGAGTCCCACTGACTGATTTCCCTGTAATTCATTTACCATTTCGTATTAGCCTCATGGTCTCTTCTCTCAACAATTTTTCAAACACAAACTTATGCCCAGGATTTTTTTTACATTGTACTTAAACACATTTGCATATTTTTCTACTTAGAACATATGGGAATATTTCACATTGTAGCCTCCAAGTGTCAGAATCTTATATATGTTGGTAAGCATATCCTGAATTATGGAACGTGCTAGGCAATTTTACCCAAGTTGAGCTCCAAATCAGTTCATACTAGAAACAAGCCTGAACAAAAGCTTTGGTTCCAGAACATCTTACCCAAATTTAAAAGAATTTAGTTCTGTATCCAAATTTGAGCTTTGCAGCTGATCTCTCTTTCAAACATTGTAGTATAAAGAGAAAGAAATGCCTGTTAGTTCATCTATGGCTAAGGTTCAGATGCGATCTTAAACTGAAACATGATGGTCAAGTGTTTTAAATATCAAACAGTGCAATAACTTTGCTTGCAAGTTTCTGTCTCTGATGCATTATTCTTATTTCTGTTCCCAAATTAATAAAAGTAAATATTAAAGGTTTTCTTTTGTATAGAGACCTGGTTTAAAAACTAAAATGCAAACAAACAAACATCCCTATTGCTTCTGACTTTTTCATGTGCTTAAAGTATCTTATCGTTTAAAGATTAAATTTTTCAGGTACGTGTATAAGATAGTTTGTTATTAATTTTATATAGCCTTGGTCATTGGCAACTTGGCATTTTTTAAAATGTGAGAATGAACAAATATTAAATTATAAGCTTTAGAGAAGGAATATTCAATTTTAGATTGAAGTATAGTATGTAAGTCCTCCTGCCAAATCTGTCTTGGAAGAAGCTCTTATGAAAGAGGAACAACATAGAAGAATTTGGTGCTTTTGAATTGTTGTAGCAACCAGGCAAGGTACTAACAAACTTCAGCAGGACTTTATTTTTAAAGTGCAAACCTCTTTACCAAGCTGCTGCTGCACCCTCGGTAGCTCTCACTCCGCCTCCTCAACTCCCCCCCTTCCTGTTTCCTGTCCTTTCAAACTCCCAACAGCCAGTGCTCCCAGTTCTGATAATTACAAGCAGCATCTAAACACCACATTCCTTCCTCTCTTAAGAAACTCTCCCAATTAAAATAAACATGATTGTCCTAACCACAGGAACAAATATGAAACAAGATACTGTACTGTTGGCAGAAATATTACACTGAAAACACTGTAGATACTACATAACATAGTCTCTAGTCCAGACAGGTGGTTGTCTGGGTCTGACAGGCCATCTCTCAAGCCCCAGTTCCAGTGCAATGTCTTGTTGTGTTGATACTACGGTGAAGTCATCCCACGCAGACTGGGTGTTGGCATAATCTCCTCTTGGTGCATAGGCAGGTGCATTCCATACCCACCCATCAGAAGGTCGATAGGTGTAAGGTCCCTTCTTCTCTATGATTTTAAGAGGAGCTGTGAATTTATGGTCCCCTTTGCATAAAATTCCAAGTTTTCTTATTCTAATGAAGGAACCACACTCAAACTTTGGTTCCTTAGAACCCAGTTGCTTGTCTGTGAAAGCCTTATACTGTGCTTGGTTCTGTTCAACTGTTTTTCTCAATGAGCTGGTCTCAAATCATCTCATCTGCCATATTCCCAAAGTCACAAGTTACAATCAGACTCCTCAGGGAAGCAATATACTGCATTATAGTCTCCCCTGTTTTCTGCTCACGTGGGCGAAATCTGTAGCGATTAGCTACTACATTCACTTTTGGCACAAAAAAGTTCTTTAATGCAGTGAGTGCAGTCTCATATTTATCATCTGCAAGGGGAAATGTGTAAAATATATGCTGCCCTTCTGCTCCAAGGCAGTGGATTAGCAGAGCACGCTTTCTTTCTTCAGAAATCTCTGTAGCAGTGATTGCAAGCAGATAAGTCTCAAATATATGGATCCAGGCAGTAAAAGCAATTGGAGGCTCACCTGGGCTTTGCAGAAAGGGTGCAGGTGGGTTGAGAGGCAGAAGATCCATCCTCGTCGCCAAAATGTTGTAGCAACCAGGCAAGGTACTAACAAACTTCAACAGGACTTTATTTTTAAAATGCAAACCTCTTTACCAAGCTGCTGCTGCACCCTCGGTAGCTCTCACTCCGCCTTCTCAACTTCCCCCCTTCCTTCCTGTTTCCTGTCCTTTCAGACTCCCAACAGACAGTGCTCTCAGTCCTAATAATTACAAGCAGCTTCTAATCACCACATGAATATAAGCATAGTGTGGATGATATAACTACTCAGCAAGTCATGACATGAACACAGAGTGCATTGGGGAAATAAACAGATTTTCAGATCCCAAAGGTCAGATATTGTTGAGATGTTTGAAACTTACTGCTCAACAATAGAATGTCTAATCCAGTTCTCATGTCATGGGCAGCCAATATGCTATGTAAGTAAATAGGGCAGTGTGGGAATTCTCGGGACACTGGAAAGGCAAATCGGCAGCAGTTTTAAATAACTTGTCAGTGAAGGATAAAGGAAACTGAGAATCCAGTATACTATTGCAATAATCAGCATGTGAAGCTAAATTGTAGTAATCCGTTTTAAATATATTTATTGGTAATAATGTAGAAATGATAAGTATAGTTCAGGCCAGCCAAGTTAGCATAAGGAATAAAAGTGAGCAGACCAGAGGGAAGAAGACCAGGATACATCACAAATTATACCCCTACCGCCTAAGGAGATTAGCAAAGAAGGGCAGTACATCCTGCTACTGTCTGTCTGTCTTTGCTGAAGAGACCTCTGTGCAATAGGATCCCCTTTTAAGGAGGGGTTTCAGGCAGCTGTGGTTACGTTGCGGGGAGCTTGGTCACAAGCCTCTGTTGGAGCTCTGCTGCCAGGTGTCAGGGTCACAGCCAGAGCAACCCAACAGCACGAGCCCCTGGAGGGGACCAGGATTTCCAAGCAAACTGCTCTAGTCTTCCACTGATTCCCCCACGGATCTTCCGGGTTTGGGCTGGGTCTCACAGCCTAAGGGGTAAACACTGCACCCTAATTAAGCTCTGCAAGGGGCATCTTCAAGCGGTTTTCCTCTTTCTCTGTCCAAAGGGGCAATAAGAGTGTATGCAAAAAGAAAAGGAGTACTTGTGGCACCTTAGAGACTAACCAATTTATTTGAGCATAAGCTTTCATGAGCAACAGCTCACTTCACGAAAGCTTATGCTCAAATAAATTGGTTAGTCTCTAAGGTGCCACAAGTACTCCTTTTCTTTTTGCGAATACAGACTAACACGGCTGTTACTCTGAAACCTAAGAGTATATGGTAACTGCTGGCAACTATCATCTTTTTTAATGATGACCACTGTAATTCTTGGAGAACAAAGTCTTATTACAAGCCCTGAGAGAAAGCAGTATTCACTTTGCATGTTTAGAATTTAGTTACTGACCTATTTCAGATTTTTTAAATTTTTTTTCCTTTTCTTTATTTTCTATTAGTTTTCCAAACCAGGCAATGTGTTGTTTTTTATTTGTTTGTTTGTTTGTGGGTTTTTTTGGTCTCATGGAGAGGGTTAAGTTTTCTTGGTGAATAAGAGGTTATTTGAGCATTTTGGACCCATTGAAAGGAAGATCAGAGAGGGCTGGAAGCAGAGAGGGAGGATTAAAGCTGTAGAGGAGCTGACATATGGGATTGGCACAGCAAATAAGAACATAAGAACGGCCATACTGTGTCAGAGCAAAGGTCCATCCAGCCCAGTATCTTGTCTACCGACAGTGGCCAATGCCAGGTGCCCCAGGGGGAGTGAACTTAACAGGTAATGATCAAGTGATCTCTCTCCTGCCATCCATCTCTACCCTCTGACAAACAGAGGCTAGGGACACCATTCCGTACCCATCCTGGCTAATAGCCACTAATGGACTTAACCTCCATGAATTTATCCAGTTCTCTTTTAAACCCTGTTATAGTCCTAGCCTTCACAACCTCCTCAGGCAAGGAGTTCCACAGGTTGACTGTGCGCTGTGTGAAGAAGAACTTCCTTTTATTTGTTTTAAACCTGCTGCCCATTAATTTCATTTGGTGGCCCCTAGTTCTTATATTACGGGAACAAGTAAATAACTTTTCCTTATTCACTTTTTCCACACCACTCATGATTTTATATATTTTTATAGGAGGATCTAAGAGAGAACTGGAGCTGCACATATAGCACTGGAAAGGGTGAAATGAACAACACAAAGAGCAGTAAAAATGCTCAGAGCAGATAGGGGTTCATGCATTGTACAGTACTAGAGTTCTTCATATCTGTTTCAATTTCAAAATTTGTATTGATTTGAGTAGTTGATACATACTAAGAACTGTGTCTATCTTTGAGTAGAGAAATAATGGAGCAGACAGAAAGAGTTAGGTCAAGATATGTCACTGAGTTTATTAGTCAATATTTTCAAAATTCTCAGTTTATAAGTAGCTATAAAAAATGTGAATCTGAAGTCTGTTCTTACCATATTATTCCCCTTTCACTGTGTGGGTATGGGTGCATGCTCTCTTGGCTGTTATGGACTTACTTATGAGGGGTGGTTGATTGTATTGGTCTCTGCTCAAAAGAGGCATGGAAACATTGTTTTGGGGAAAGTGAAGGTGGGAGAATGATCAACCAATAATGTCAACATTTGGAACATAAATTTGAAGAAGAAAAACAGTAACTTTCTTGTTCTCTCAGTCTCGACGATGTCCCTTTAAATATATAAAGCTGCTAAAATCATTTTGGTGATGAGACTTAAACCCACAAGCCTCATGAATTTAAATGCCAATAATTAGCTATATTAGAGTAAACATATGGAGTAAAATAAACCACCCACAGAGGCTAAAATGATAAATGACCACTTAGTGCTTTGTTCTGAATTGGGTGTAGGGATGTTTGCTTTCCAAGACTTATTGTTTTAAAGTTATCAGGCAGAAGAGACAGGGTGCTTTAAAGTCACACCAGAGAAAGAACCAGACATAGTTTTACACACACAGAAAAGATTAGGCAGGTTAGAAACTAAAGAGGTTATCAGCACTAGATTTTTATAGAAAAAATCATTATAGTGTGAGTTGTGTAGATGAGCTGTTCACTTCATAACTCGAGTTCTGAATGCTTATTTCTGTAACAGAAGCTCAGGTCTATGCCCTCATGGAAGATGGAATTTTCTCTCTCACTCTCACAGTGAGACCTGTATGTTCATCTCTAAGTCATCATCATGGTAACTTTCTTAATTCACCTTTTTTATGTGTTAAGTATATACTAGAGTTTATGGCCTTTTTGTAGGTATGTAGAGTAGGTCAAAATAGGGTGACACAATTTTGATTTGCCCTTCATTTAGTCTTCATCGCAGAATATCTTTTATATGAACATTATGAGAAATGTAATATCTTGCCATTTTATATGCATTTTAAATTGAACCAGTCCACAATCTTTATCATCTAATCATAGAAGATTAGGGTTGGAGGAGACCTCAGGAGGTCATCTAGTCCAACCCCCTGCTCAAAGCAGGACCAACCCGAACTAAATCATCCCAGCCAGGGCTTTGTCAAGCTGGGCCTTAAAAACTTTAAGGATGGAGATTCCATTACTTCCCTAGGTAACCCATTCCAGTGCTTCACCACCCTCCTTGTGAAATAGTTTTTTCCTAATATCCAGCTTAGATCTCCTGCACTGTATCTTGAGACCATTGCTCCTTGTTCTGTCATCTGCCACCACTGAGAACAGCCTAGCTCCATCCTCTTTGGAACCCCCTTTCAGGTAGTTGAAGGCTGCTATCGAATTCCCCCCCCCACTCTTCTGCAAACTAAATAAGCCCCGTTTCTTCAGCCTCTCCTCGTAAGTCATGTGCCCCAGCCCTCTAATCATTTTTGTTGCCCTCCGCTAGACTCTCTCCAATTTGTCCACATCCCTTCTGTAGTGAGGGGCCCGAAACTGGACGCAATACTGCAGATGTGCCCTCACCAGTAATGAACAGAGGGGAATAATCACTTCCCTCAATCTGCTGGCAATGCTCCTGCTAATGCAGCTCAGTATGCCGTTAGCCTTCTTGGCAACGAAGGGCGCACTGCTGACTCATATCCAGCTTCTCGTCCACTGTAATCCTAGGTCCTTTTCTGCAGAACTACCATTTAGCCAGTTGGTTCCCAGCCTGTAGTGGTGCATGGGATTCTTCCGTCCTAAGTGCAGGACTCTGCACTTGTTCTTGTTGAATCTCATCAGATTTCTTTTGGCCCAACCCTCCAATTTGTCTAGGTCACTCTGGACCCTATCCCTACCTCCATCTGATCTACCTCTCCCCGCATCTTAGTGTCATCCGTGAAGTTGCTGAGGGTGCAATCCATCCCATCATCCAGATCATTAATGAAGATGTTGAACAAAACCGGCCCAGGACCAACCCCTGGGGTACTCCACTTGATACCAGCTGCCAATTAGACATTGAGCCGTTGATCACTACCCGTTGAGTCTGATGATCAGTTTTCTATCCACCTGATAGTCCATTCATCTAATCCATACTTCCTTAACTTGCTGGCAAGACTATGTGGGAGACTGTATCAAAAGCTTTGCTAAAGTCAAGGTATATCACGTCCACTGCTTTCCCCGTATCCACACAGCCAGTTATTTCATCGTAAAAGGCAATCAGGTTGGTCGGGCATGACTTGCCCTTGGTGAATCCATGTTGACTGTTCCTGATCACCTTCCTCTCCTCCAAGTGCTTCAAAATGGATTCCTTGAGGACCTGCTCCATGATTTTTCTGGGGACTGAAGTGAGGCTGACTGGTCTGTAGTTCCCTGGATTCTCCTTCTTCCCTTTTTTTAAAAATGAGCACTGATTGCCTTTTTCCAGTCGTTCTAATGTTACGCCCTTATTGATATATGATTTATTATAAAATTTTGGAAGTTGAACTGATATGTCCTTTTCAGCATTCTTTAGTCTGAAAGCCTGTATTCTCTGTTTATATGTGCATATATAAAAAAAATGTTTTGACATATATTATGCAGTTTCCAAATAGTTCAAATGTATAGTGTTAATTTATAAGGAGATTCTTCTGAAAAAAATTTTAAACTGACATTTTTATTTGGTGGAATAGAGGTTCATGATAATATAAATAATTTGTACAGGGCTGCGGACTCTACTTCACAAAACCACCAAGTGCCTAGGGGCTCGCAACACTATGTTCTGTTAATTTTGAAGCACATCACTACCATTTCTTTCTGTACACCTATGTCAAGAAACCAAATATTCTGAATGTTGAAAGACTGTATATAATATGAATAACAGATTTTAATTAATTTAGAGTCCAAATATTTTAGCTTCTTGATGTGTCTTCATATTGTTATGCTCTCATTATGCTTTTAACTCTTAAGTAAGCAGTAAAATGAATATTCCTCTGTATTTTCATAAGAGACCCATAGAACAAATTTTAAACATTGACAAAGTACAGTACCCTATTGTAAATTTTTAAAATGGAGTTAATGCTGAGTAATTGCAATATCCTAGCAAACATAAAGAATGCTTAGCTAACCAGTGGCTCCCGCATTTATTCATAGCATGGGCCTTTTCTTAATAAAGAGATTGCCAATAAACTCTATAGCAATGAAGAAATAATAGTAAGTAAAACTGGTTAATGTTTTTACTCAAAAATTCTTTCCACAAAAATGGCCCTTTTGCAAGATGGACTTTCATAAAAAGTGTTTTCGTTTTATTTAGTTTTAAGATTTCCTTTACTGGAAATTTTGATTTTTGGTTCCTTCCCTCCCACTTTTTTCCTTTTTGTCATTAACTACAATAGAAGGAATGCTATCCAGATATCTTTCTTTGACTCACCCTCAGCTCTCCACTTTGCAAAATTTCCTCAACTTTTACAGAATGGCAAAAGGAAAAATGAACAAAGAAAAGAAGAAAGGAAAAAAAATGAACAAGAGGAAGGGAAAACAACCTGGATATTGTTCAATCTGTTGTATTTACTGGCAAAAAAGGGAAATTTTTTTTTAAGTTTAATGAAAAATTAAAAACAAAATGCAAAAATTTGTTCAGTTTTGGAACAAAAATTATTTCAAAATGTTGCAACTTTTTTGTAATGCTGTTTTTCCTCTTGTTTTTCATCTGCTGTAATAATAGGGAGTACTTAACTGTTTTTAATGTAATAAATTTTTTATCCTTTAAAAAAGTTAACTGTACTTCTACTCTTCATTTAAACTGCCATTCCCTTTGGTTCTTTCCCTCTGAGGCAATACCTGGATTATCTTTCTTACTCTTCCCATGTACTGTTCAAGACCCTGATTTTGCATATGCTTAACTTTGTCGTGTGACTAGTGCTTTTGAAGATGCATAAAGATAAACATGTGTAAGTCTTTTCAGGATTGTGGTCCAATGAAGCAGCACTGCCAGGGAGGAGGATAATAACCAGAGACACACAAATGATATGCTGACCCAGAGCTTCTCCAGGGATGGTCCTGGCTTTCTGCTGATTTATTACTGCTTTTGACACAGTCCCTTGTGACATCCTCATAAGCGAACTAGGAAAATGTAGTCTAGATGAAATTATTATAAGGTGAGTACACAACTAGTTGAAAGACCCTACTCAAAGAGTAGTTATCAATGAGTTGCTGTCAAACTTGTACCGTATATCTAGTGGGATCCCACAGGGGTCTGTCTTCAGCCCAGAATTGTTCAATATTTTCATTAATGACTTGGACAATGGAATGGAGAGTATGCTTATAAAATTTGCGAAAGACAGCAAGATGAGAGGGGCTGCAAGTATTTTGGAAGACAAGCTTAGAATACAAAACCACCTTGACAAATTTGAGAATTGGTTTGAAATTAAATAAAGACAAGTGCAAAGTACTTCACTTAGGAAGGAAAAATCAAATTCACAACTACAAAATGAGTAGACACAACTACAAAATAGGTATAACTGGCTAGATGGTAGTGCTGCTGAGAAGGAGCTGGGGGTTAGACTGGATCACAAAGTGAATATGAGTCAATAATGTGATGCAGTTGCGAAGAAGGCTAATACCGTTCTGGGGTGCATTAACAGTAGTGTCGTATGTAAGACATGTGAGGTAATTTTCCCACTTTACTCCGCACTGGTGAGACCTCAGCTGGAAAGATGTGGTGCCCAGAGTCCAGCGGAGAGCAACAAAAATGATAAAAGATTTAGAAAATCTGACCCCTGTAGTAAAGGTTAAAAAAATGGGTATTTTTTGTTTTGAGAAAAGAAGACTGAATGGGGACTTTATAACAGTATTTGAATATGTTAAGAACTGTTATAATGTAGATTTTTCTCCTTGTCCACTAAAGATAGGACAAGAAATAATGGGCTTAATCTGCAGCAGGGGAGATTTAAATAAGACATTAGGAAAAACTTCCTAACTATAAGGGTAGCTAAGCTCTGGAATAGGCTTCCAAGGGAGGTTGTGGTATCCCTATCATTAGAGGTTTTTAATAACAGGGTGGACAAAAACCTGTCAGGGATAAGAACGGCCATACTGGGTCAGACCAAAGGTCCATCTAGCCCAGTATCCTGTCTTCTTGCAGAGTCCAATGCCAGGTGCCCCAGAGGGAATAAACAGAATAGGTAATCTGTCGCCCATTCCCAGCTTCTGGCAAACAGAGGCTCGGGACATCATCCGTGCGCATCCTGGCTAATAGCCATTGATGGATAGTCTAGGTTTACTTGATCTTGCCTCAGCACAGGAGGCTGGACCTGATGACTCCTTGTGGTCCCTTCAAGCTCTACATTTCTATTATTCTAGGATTTATTTAAAATAATCACCAGATGAGAATCGTCAGCTGGGTCACTGTAACCTTTTTTGATAATGATGGTGACTCCACAGAGAAATTTCATTTCCCATTTCGTAGTAGTAGTGGCATGCATGATCAAAAACTCATATAAAATACAGACCTTGAAATTTTGGTTTGTTGTAATTAAGTAGGGGGAAAATTGGTCATGGAGATCAGTCATTTAATCATGGTATTTTTAAATAAATTCAGTCTTTTCCAGTTTTCCAAGTACATGGGAAAGGAACAACTTTAGCAAGAAAATTTTACTGAAGAGTCTTCTTTGTGTACTAGAAGGCTGTGTTATTTTTTAATGGTAATGTATACAATTCTGCTGTAAACTAAGTGCTTGTTACTGTTTTTGGAGAAGAAAAAGTTAATTTCTAGTTAATATTTTCATCTTTATGAAATTTACATTAGAAAATGTAGAATTTAAATTATACATCAAAGATTTCTTGAATGGCTATACCCAGTGGGATCATTGACTTATTGTATGGAAGGAAGGCAAAAGGAAAACATACATACATACATACATACATACATACATACATACATACATATACATATATATATATATATATATATATATATATATATATATATATATATATATGCAGTTTGTAGTAAGGATAATATTTTGACTGGGAGAAAATTGCTGGGGACAGGTCAATGAAAAATTGAGGAAAAGAGAAACCTATTTAAATGGGTTTTATTTTATTCTAGCCTTTTGCCTGGATGACCCACCAGTTGAAGGGCTGGTATCTGGGAAGGATGGAGGAATTGAGAAACTGAGTAACTGAGTAGAATTGGGAGAGAGCAGAAAAAAATTGAGTGAGGGAATAGAACGGTTTTGTTATGACTGAATGATTCATGTCTGACAGTACATTCTGGAAGTAAACTTTTGTGGACTAGTTAAATTGTATGTTTTCTCATTTAAGAAATATTGTGAATATAAATATTCAGATTAACAGTTGTTTCTATGGCTGTTAGTTTTGAGACCATGGAGCAAGAGCAAGTGTCATTTCCTAAGTGTTCTTACCATGTCTTTTTCATGTTCTTACCATGTCTTTTTCAACATGAATTTTTAGAATGCTTTAATGGTTCAGAGTTAGTTATCAAAGTTCATACGGGAGGAAGTGTGTGATCAAATGAAGAGTTTACCCTACGCATAATGTTTGTACATTAGCAGCTTGTGGACTTAACAAGGGCTGAAGTGTAATAGTGTGTCAACACCTTTGCACTTCAGCAGGATATATATATATCTGGTAGATTTGGGTGGGGATGAGTGGAGTATGACTATCATGTGAAGGTAGGTAGTAAATTCATCACATATGAGGAGAGGGCTTCAGTTCTTGCTCCTCTTCCATTAGGAAGAGATGGTATTATAGGTCAGAGAATATTGTTGCTTCTTTTACATGTGGATGGGACAATTTGGATATCACTTATTTGGAGTGTGATATTTCATCTTGGATAGAGCAGGATCTCTGTTTTGATAAGATCTGCAGCATAATTTTGCATACATTGATCTGGCGGAGTACATGTTAATGTCCTTTTAAATAATTGGTATAATTTTACACTGTATTAGTAAATATACCTGTTTATACATTCCTATAGTGTTCTGGAATGAAATGAATCTAGAGTGGAGCAAAAGACCATAGAAGGAATCATATCTATAATGTAGCTTCTTTAATGCCTGCGATTAACGCACAGCACTATTCAAGCGTTAATTTTTTTAACACATGTTAATTGTAGACCCTCTGGGTGGGAGGGCAGCATGAGCTGCTCCAAAAAAACCTGTTTGGTCAGGTGCAGTAACACAAGCCGCCACCAGAGGGCGGGAAGAGAAGAGGCTACAGAAAGTAAGAAGAGGAATACTTGTGGCACCTTAGAGACTAACAAATTTATTTGAGCATAAGATTTTGTGAGCTACAGCCCACTTCATCGGATGCATGCAGTGGAAAATACAGTAGGACGATTTTATATACACAGAGAACATGAAACAATGAGTGTTACCATACACACTGTAACGAGAGTGATCAGTTAAGGTGAGCTATTACTAGCAGAAGAGAAAAAAAACCTTTTGTAGTGATAATCAAGATGGGCCATTTCCAGCAGTTCACAAGAATGTGTGAGGAAAGTAGGAGGGAAAAATAAACATGGGGAAATAGTTTTACTTTGTGTAATAACACATCCACTCCCAGTCTTTATTCAAGCCTAATTTAATGGTGTCCAGTTTGCAAATTAATTCCAATTCAGCAGTCTCTCGTTGGAGTCTGTTTTTGAAGTTTTTTTTGTTGAAGAATTGCCACTTTTAGGTCTGCAATCGAGTGACCAGAGAGATTGAAGTGTTCTCCGACTGGTTTTTGAATGTTATAATTCTTGATGTCTGATTTCTGTCCATTTATTCTTTTACATAGAGACTGTTCAGTTTGGCCAATGTACATGGTAGAGGGGTATTGCTGGCACATGATGGCATATATCACATTGGTAGATGTGCAGGTGAATGAGCTTCTGATAGTGTGGCTGATGTGATTAGGCCCTATGCTGGTGTCCCCTGAATAGATATGTGGACACAGTTGGCGATGGGCTTTGTTGCAAGGATGGGTTCCTGGGTTAATGTTTTTGTTGTGTGGTTGCTAGTGAGTATTTGCTTCAGGTTGGGGGGCTGTCTGTAAGCAAGGACTGGCCTGTCTCCCTCAAGCACTCCTGTTCTTTTTGCGGATACAGACTAACACGGCTGCTACTCTGAAACCTACAGAAAGTAAGGTAGTTCTCATCCCTGCTTTTTTTAAGTAAAAACAGGATGGCCAGGAGCTCGCTGGAGGCCCCCCACCCCTGTAGGGCTTGCCCGAACCGCCCTCCCATGCCTCCTGGGGCTGATGCCCCTCACCCTGTGCCCTCCGCATCTGAAGCTGAGCCCCGTGCTGCTTGTGGCTGGGGCTGCCCCTCCCTGCCAAGCTCTGCACTGCTCACAGTGGTGTCTCCCCCTCCCAGCCCTGTGCCGCCTGCAGCTGGGGCTGACCCCTCCCCCCATGCTGCCCAAGGCTGGGACTGACCCCCATCCTGAGCTCAGGGGCTGACCCCCACCCCAAGCTCTGAACTGCCCGGGGTTGGGGCTGACCCATCCACCCACAAGGCCCATGCTGCCCAGGGCTGGCACTGACCCCTATCCCAAGCTCAGGGGTGATTTCCCCCCTCCCCCAAGCTTCATGCCTCCCCCGGCTGAGGCTGATTCCCCCCCCCCACCCCCCACAAGCTCTGTGCCACCCCAGACAGCAACTCCTGCCAGCAGCAAATTTCTCCACTTTCCTGCTGGCAGGCATTACTGCCTTCATCTGGTCCCCAGGCAGCAATGGCATCTCTCTGCTCTACCTTGCAGCTGGGACAAAGCTGAAAAAGGGTACTGTCCTGGCCAAAATGGGATGTATTATCACCCTAGCCAGCCCAGGCCCTATTGTTCCTGGCCGGCTCCTCACTCCCGGGACCAACCCCCCTGTGTCGTGCCCCATTGCTCCAAGCCGGCCATTCACTCTGGGGGTACCTCATAGAGAACATGGCCCGGCGAGCTCAACTTCCCTGCACCAGTTGAGATTAGTATAACCTCAACTTTGCCTTTAGGGAATGCTTAGTATCCTGATATATTTTACTGTTCAGCATAGTCATGTGAAAATACTTTCTATAATTTTTATCACCCAAGCTCATTATGAGAATAATTTCAACATTTTGGAATTGGTTTCTTGTTTCAAACTGGAACGGAAAAAATGCACTTTAGAAATTTCCCATTAAATGGAAATTCTTTTTTAAAAAAATCCATGCTGAGAATTTTTTTTGTTTTTTATTTTTATATTATTTGACAAATCAGTAGTAGAAGTATATAATATGTCATGTGTCATATTATGACGACATATCGTATACTACTACTGTGTCATAAAATAATGTAAAAATAATAAAAAATAATTTTCAAACTGAAATATTTATTTTGAAATGAGATTTTGTAATTTTTTGAAAATGAATTTTTTGGAAACAAAGAAATATTTCACTTTGAAATTTATTTTACAGGAAATTTTATCAAAATTGGTACAATTTCACAAAAATATTTGGTTTAATCAAAATGGCATTTTCCAACAGAAAATTGTTTTGGTGGTAATTTTCTAGCCAGCTCTACTGTATATGTGTTTATAAGCTAGAGAACATACATGGCATACATATCTAGTTCTATATAGGCAGTGGATAAAACCCCCAGGCAGAGAGAAATAGATGTCTTTGCAGTTATGGACATGTCAGTTCTGCATTTAAATGCGTTGTTTGATGTTCCCAGAATGCTCTTTTAGCTGAAGTGTAGTTAATATAAATGCTGGAATTATCACCTTTTCTATTGCACCAAAACTGCTCTCATCAAGGTCTCTAGTGGCCTCTTTCTGGCAAAAGCTCGGGGCCTTTTCTCCATCCTCATCCTTCTTGACCTCTCTACTGAATTTGACACAATTCATCACTCTTTTCTGATAGGTATCTTGTTCACCCTTGGTTTCCAGAGAGTGTCATCTCTTGGTGTTCCTCCTACCTCTCTGGCTATTTTATAGCACCTTCTGCTGATAGATCTCCTGCTGTTTCCCACTTTCCATGAAAGTCCCACAGATCTCTGTCCTAGGGACCCCCTCCCCTCATCACCTACCCTTCACCATATCCATATTTAATCCTGTGTCTTTGACTACGATTACTGTGTCAGTGGTTGGCTAGCCCTTTCCTCTGCCAAAAGACCCTTTTTGGGCACTCAACTGGAGCAGTCGTTGTGGCCCTCTCAAAAATTGGCATGAACCTGGACCTCTGTATGTGTTTTAACTACTTGTTTACATGTGAAATAATAGGGGCATAATACTAATCACTAGGAGATCGAAGGACATGCCCTTAATTCTTGTGGTACTGGTGAAGCTCTGCTACTTCTGACCATGTATAATGTAGCTTACTAAGCATCTGTTTAAGCAGCAGTGTTTTATTTATTTAATTTCTTTTGTGTCTTGAAGTTAGACTTTCTATTTTGAAGAAACTGATATATTTGTTTTAATTGCAACCAAAATAGAGTGGAAAGAACATTGGAGTGCATGGATTTTCTGAAATGCAGTCTGTGAGATGCCCAAACTTCATGCACTCAAGTATATATTTTTTTTGGCATGTGCTCCAAAGTGCTGCTAAATAATTCATATTGAACAATATTATCATCTTGGTGGCATGGGTGTCTGTACTCAAACTGAATGCAGAAGTTGAAAGCTAGTGTTTTTAGGATGTTTTTTAAATGCTGCTCAAATGCTGAAACAGACTTGTGGGTTATTACGTTGGTTCCCTGACAATGGTATGTTTTTCTTCCAAATAAAGGGCAGTGTAAATAGTGATGTAAACACTTAAGAGTACCAAGTTTCAAACTAAATGTTAAGTATGGTTGTGACATTACCAGCAGTGCAATCTGAACTGTTGAACAGCTGTTTCCCTTCAATTCTCCAACCTGGGGTGTCTTTTACACTGCTTAACTCTGAGAGAAACTGCTCCTGGTCTATCCATACACAGCCTTCAGCATGTAAAACACGCCGCCCCCCCCCCCCCCCCCGCTGTACTGTATGAATGCTGTAGCTACCCAGCCAGGCACCCATGAATTATATTACAGAGCAACACCAGCAAATTCCCAGTCCCAGAATTATCCCCAGAAATGTGTGTCTTGTGTGCCCCATACCATCCTGGACAATACACGTTCATAGAAAGTCCATCATATAATTAATAGAAAATGATATGCACAAATTTTGTTATCCCAAATGAAGTTCCCAAACACTTCAATCCAAAC
Source organism: Eretmochelys imbricata (assembly GCF_965152235.1). Lineage (NCBI taxonomy): Eukaryota > Metazoa > Chordata > Testudines > Cheloniidae > Eretmochelys > Eretmochelys imbricata. Next base: position 38,233,463 of record NC_135578.1, on the reverse strand, counting down.
ATACTGGTTTAGATAAAACAATAAAACAACTTTTATTAGGTACAGAAAGGAAGATTTTAAGTGATTACAGGTAATGAGGCATAAAAGTCACAATTGGTTACAAAGAAATAAAAAGTAAAATGAAAACTAATACCTAACTTAACAAGCTAAGTGAATTCAAAGTGAAAGTCTCTCTGACCACATGTTCTAGCAGTCTTACTGGCTGAATCTTCCAGTGAGGGTCTCCTCACAGTCCAGTGGTGCTTCCTTTGTCTTTCAGGTGTTGTCAATGCCATGAATAGAGATGAAGGGAGAGAGGATTTGTGTCCTCTGTTCTCATTTCTTATAGTTATTTTCCTCTTTGAAAATCATCTTCAGCTGAGGTTCAGAAGGCCAAAAATCCATTTGCACGAGACCCTCCAGCTGTTCATTGCCAAGATGTAAATTTCTTGCTCAAGCCCTTTTTCCTGGTTGCTTAACCAGGTGATAATCTATTTGATTATGTTGACACCTGTCTGAGGTGTTGGCTAGACTTTTGTTTCTGGAGAACTGGTTTGCATCTGTTTCCCCAGACTTGGAACATGTCTTACACGGTAGAATTTTATAACTTTACAACAGTGTTGCTACACATATTTTACCAGGACAATAATGTTCAGCAGATTATAAGTTTTCAAATGATACCTCCTCACAAGGCATACTTTGTACAAAATTTTATCATAGTCTTGTGAAAGTGGTAAATGAAAGGGTACAGACTGTCACAATGGTACTTTATAGCAGTATAATGTGTTACTGTCAGGATAACAGTATGGCACATCCAGAAGTCAAGTCATTAAACAATGAATTAATTTGCACCCATACCACTTTGTCTGAGATCTGAACTCAGCTCACAAGCTAAGTAGACTTAAGCTATGTCACTGCTTTAGAGAGTATGCCTCCATGAAATACCTAGTTACTGCAAGAAGTGATGGTGCTAATTCAGTAGGGGGTACTTCCCTTCTACATCAGTGCTGAACCAATGCCCCAGGCAGGACTTAGAGGTACTGCATTGCTGGGGAGTGCTATATTTTGTAAGAGACACAAACCTGGATATGATCATTTCTGGTCATTATATTCTAAGAAAAGGGACATAAACCAAGTGTCCTTGCTAAAATCTGATGTGGAGGATAATATTCTGCCTACATAAATTCCCCCCTTTAGATCCAAGTGGGCACAGTTTTCTTCACTTCTGTTCCTTAACTGTTAGTTAATATTGTTGTGCATTGTTAAATAATCACACATTAACCGCACATGTGGCTGCATTTCATAGGATGAAGTTATTTCTGATACATATATATTTTGCAAATGTGAAAACCTTTTTGATTCTTGTGAGCAGTTTATATAAGTCACAGCTATTAATCTGTTTGGTATTCTAGGCAGTTTATGTTCTTTTAGAAAAACACATTTTTGCTTTGAAAATCTGATCACCGCAAATGAGTGTGAATTTTCAAGATGGAAACAAGAAATTAAGTTATGTACAATAAAGCCGCAAGGTGGAATGAGCAGCCTTATCAAAATAGCTGTTTCTAAGTAGTGGGTTTTTAAATTTGTGAATTAGAGGATTGGATAAAAAACTTGCTCTCCTTGGAGATGTTCCATAAATATTTCAAAGCACGAAGAAAAATGTGCTTAAAAAGGAAAAAATCTCAGTCACAGGAAACAGCTAAAGAAAGAGTTAGCTTTAGCAAGTTTAGACAGGAAGTTCTAGAATCCTTGACAAATCATTCTGTTAACAAGTATCAATGCCTTTAGTTCATTACTGTTGGTGATCATGTTGCATCAACCCAAAGTGAGTCATGAAGACGAAATCATTAGACCTGCTTTAATTGAAAGGAAACCCATCCAGTGTTAAACAAGCATGAATAAATTAGATGATAACATCTGAGAATAATCTGCAAGATTTTATACAACAAAATATTCTTAGAAAAGCACGTTTTCTATACATTTATTGTGTGCCAGTATTAAAAAAATAGCTGGGAGCATGTAAATGTGGATATTGGAACCATCAGTAAGGCACATAAAACAGGAGTTTTTCTGGAATGCTATACTTTCTCCTGGGAGGAAAGAAAAACTTTGTCAAATTGCAGTACAAAAAATTAGTAAATAAGGTAAAGCTCTTGTTTGTGTTAGTTCAGTTACCTTGATAAAAGCAAATACAAGCTTCAGGTAAGCATCAGATATTGGAAATTCTGTTTTCCAGCATGTATCCAATTATTCTTTTCAGACATTAATATTGTAGCTTTACAGATTCTAAACTGTCCACTGTAGGAGAGTGAATGACTCAGGATAGATAATCTGATATGAAACTTTTCTTCTCTAGGTTGCCAATTCAAATCCAGATCAGAGAATATGAAAAATTGTTACTGAAATTTGTTCAGTTTTCTTTGAGAAATGAGGTTGTGTCCCAATCCAGATACTAATGCATTACATTCAAATCCCAATTGACATTAATTGGCAACTTGTCCAACATTCGTAGCAAAAGTGTACCTCTCCTGTAGATAGAAAATTTCAGGATCCAGGTTTGCCAGTCAGGACCCTTTTGCAAACACTAAATAAAATAGATTGATTTTAATATACCCACTACTTGTATCTACCAACTGAGACCCACTAGAATCTTTTTGGGACAAATCTGTTGCTGCAGCCCTTGATCTTCTCTGTGTTAAAAAACTGTAAAAATAAGTTATATGAGTCCTTGTTTATCTGCACATGAAAATTAGCATGTAAATGGAGATACTTGTACAATTTCAGAGACTGGTTTCAATCTAACTGAAAATGGTCTCTGTGTGCGATTCTTTTTTTTTTCTGGCTGAGCTTAGAGTGATCCTTGAATAGCTATTCTCTGGATAGCTCCCAAATTCTACATAATCATCCACTTTTTCATAAAAATAATGTTTATGTATTTTTCTCTGAAAAGTGAAAGTGTCTTAGAGCAGTAGAAATGCCACCAACCAATCCAGGAGTTTTTAATAATTCAGAAAAATATAAATAAGTTTTTAATAAATTTACAGAATTGGTTTGAACTTTAAAAAAGTAAAGCACAACCAGCAACACTGTATGCTTGTCTACACAGTGAGTTACTGCGCAGCAAGCTATGGCATCTGTCTATACCACACCAGCTTGCCATGCGGTAATTTGCCATAAAGACAAAACCCCGTGTTAAATGAAAATTTATAGTTCTTGCTAGGGCTGTTCATTAAACGCACTCAACTCATGCACACGATTAACTTTAAAAAGTTAATCGCAGTTTTAATCGCACTGATAAATAACAAAATACCAATTGAAATTAATTTAATATTTTTGAATGTTTTTCTACATTTTTAAATATATTGATTTCAGTTACAACACAGAATACAAAGTGTACAGTGCTCGCTTTATATTATTATTTTTGATTACACATATTTGCACTTTAAAAATGATAAACAAAAGAAATAGTATTTTTTCAATTCGCCTCATACAAGTACTGTAGTGCGATCTCTTTATTGTGAAAGTGCAGCTGACAAATATAGATTTTGTTGTTGTTATATAACTGAACTCAAAACAATGTAAAACTTTAGAGCCTACAAGTCCACTCAGTCCTGCTTCTTGTTCAGCCAATCACTAAGACAAACAAGTTTGTTTACATTTACGGGAGATAATGCTGCCCGCTGCTTCTTTACAATGTCACCTGAAAGGGAGAACAGGCATTTGCATGACATGTTTGTAGCCAGCATTACAAGATATTTTCATGCCAGATATGCTAAACATTCGTATGCCCCATCATGCTTCGGCCACCATTCCAGAGGACATGTTTCCATGCTGATGATGCTTGTTAAAAAAAATAATGCATCAATTACATTTATGAGTGAACTCCTTGGGGGGGGGAGAATTGTAAGTGTCCTGTTCTGTTACCCACACTCTGTCATATATTTCATGTTATAGCAGTCTCAGATGATGACCCAGCACATGTTTGTTTTAAGAACACTTTCACTGCAGATTTGACAAAATGCAAAGACGGTACCAATGTGAGATTTCTAAAGATAGCTATAGCACTCGACCCAAGATTTAAGAATCTGAAGTGCCTTCCAAAATCTGAGAGGGATGAGGTGTGGAGCATGCTTTCAAAAGTCTTAAAAGAGCAACACTCTGCTGCAGAAACTACAGAACCTGAACCATCAAAAAAGAAAATCAACCGTATGCTGGTGGCATCTGACTCAATTGACGAAAATGAACAGGTGTCAGTCCAAACCCATCGTGAGCATGGATGCATGTCCTCTGGAATGGTGGTTGAAGTATGAAGGGTGATATGAATCTTTAACGCATCTGGCACGTAAATATCTTGTGACACCAGTTACAACAATGCCATGCAAATGCCTGTTCCGACTTTCAGGTGACATTGTAAACTAAAAGAGGGGCAGGATTATCTCCTGCAAATATAAACAAACTTGTTTCTCTGAGCAATTGGCTGAACTAGAAGTAGGACTTAATGGACTTGTAGGCTCTAAAGTTTTACATTGTTTTGTTTTAGAATGCAGTTTTTTTCGTACACAATTCTACATTTGTACATTCAACTTTCACGAGAAAGAGATTGCACTATAGTACTTGTATGAAAAATACTATTTCTTCTGTTTTTTACAGTGCAAATATTTGTAATCAGAAATAAATATTAGTTGAGCACTGTGCACTTTGTATTGTGTGTTGTAATTGAAATCAATATATTTGAAAATGCAGAAAACATCCAAAAATATTTAAATAAATGGTATTCTGTTATTGTTGAACAGTGTGATTAATCATGATTAATTTTTTTAATTGCTTGACAGCCCTAGTTCTTACATATCCAACTTTGTGAATTTAAAGAACTGAACACACCACACTTTGAGTTAGAGTGCAGGGCATCTTTGTTGATTAATGAGAAGCAGAAATACATAATACCTTAACTGAAAGTACCAGGTCACATTAGATGAAATCAATAGCATGTTGTGGCAGGAGTAGCAAATATTACGAGATATAAGGGTTGAGTTTTTATATGCAAAGGTGGGAAAAAGTCTCTTTAAAAAAGCTAATATCCCTCTGAAAAGCCATTTAGAAACTAGATAGATTGTCATTGTGTTGCCAAGTAACTCTAGACTTTGTAGAAGGATCTGCATGGCCACTGAGATCATATAGTCAAGCAAAAGGCTATGTCTGCACTACACTACCAGGCCAGACATCATATAAGATATGTGTAGCTACATGGCACAATGAAAAGCAGGCTGCATCCACACTGCGGTGTGTAGCTATGTGGCTCAGGCTCTTGCAGGGGAGAGGCAGTGGGGAAAGGCTTCAGCAGCCTTTCACTGCAGCTAGGAAAGGCTCTGGCAGGGGCGAGGCAGTGGAGCAGGGCTCTCTGCTGCCTCCCCCTGCCAGAGCCTTTTCCCGCTGCTTGAGTTTTTTCTGGCAGTGGGGGAAGGCTCCACAACAGTGAGGTGACAGAGCCTTTTCCCAATGCCTGCCCACTGCTGGAGCAGTGGTTCTCTAACTTTTGTACTGGTGATCACTTTCACATAGCAAGCCTCTGAGTGCCACCCCCCTTATAAATGAAAAACACTTTTAAATATATTTAACACCATTATAAATGCTGGAGGCAAAGCGGGATTTGGGGTGGAGGCTGACAGCTAATGACTCTTCATGTAATAACTTAGCGATGCTCTGAGGGGTCCTGACCCCCAGTTTGAGAACCCTTGTGCTGGAGTCTTTCCCTGCAGCAGTGGGCAGTTCCAGCAGCAGGAATCTAGCGGAGCCTTTCATCACTGCTTCTCCTCTGCAGGAGTCTTTTCCTCCTGCCTCCCTACTGCTAGAGACTTTCTCCACTACCAGAATCCTCCTCTGTGACGGAGAGAGACTTCAGCAGCTGGGAGGTATCGAGACACAACACTGCTAAAATTAGCCACGTAGACACGGAGGCACAGATTGGGTGAGTAGAGAGTCATGTAGAGTATGTATTTGGGTACATATCCATAGGCTTCAGCCATATTTTTACTTACCTAAGCAGAACCTCCCTGTCTACTCTGTGCCCTGCTAGGGAACTACCTTGAGTTGCCAGGAGTCCAGTTTTCTACCGGCATGCCTGGTTGAAAAGGGATCCTGGTGGCTCTGGTCAGCACAGCTGACTGGGCCATTAAAAGGGGATAAGGCAGACTCCATGTGGCTCCTGGAAGCATCCGGCTAAGGCTGGCTCTTAGGTGCAAGGGTGGCGCCAGGGGCTCTGCATTCTTCCCCTGCCCTGAGCGCCAGATCCACAGCACCCGTTAGCCGGGAACCACTACTACAAGGTTATAGCTAAGCTAGATTTTAAATTATATATTTTATTTTTTACATTCCCTTTTAAAAGTATATGTTCCATTAATACTAACGTATCTCAATCTTTATTGTATGCAGTGTTTTTGTAGCTGTGTTGGCCCCAGGATATTAGGAGACAAGGTGGGAGAGGTAATTTACTTGCCAAGGGATGACTACAACTCTCAGAAATGTCTTAATCATAAAGGTCTCTGAGGCCAACTTAATACTGTACTTGCATCACAAATAATGGTGAAAATTAAAGCATGTTTCAAACATAACATGTCATACTCACTATATTTTTATTGGAAAAATAAAGCACAATCAGCTAAGTTCTACTAACAAACCCTTCAAATCCTTAATGCAATTCAGTAATTCCATTCAGTTCTTCATTGACTGATGTCATGTGGCAGCCCACAGGAAATCTATGCCTATTGAATAAACAGAGCCGAGCTACAAAGAGTGGCAGGAACATCGCTATTTGGAATAACAATCCCCCGGGAACAGGGAAAATGGGATGGTTGGAAACTCTCTTCCTGTCTCTCAGTAGCTCTTAATATTAATTTGAAAATAATTCTATGTAGCACCTTTCCAGATAAAATGAAAAGTGTAGGCATTAGGGCTTCAGCCAACAGAAGGTGGTGTGTGCTTTCTGGTTAATACCCTTCCAAGTTCTCCGTTTTCATCTTCTTTCTTCCCTCAAGTTCTCCCCCCTTGGGTCTCCTCTGAATTCTATCCCTTCTTCTCTGCCTCCTCTGCTGGTCTGTGAGGAGCTTTAACTGTTTCCCATGTATCTGATCCTTTCTATGGTGGTGGATGGAAGCACAAAGCCGGCAGAACAGGTAAGAGAAGCTAGTCCTGCTAATGTTAGGCCAGGGGTCCTTCTCAGTTCTTTCTCCCAGGAAAGAGGCAGCTCAGTGGAATATGAGACAGGAAAAAAAAAGGACAGTCTGAGTCAAATCAAGACAGTTAGGGAGTATCCTCCTTTTTGCTGAAAGCTCCCTTCCTCATGACTGAAAATAAACAGATTTCTAATATAGATTAAGTAAAAAAATAAATAAAATAAAACAAACCTTCAATCAGGATTTAATAGTCTGCCATTCTCCTGAGGAAGACCTTCCAGCCTGTTTTGCAATCTGATCCCCTTTTTGTTCCATGAGAAGGCAGAATAACCTCACAGCAGTTCAGAGGAATTTCTGTAGGGAGTGAAGTATTTTATATGTATAGTAACAGCACTGCACAGAAAGTCCAGAAGAGATCTGAGAGAATTCATTTATTTGGCCGTGATTGACAAATCAAACTACCTCCATCATGTTGCAGTCCTCCATACCAATAATTAGGAGGCAAAAATAAATACTGTGCTCCTAGGATAGCCGACTGCTTAAATTTCTTGCAATTCAACAAGACTTAGAGAGAGATGCAATTCCTAATATGTTTAATCTCTGCTGTGCATTAAATAGAATACGAGAAAAAATATTTGAGATCAGAATACCAGACTTGCTCGGCACTGCTATTTTCCTAAGGGATTTTTATTTTTCCAGGTTTCGAAATACATTATATAAATGTGTAGTGTGTGCACGTGTGTCCATAGAGATATCCACATACACTAGTAGTATTTATAAATACTTCTACTGGATCCTGGTTTAATTCTTCCTTTTAGAATAGATATCAAATTAGATATCAAATTACTGATATATTTTAGTCATCATGAACATATGTTTTTACTGAGAAAAAAGTACTGAATGTCTTTATTTTTGATCAACCTTTTCTACGCTGTATTTATACAGCTTAAAACTTGAAATACAGAGCATGAGTAAATTTTTAATAAAATAGAAGTCTGGAAAAATATGGCAGTCTGTGGCTCTTGACCAGTGTTGAGTGGCTGGGGCATTATTAGCAGAAAGGTGTTTTTCTGCAGTGGAAGGTTCCTTACAGTCTGTTTCTAAAACTAATACTGCTTAGTACTCGATCCTAATAAAATAGAGGCTTAGTCATTGCTTACTCACAGCTCTGGCAGCTCTATAGTAAAAATTATATAAATGATAAAATTAGATATTTACTCCGACACTTTCAAAATCCTGTACAGGGGTTTTGCTGTGACATTTGCAGAAATCATGTGGTTTGTAAAACTCTGTGCAACAGAAATGTATGAGGTTTGAGATGTGTTTTAATATGCAAGAACATAAATTCAGAAACCATCTCTTATTTATTTCATCAGAGCCTTACTGAGATCTTTTTTGTTCAGGTGGAACTGCATATTTTTTACTATAATGTATAGTCAATGATTGATTCGGTCAACCTTTTCTAAACTTTGTAACAAAGAGGTCAAACTGGGGAGCTCTCACACTCGCACGTGGAATGCTGTCTTGGATTGCCCTCAAAACACGAAGAAGGAAGAGGGCAGAATACATGGTTGAAATAGCAAAGCTGATGAAAATAGTTTTAAATTGGAGACATGAACCAACAAAGTTGTAATATCATAATATGCCTTTTTGCAGTGGCTTTAAAGGCATTGACAGACTTATTTTATTTTTATGTTTTAAATCCCTGTGAAGCGGTGGTGGCACAGGGATGTTGCCATGTAGACCTAGAGCTCCAGGCATCCCTCATGTGGAACTAAAAGGTGCATGTGACTGTTAGGATAAAAACCAACCTAATATAAAGCTGTGCATAAATTATGCTTGGAGAAACAATGAAAAATCATTAGCAGATACAATTTCATATTGCTTATGGAGCAAAAGATATATCTAGGGCATGACCTGTTTTTGCAGATGTGTAGGATGTTCCAACTGCAAAGGGCAAAATGAAATGATTGATTAAAACATATTACTGAACCTCATGTTAAGCTTTGTTGGTAAATAGGCTGAGCCACAATCATTCTTTGTAGGTATAGCGGGAAACTTAAAATGTATTAAAAGTATAACGGAACCTATGATTCAATATGCAGCTGTCTAGACCACTAACCACAAGGTTGACGTATGGTGGTAATTGGATAATGCTAGACGTGTAATTAATCCAGTCCTGCTTAAAATTGGGCCCAGCAGGCCTGTGAGCCTGCATCTATCCTCTCCCAGGTGAGTGGCCTAACCACCAAGTTATTGGTTGTTCTGGGGTGATCTGCGTGTCTCTCATTTTGTTCAGAAATTCCATCCTGGATCTGTGCTGGCTGGAAATCAAACAAATTATGATTGTTGTTAAATTGTATAGTGGGACAAAAAAACCAAGTTGAAAACCAATTCTGAGTGTTTTTTAGGCCATAGAGTAAACTTCTGCAACATTATTTAACTTATTAATTATGCTCGTATTTCAGAGTAGGCCTCATGAAGTTCTATAAACACAACTTTTATTATTCAAATTTGTAATATGTGCAAGGGAGATCAAAATTATTAACTGTGTTTCTTAAGGAGTACAACTTTTACAGCAAAACGGTAGATAAAATATTACAACTAAAATAAATTAAAAGTTACCGTAAACTAAAGGTCTGAAAAATGTACCGTCCTAAGTAGCTACCTGGAGCCATGAAAGTTGCAATTAATATTTTAGACACTATATACAATTATTAAATCAGTACATTAAACAAACTATGAACATTTAAGCAGATACTAAATGTAGTGTTAGAAAATAATGTCTTATGAGGCAGGAAATAGTTAAAGAATAATAAGAACCATTTTCCAATGTGAAATAATAAATTAAATTAAATTAGTTTTACAGATTCTGAGTGTTTTCACTGACAGTTATTTTAATGCCCTCCCCCCTCCCAAAGCAACATTCATCATATATGACCTATAGCTTGATGAGGAAATGCAAATATATTGTTTGTATAACCTTGTCTACAGACTTACTTTGGGTAGATAAAGAAACAACTCCCTTTGTTTAGGTAGCAAGGCTAAAATCATGGAAATAAAAATTTTATATGCAAGTTTTAAACTTCTTTTCACTGTGGACATGGTAAAGAAAAGTATTGTGTTCTTTCTTCCACCAGGCTGCCTCATTCTTATTTGGTATTTTGGTATAAGATTTTGGTATAAGGAAAGAGAGATGAGAGAGACATTGTGTGTTATAGAGTTACAGAGCTTACTGTTAAAATGTCCACAATTTACTAGCAGATTCTGAGATTTCTCAGAATCACCTTGCGTTAAGAAATACAGTGGCATCTCAGGTAAAGGCTTGTATTTTAGCGATGTCCACCATATGCAGTAAAAGTCAGAAACTGAATTAATATGTACACTGCGAGCTGGCTGCAAATCAAACAAATTGTGAAAGCATGTGCCACCAGTAGATAAGGATAAATAGCCAGTTCTTTAGCTGCGAGACTTTCTTCAGGCTGTGGAATAAATATGGGGCTGCATTACCTAACACATTAATTGTTTCATTATTAGCATTTTTCACAGGTCAGCATAGAAACACTGCATTTGCAAATTCTTAAGTATCTTGTTTGGGGACCTCAATAGGAGGTAAGAATTGTGGTATTTCAGAGCCTAGTTTAACAGGAAATGTTAATTTGCCTTTTATGCGATATGGTCCTGATTCAGGAAAGCATGTAAGCCATTGCTTAAGTGCTCTCTTGTGTCTGGACCTGCATATGCTAAATTATAATTAGTAAGTTAAACTGCTTTAACACCCCTTTTTCAAAATAGGGTCAATGTAATGGGGCACAAAGAGGTGCCTCTTTCCAGTAGTCTATGGCTAGATGTTGTCTGCAGTTAGATGGGGGAAGGCCTGGTGTCCATGAAAAGAGATTGGAACAAGACCGTAGGTCGGTTATGCGCGCGTGCACATACCCAAATTCATTGCAAAGAGCACATATATAACAAATCCAATTAACCTAATTAGAGATGAAAGCTAAAGAAGAATATAAAGTAAATGTAGCACTGAGCCTCATGCAGAGTTATAGAATGGCTCACAATAGGTTGCCTGTTCTCGTGCCTTGCCCCTAATGAGGGCCTGCCATTTGTTCTTCAGTTCAAATATTGTATTCATTGTGCAGAGAAACAACAAGGAGTCTGGTGTCACCTTAAAGACTAACAGATTTATTTGGGCATAAGCTTTTGTGGGTAAAAAACCCACTTCTTCAGATGCATGGAGTGAAAATTTATTCTTATGCCCAAATAAATCTGTTAGTCTTTAAGGTGCCACTGGACTTCCTGTTGTTTTTGTGGATACAGACTAACACGGCTACCCCCTGATAATTGTGCAGAGAGAAAACACTTTCCCCTGAGGTGCAAAACCTGAGGTAAAGCTCCTAATACTATTGTCATTAAAACAGTTCTCCATTATTCATCTGTCTTCCACTTCCATTTTGCATAGAGCCACAGCCAGTTCCTCCCAGCAGAAATCATTCCATTAAGAGTTCATTAGAAGGATTTTTATGTAGTTAAACTGCCATTAATTAGTTTTCTCCCTGATCCCACTTATTAAGGCCATGTCTACACTACAGACCTTACAGCGGCACAGCTGTACCGATACAGCTGTGCCCCTGTAAGATCCCCCATGGAGCTCCTCTATGCCGGCAGGTGAGAGCTCTCCTGCTGGCATAATTAAGCCACCCCCAATGAGTGGCGGTAGCTATGTCAGCAGGAGAGCATCTCCCGCCGGCATAGCACAGTCCACATTGGCACTTTTTTTGGTGAAACTTATGTTGGTCAGGGAGGTGTTTTTTCACACCCCTGACCGACATAAGTTTTACTGACAAAAGTGCTACTGTATACATAGCTTTAGTTTGAAGTATTATTGAGGGTGGATCATTGGTAGAATAGCATCTCCCCAGATCACTGTTAATACTCAGTTGCAAGAGAGGGAACAAAACAATATACATTTATTATTGCATGCTAACATTCATGTCTATAGGCTAATTTATCTATAATATAAATAAGCAGGAGTCCAAGGAAATACAGGTTATTATGGCAATGCACCTCTCCTGCAGAAAGGATGTGCCTTATTTGCAAGTATTCTTTCTTCCCCCCTCCTCTGAACTTTATTCCCTCTGGTAATTCTTTCCACACCCTCCCACCCCAACAACAACTTTGACTGCCCTATGACTGGAGGTTAAAAATGAAACGACTTCTCCTGCTCCCCTAAAACACTCGTATGCATCCGATGAAGTGAGCTGTAGTTCACGAAAGCTTATGCTCAAATAAATTGGTTAGTCTCTAAGGTGCCACTAGTACTCCTTTTCTTTTTCCTTCTCCAAGAGTTCTCTGCCTCTAATTAACTAGACAGTGAGAAAGTGGAGCTGATTGGCCTCTTCCTCTTCCCCTCTCATTAATTTAAACTTTTGCCTGCGTCTTCTGGAGCCTATCACTTTCTTTAGCTGGTAGAGCGTGTGCCTCTTGAGGTCTTTGCAGAATGAGGTCCCCCTATTGGTCCGCTCGGTCCCCCTCACGGAGGGTGGAGGGGAGAAATTTCAGAAGAGTGAACTGAATCCTACTGGGTAGACTGAGGAGAGTCTACCCCATGTTATGGGTTGTATGGTGGGAGCCCTCTAACTTCCACACTAGATCCATTTAAATGACTGGTACATGAGAGTTGCATGAGACAGTGCAGATAGCTCTGGATAATACTCTCCATTTTTAAGTGTATAAAGTTGTGGCCTGCCCTCTGGCTGTTTTCATTCACCTGCATTTCCTGATCAATGGATTTATTTACATTTTTTCCCAAATACATTTTTATAGAATATTTCTTTGATTTTCTTATATGAAATGTAAATATTTTATGTGTAATATATTTTCAGTGATGTACAAATAATATTTGAATTGGGAAGTAATATCAATATAATTAGTGCTTTCTTGCTGGCTGTGCCAATAGTTTCCTTATTGTAATTCCAAGGCAGAGATATGAGGTTTATTAAAAATAAACATCAAGGCAAAGCCAGTAAGTTATTTTTATAGTAAAATATATTCAGAGCATTTGATTCCAAATTTCTAAAATATTTCACTAAATAACTGCATATTATAAGATTGTTGGTGCAAAAGAATGGCAATTGCTAAGTGCCATTATTGATTAACTGAATAATAATTGGCTTAGAGTTTTAATGCCTCCTTGATCTGTAAAAGTACTTTAAATTATACTGTGGTGAATTTACAAAAGACATATATTTTTGTTACTTATATCAGTGGGAAAATATCATCCTTTTAGTAACTGAATTGCTTGTTTTTGATTTCTAAGTACAGTTGGAGTAAACCACATAAAATAAGTAATGCTATTTGTTCATATTTTGTTGTAGAAATTCATTCATGAAGCCACAATGGAATTTTGCCTTAGCAGCAAAAACAAAGCTTTTATCTAATTTTGCTGTCTCTTTTCTAAAAGACAGATTCCCTTAAGATGATTTCTTGTTTGTTTAGTCCATAAATGGTTCAGTTCTGGGTCCAGGTTTTAGCACGGTAGACCTGTTTGACATCTGAATATCAGTGATATTAGATTTCAAAGGGAAAGTAAGAAAGTGATCTACAGTAAAAAGCTACTGGTTGATTAAAAGCCTAAATCCACAGTACTTTATGCTTCATGTTCTCTGTGTATATAAAATCTCCCCACTGTATTTTCCACTGCATGCATCCGATGAAGTGAGCTGTAGCTCATGAAAGCTTATGCTCAAATAAACTGCCTTCAGAGTTTGGTCGGGACCCCTACAGTTACAAACCATAAAATTTCAGATTTAAATACCTGAAATCATGAAATTTACGATTTTAAAAATCCTGTGACTGTGAAATTGACCAAAATGGACCATGAATTTGGTAGGGCCCTACTAATGATGAATCTGGGATCCTACAGTCAAGGATGCCTCTAAACAGAAGGACCATTGCAACTTAAGATGTGCTGGAGGCCCATCCTCCCATTGTGATGTGATACCTGCCTTCCATAGATGGCGCAGCCTCAGCCAGCCTTCTCCTACCTGCTTGATGTGGTCTGTTCCCATCAGGCTGTTGCAGCCCAACAATTTACCTTTTTGGCAAGAGTCTGTGGCCCACAATTGAGACGGGAGAGAACTCAAGAAAAATCAAGCGAAACCCCACTGCAGCAGACGGGAGCTGTTGCTAGGCAAGCAGTCCAGTGGAGGGAGCAGCATTTTGACTGGGACAGACTGATGCTCTGTATAGTTTAAAGTAAATTTAATTTAAATGGGTAATCTGGGACCTGACAAAGCCCCCAGTTGTGTGTGCAGCTGTGAAGTGTACTAGAAGCTGCATTTAATTAACTTCTGCTTTATTTGTTTAACAGACATTGAACTTCTGATAAACAAGCTAGTTATATGTCCTAGCTGCTTGGCGGCAGCTTCAGTCGCAACCCTTAATTGGGTAAGTTCTGTTGGTCACAAAAGAGGCAGGGGGAGGCTCCTTGTGCCCAGTCACCTTTGTTCATCCACTCAAGGACAGGTCACAACCTAGTCCTAAAAGTTTTTTCTGTCTTTGTTTCAATGTCTGTTGTACAGACCCTCATTGCAGAATGTGGGTGGATCTACTTCTTCACTAATACACCACACTGTGCAGTAGGTATTTTAGGGGACTTAGATCTTTCTTATTTATTATTTATCTGACAGTAGAACCCCTGGGCCTAGAGGATCCAATTGAAAATCAGGCACTTTTTCTATAGGCTCTATACAAAGATCTAAAGAATGAGAGGAGGCTTATAAAAAAATAAAAAGAACCAGAGAAGCTAATGTTGAAGAAAGTAATTACAGCAGGGGATACTGTAATTTATCCTACAGAGAATTGTTTAACTCTTTTATTGCTTATTCTCTGTATGTTTTGGTTACTTGTCTGTATTTGAAAAAGGCACTGGGAGACAGTGCGATGTACCTGGACCTATGTGGGAAGGTCTACATCAGCCTGTCCCCCTCCCAAAATTACTCACCATTGCTACCACCAGTGCAGCTTCACTGGTGCTTGTAATGTGGAAGTACTAAAACAGGCCATTTTAAAGTGTCATGACTCTGTTTAGAGCAGGTCTTGATAGTGGTGATTAAACTGTCTTTGGTTACTGGGCTTTTGTCTCCATTTCACTCCAACTTCTAATATCACCAGGGCGGGAGTAGGAAATTGTAAGAAAATAATTTAGTGTAGCCAAAGCCTGATTTAATGTTTTCTACTGCAGAGCTGCCATGTAACAAAACGAGTTCAAACAATGGCCTCATTTAAAATTCACATACTGAATATTTACACCTTGTTTTAAAATAAGCTCCAATCTTTAAAGTTCATTTATTATCATAAGAATACTCAAGTTCTCACTTTGTGTTTAGACCCTAATAAAGAGAAGAGCTGTGCATGACTCTTATGTAACTTCAGCAAATTTGTACCAGCTTGAAGCATGATCTTGAATGTTAAGTCTTAGAATCATGGAAATATAGGGCTGGAAGTGACTTTGAGAAGTCATCAAGTCCAGCCCCCCGTGCTGTGGCAGGACCAACTAAACCTAGTCCATCCCTGACAGGTGTTTGCCCAAGTTGTTTTTAAAAACTTCCAATGATGGGGATTCCACAGCTTCCCTTGGAAGCCTTTCCAGAGCGCTCTTTAAGAGGCATCTTCAGTTTGTTAGTTTATTTATAGGTTTTTGTGGTAGCCATTAGACACCTTACAAAATGTAAAACATAGCACATGTGTAAGATTGGAACAGGAATTGCTAAAATCCCCATGTGACCCTGTGAGCATTTTTATTGTTCTCAAGTTTACTGAGACAGTTTAACAGTAGCTATCAGTCCAAAGAGGCTCTAGTAGGAAGTTGTTTTCTGTACTATAGCATTTTCTTTGCGTGGAAGCTAGAAAATCTGGCTACAGAGATTTGAGAGATGCTTTTCAGCAGCAGCATTTAGTTTCTCAGGAAAATTCATAGCTCCTTGCTCAGGCCTCCCACAGCTGCCAGAAGGATCAGGACCCGCTGTGGATCTCCTAAAGACTACAGGGTGTGGGGTCCAAACTGAGGCATATTCCACTGGGGATGGGCGAGGCGAACTGCAGCTCAAGGCAATGAGGTGATATGAGCTATCAACTAAAGTGTGAGCTATGATGGGAAGGCGAGTTCAGCACCTGCATAGATTTGGTAGGATCGCCACAGTTTGTACTGGAGGTTTGTAGCATAGTAATACCCTAGGGGAACTCACTGAGTTTCACCATAGCAGCCAGTGCTAGGCAGTAGCCTCCTATTCCCCAGCTGTTACTGTCTGAGAGCATTCCACATCCACCAGTTAAAAATATTTAATATTACTTCCCCCAGTGAAGGAGCGTGACATCAGCAGCATTATGCTTCAGCAGGAACAGCAGTGATTGTGCAGGGCAACAGGTGCGCTCAGCTGCACACTTGGATAAAAAATGAGCAGGGCACAGCATGGTGCTGGCAGCAGGATTTGAATATATACCATATGCCTGTGCACTTCCCAGTCGGAGCTGAGGTGCTTTTACAGAGCAGAAGCAGAGAAAACTAAACCCAGGCTAAGTTAAAGGGTTTGGTTTGTTTCTGTATGCCTGCCTGCCTGACACTTGCTTTTGCTGTCCCTCGTCCAACATTAAGCACTAAACATCAGACTGAGAGCTCCCCCATCTACTCCCTGTGCCAAAACACAATGTGATATTTTAGAAAGAGACCTTTTAGTAGTTTTTATAGGGACAGTGAGATTTTTTCCCCTTCTCCAGGAAACACTAATAGGGGAATAGCAAGGGACTGCAAGAAGTTCCTGAAATGTGATAGCAAATTGGCTGTCTCATAAGTCACATGACTGTTGTTATTACTAATAATTATGTTTATTAGGACCCTATTGGACTAGGCACTGAACAAACAGAGATTAGGAGATGGTCCCTACCCTGAAGTGCTTATAACCTAAATAGACAAGACAGATGCCGTGCAGGGAAGGGGTAGAATACACGAGCAGAGCGAACTATGGGATGGTGGCAAAAACAATTTGGTGGTGGTGGGAATGGCTGGGTTTTACCTAGGAGGGGATTTGCTGAAGGGAAGGTAGGAAGGGGGCAAGGGCAGGGAAAGGTGTGAAATGAAGCTGAGTAAGAGGTTTGGAGCAAACAGCCAATCAGCTCAGGGTGGTGAAAATCTAGTCAAAACTTCTCTAAACATCCTACTTGAGCGGTTTCTACTTTTTCTGATGGAGTTTCTGGCTGACCCCTCTCTACAGTTTTTTCCAAAGGCCCCATGGAGGCTAGGTATGGAGGCACCACTTGGATCCTTGTGCCCCCAATATGTGTGGGCGGATCTCCTCTGCACAATGGCGGGCTGACTGAGTACCATTTTACCCTCTCTTTCCCTCCCCACCCGCCCAAATCCCTGCTTTGGCTGCTTCTGCTCCTACTGGCAGGAGTCTCTAGCTGGTGGTTCTTCGCAGTTATTCTCCAAGGCCAAATGTACTTAATGAATATCTTGCTGACAACTTAATCCCTCTGATTGGTTGGAATGCTCTCTTGAGGTTGACTTGCTTTTCATAAAAATTCTGCTGCATATGTCCTGTATTTCTGTTGCGGATTACGGCAAATGCTGTATTTATTTCACCAACTCTGTTGCCTTTCCCTCATTGCAAAAGCAAGTGGAAGTTTAAAACATGTTTACTTCAACAAATTAGGTAGCTATATTTCATGATTTTTTTCACATTAGTGTTGCTAAAATATTCCCTTTATTTGAAAGCTAGTACTACAAAATTGTGTAATTATGCAATTATCAAGCGAGTACTTAAAGCAGTGAAAATGTGCTGTCTTAGAACAAGAAAAAATGTATTAAGGAAGAGTACAATTGAGTCAGTAAGGAGAAAGGGACCTATTTTATAAACTGCTCTACTGCATTAAATTTATTTTCATGTTTACATAACCTACAACAGAGCATTCAAGGTGTTTTTTATAACACTTGCTATTTGATATCTGGCAACCTGATTTTCAGACTGTGCCTCCATTTTTATCGGTGAAGTTTCGTCTTGCCATGAATTGCTAGGATTTATAAGTACTTATTTGAACATGGGCTTTCTAGTTTAGTTTTAAAAGATCTCTATTTTTAAATCTTTTCATGGATGATGATTGGAATTAGCATTGCTGCGTTTAGGGTGTGAATCCCAGATGGAGGAGACAGATTCATGCTATCTCTGATAGCAAAGGTAACACAAGCAGCGGAAGGGCTAGTCTCACTGAGTATGTGCCTATGGCCTTGGACACATCCATACTTGGAGTGGCTAGTCCCTCCTGCTGATCACACTGCCTGTGGCTACATTCTATTTTTAGCATGAAGTTTGATCTGAGCTAGTGTGTGTCTGTCTCCTTGAGCTGGAAATCACACTCCCGGATCCAAGTGTAGACAGATTCTTAGAAAGCATTTCTCGTGCAAGTACCTGCTCTTACTTTAAATCTTCTGGTGATGAGGAAAAACTCAGTTATGTTGACAAAGGCATATGGGTACATATGATACAATGTTCGACTTAAGGAACTTGTGGGGAAATGCTGACTCACTCAGACATTAAATCAAGAGGGTCTCTGTGTAATTCTGGGACAGACAAAAGCTGAGTAGCTCTTGAAAGAAGAATCATAAGTTTGAATTTCTTAGGCCTGGTTTACACTACGAGTTTGTCGGATTTAGCAGCGTTTAATCGAATTAACCCTGCACCCGTCCACACAATGAAGCCATTTTTTTTTACATAAAGGGTTCTTAAAACTGATTTCTATACTCCTCCCCAACAAGGGGATTAGTGCTGAAATCGACATCGCCTTTTCGAATTAGGGTTAGTGTGGACACAATTCGAAGGTATTGGCCTCCGGGAGCTATCCCACAGTGCACCATTGTGACCGCTCTGGACAGCACTCTGAACTTGGATGCACTGGCCAGGTGTACAGGAAAAGCCCCGGGAACTTTTGAATCTCATTTCCTGTTTGGCCAGGCGAGCTCATCAGCACAGGTGACCATGCAGAGCTCATCAGCACAGGTGACCATGCAGTCCCAGAATTGAAAAAGAGCTCCAGCATGGACTGAACGGGAGGTACTGGATCTGATCACTGTATGGGGAGGGGAATCCGTGCGATCAGAACTACATTCCAAAAGACGAAATGCCAAAACATTTCAAAAAATCTCTGAGGCCATGATGGACAGAGGCTACATCAGGGACCCAACACAGTGCCTCATGAAACTTAAGGAGCTCAGACAAGCGTACCAGAAAACCAAAGAATCAAACGGACGCTCCAGGACAAAGCCCCAGACATGCCGCTTCTACGCTGAGCTGCATGCAATTCTAGGGGGGGCCGCCACCACTACCCCACCCCTGTCCGTGGACTCCGATGATGGGGTACTCTCCGCCATGCCTGAAGATTTTGTGGATGGGGAAGATGATGAGGAGGATGACAAGCTTGAGGAAAGCACACAGCATACTGTTCTCCCCGACAGCCAGGATCTTTTTATCACCCTGACTGAAATACCCTCCCAGCCCAGCGAAGCCGGAGAAGGGACCTCTGGTGAGTGTACCTTTTAAATATAGTACATGTTATAAAAGCAAGTGTTTTTTAATGATTAAGTAGCCCTGAGGACTTGGGATGCATTCATGGCCAGTACAGCTACTGGAAAAGTCTGTTAACATGTCTGGGGATGGAGCAGAAATCCTCCAGGGACATCTCCATGAACTTTTCCTGGAGGTACTCTAAAAGCCTTTGCAGAAGGTTTCTGGGGAAAGCAGCCTTATTCCGTCCTCCATGGTAGGACGGAATTACCACACCATGCTATTAACAAGTAATCTGGTATCATTGCATGACAAAGCTTGTCAGCGTATGGTCCCAGTGTTTGCTGGCATTCAAGCAACATCCGTTCTTTATCTCTCTGTGTTATCCTCAGGAGAGTGATATCGTTCATGGTAACCTGGTCGAAATAGGGGAATTTAATTAAGGGGACATTCAGAGGTGGCCGTTCCTACTGGGCTGTTTGCCTGTAGCTGAAAAGAAATCCTCCCCGCAGTTAGGCACGCAGTGGCGGGGGGGCATTGGTGCTGAGCTGTTTGTGTTTGGCTAGCAGGGATCTTCCCTGATACCAGCCACGCGATGTGGGGAGGGGTAAAGCGATCATCCAAGAGAATTGTATGCCGGGGTGGGGTTAATTTGGTTCCTGCTGCTGCATGTTAACAGGAAAACAACAGCACTAAATGGCCAACTCAAAGTGCTTTGCTTGGTATGGAAGAGGAGGGCGCTGCTTTTTTGAAGGTTGCAGAAGCCGAAAGACTATGACATACCATGGCCGCCTGCAGGCCGAATTCTGTTGCCTGGTCCTGCGTGTGTGATCTCTAACACCAAAGCTGCAGGTATTCAATATAAGATGCAAAATGTGACCTTGTACCAAAATCACATGTGCTATGTAATGTGAATAGCGTTGTTCACCATGAAAGAGTATACCCATTGTTCTGTAAAATGTATCTTTTTAAATACTTCATTCCCTTTTTTTCCTCCAGCAGCTGCAAATGTTTCAAGCCTCCCTTCTCCGTCCCAAAGGGTATCTCGGATAAGGTGGCGAAAAAAAACGCACAAGCGATGAAATGTTCTCTGAGCTCATGCAGTCGTCCGGCACTGACAGAGCTCAGCAGAATGTGTGGAGGGACACAACGGCAGAGTACAGGAAAGTGGCCGATGAACGTGAGGAGGGGTGGCGGCAGGAAGATCAGAGGAGGTATGAGGCAGTGCTGGGGCTACTGCGGGATCAAACGGACATGCTCCGGCGTCTGGTGGAGGTTCATGAATGGCAGCAGGATCACAGACTGCCGCTGCAGCCCCTGTTTAACTGCCCTCCCTCCTCCCTGCACTTAGGATGGAAGAATCCAATGCACCACTGCAGACTAGGGACCGAATGGCTAGGCAGCAGTTCTGCAGAGAAGTACCTAGAGGTGACAGTGGATGAGAAGCTGGATATGAGTCAACAGTGTGCCCTTGTTGCCAAGAAGACCAATGGCATTTTGGGATGTATAAGTAGGGGCATTGCTAGCAGATCGAGGAACGTGATCGTTCCGCTCTAAAGGACATTGGTGAGGCCTCATCTGGAGTACTGTGTCCAGTTTTGGGCTCCACACTACAAGAAGGATGTGGAAAAATTGGAGAGAGTCCAGCAAAGGGCAACAAAAATGAGGAGGGGTCTGGAACACATAATTTATGAGGAGAGGCTGAGGGAACTGGGATTGTTTAGTCTGCGGAAGAGAAGAATGAGGGGGGATTTGATAGCTGCTTTTAACTACCTGAAAGGTGGATCCAAAGAGGATGGATCTATTCTCACTGATAGCAGATGACAGGACAAGAAGTAATGGTCTCAAGTAGCAGTGGGGGAGATTTAGGTTGGATATTAGGAAAAACTTTTTCAGTAGGAGGGTGGTGAAACACTGGAATACCTTACCTAGGGAGGTGGTGGAATCCCCTTCCTTAGAAGTTTTTAAGGTCAGGCTTGACAAAGCTCTGGCTGGGATGATTTAGTTGGGGATTGGTCCTGCTCTGGGCAAGGGGTTGGACTAGATGACCTCCAGAAGTCCCTTCCAACTCTGATATTCTATGATTCCCTTCTATCCTCCTCCCACACCCCCCCTGGGCTACCTTGTGAGTTATCTCCCCATTTTTATAATCAATTAATAAAGAATACATTGTTTTTAAATGATAGTGACTTTATTTCCTTTGCAAGCAAGCTGTGATCGAAGTGGGGAGGGCAGGTGGCTTACAGGGAGTTTAGAGGCAACCAAGGGGGTGGGTTTTCATCAAGGAGAAACAAACAGAAGTGTCACACGGTACCCTGGCCAGTCATGAAACTGATTTCAGAGCTTCTCTGTTGCACAGCCCTTCCTGCTGTGCTCTTCTAACCGCCCTGGTGTCTGGCTGCATGTATTCAGCGGCCAGATGATTTGCTTCAACCTCCCACCTGCCATAAACGTCTCCCCCTTACTCTCACAGAGATTGTGGAGCACACAGCAAGCATCAATACCAATGGGAATATTGGTGTCGCTGAGGTCTGAGCGAGTCAGTAAACTCTGCCAGTGACCCTTTAAACATCCAAATGCACACTCTACCACCCTTCTGCACTTGCTCAGCCTATAGTTGAACAGCTCCTGACTACTGTCCAGGGTGCCTGTGTACGGCTTTATGAGTCAGGGCATTAAGGGATAGGCTGGGTCCCCAAGGATAACTATAGGCATTTCAACATCCCCAACAGTTATTTTCTGGTCTGGGAATAAAGTCCCTTCCTGCAGCCGTTTAAACAGACCAGAGTTCCTGAAGACACGAGCGTCATGAACCTTTCCTGGCTATCCCACTTTGATGTTGGTGAAACGTCCCTTGTGATCCACCAGTGCTTGCAGCACCATTGAAAAGTACCCCTTGCAGTTTATGTGCTGGCTGCCCTGGTGGTCCGGTCCCAAGATAGGGATATGCGTTCCGTCTATAGCCCCACCAAAGTTGGGGAATCCCATTGCAGCAAAGCCATCTACAATGACCTGCACATTTCCCTGAGTCGCTACCTTTGATAGCAGCAGCTCAATGATTGCATTGGCTACTTGCATCACAGCAACCTCCGCAGTAGATTTGCCCACTCCAAATTGATTCCTGACTGACCGGTAGCTGTCTGGCGTTGCAAGCTTCCACAGGGTTATTGCCACTTGCTTGTTAAGTGTACGTGCTGCTCTCATCTTTGTATTCTTGCGCTTCAGGACAGGGGAAAGCAAGTCACAAAGTTCCATGAAAGTGCCCTTACGCATGCTAAAGTTTCGGAGCCACTGGGAATCATCCCAAACCTGCAACACTATGCGGTCCCACCACTCTGTGCTTGTTTCCCGTGCCCAGAATCCGCATTCCATGGCATGAGCCTGCTCCAGTAACACCATGATCTCCAAATTGTGGGAGAACATGGTTTTAGAGAAAAGTGTGTTCATGTCTTCATCACTGCGCTGCCGTTGCCTCCTTGCCTGGTTTTTCAGGTGCTGGTTCTGCATAAACTGCACAATAATGCGTGAGGTGTTTACAATGGTCATAACTGCTGTAGTGAGCTGAATGGGCTCCATGCTTGCTGTGCTATGGCGTCTGCTCAGGCAATCCAGGGAAAAGGGCACGAAATGATTGTCTGCTGTTGCTTTTATGTAGGGAGGGAGGATAGACTGACAACATTTACCCATAACCGCCCGTGACAAATTTTTGGCCCCATTGGGCATTGGGAGCTCAGACCAGAATTCCAGTGGGCAGTGGGGAGTGCGGGAACGGTGGGATAGCTACCCACAGTGCACCGCTCAGAATGTCAATGCTTGCCACGGTACTGTGGACACACACCGCCGAATTAATGTGCTTAGTGTGGATGCATGTGCTCGACTTTATACAATCTGTTCCCAAAAATCGACTTCTGTAAAATTGGAGTACTTTCATCGTGTAGACATGGCCTTAGATTAATAATACTTAAGTTTGGGATAAACTGCAAAGATTTTGTAAGTATTTTATTCTCAATTACCGATATGTACGCTGTTACTTCTTTCTTAAAATAGACTGGGGAATGGCCTTGGGTTTTTTAATTAAAAATTTAATACGTGAACACTAAAAAAAAACTAAAAGAGACTGTTAGCATGTGATATTTGAATGATTTGAAGATATGACGTTTTAATGAATGATTTTTCAGAAGCACCTAGGAGCACAAGTTCCATCAGCCTCCTATGTCACTTAAGCACTTTTTTGAAAATTCTACCCTCAACCTTAAATCAATTTTCAGCTTTTATGGCCAGATTCACTACTATGTTCCGGCTGCCTTATGCCAGCAGCTAGAGCATTCAGAGCAATTAAACTAGATTTGCAGTAGGGTTGATTGTAAAATTTCCACTGAAACGGTTTTCAATGTAAAACTGACCAATTAAATGTATTTTTTCACTAAAAGTGTTTGCTTTCCACAGAAAAATGAATGCCTGAAAACTGAAATATAAAAACCAAAATATTTCAGTTTGGATATGCTCCTTCTGTGCCTCCTGGGAGCTGTAATTCAGTTCCTCATTTCCCCATTCTGCTCTGTGGGCTAGACTCCATTGTTGGAGTGCATCTCCCTTTATACACCACAAACGGGCTCCCATGATGCACAGCTCTCTCCTCTTGGTGATGGGAGGCAGTTGCCCCACAGGAGATGTCGATCAACCAGTAAGCCCAGCCTGTAGTGGAGAATGGGAGCGTGAGGCACCTGAACAACAACTCTGATGAGGCACCATACGTTATGGAGTTTGACCCGAATAGTTCAGTATTTGAATTTTTGTTGAAAAAACCATTTTTTCTACATTTTCCATCACAGGGGTGGGACATTTTCCAGCTAGCTCAGTTTTCCCTTCCTCCTGCCTGCCAAAAAATTCCCGCCTCTTGCACTACATATTACCTTCCATACTAATCTTGTTTCCCCATCCCTTTTGCACCTTCTGTGTTCCCCTTTACGTACATGTGTGTGCACACGCGCACACACACATATGCATCAGTTTCCCCATCCCCTGTTTTCCTGATTGTATTGGGCTAAAGCAATGAGTCGCTTTTAAGAAATATTTAGGATTCATGGACATTTTGCAGTTATGAAAAATAATGGCAAAGTTTATTTTTCAGAAGAGGTTGATGCATAAAATTTTCACCTTCAAAGCAGCTCATTAAGAATTGCAGTATTTTCAAAATGGCCATTGTTTCCCATTGTTCTCAATGAGAGGGAAATCAAGCTGTCCATAGAGAATTTGGTAGCCCCCATTCTTGTCAGGAGGCAGAGAGGAAAACACTTAAGGCTTGTCTACACAGTCCATTACTCCACACCAATAGTGTGTAAATTCTAGTCTGCAATAGTGTGTAATAAACTAACTGGCCTGCGTGGTCCCTGCTGACGTGCACTACAAGTTCCCTAGTGTGTGCTGATGTAGTTCTGACACAAAGAGTACTATGTTAATGCTCGCTAGGGAACTTTTAATTCACGCCAGCAGGGTCCACAAGGGCCAGTTAGTGCACAACACGATAACATGAACTAGAATTGACACCCCTCTAGTGTGGACTAAAGAAACATGTAGACAAGTCCCTGGTACCTTTTGAGAACACTGGGAAATGGCAGCTGTTTTGCAAAATGGAAGTTCTCCATGGAATCTTCTATATAAAATTATTCTTCAACCACTATGGACAAAGAAACTTTGTTATGAAGGATTATGGGGTAAAATGGTAATTAATCCTTTTTTTTAAAAAAAAAAACCCTTATGTACAAGACTTCAGTAAATTTTAACAACTTAAAAGTTTGAAGAGTCTGTGTTACTCCATTATTGAGATAATAGGGAAGAAAAGAGTTTGATACCAGATGCTTAATTTCTTAAAAGACCCATTTTTAATTAATTTTAACTTCTAAACCCATTAATGGATTTACTGTATACTCTCAGAAAAATCACTCTATATTCAGAGAGTATGTGTTCGAATTTTGCAGAAGATGTGCTACGTTTTCATGTATAACAAAAAGATTTTATTCTTTTTTTAAGTGGAAAATTTATCTTAACTTTAATGACACTGACTAAACTGGAGCTTACGTAAAACGCATTTCTCCAAAAACTAACTTTGACTAAAATTATTTTTAAAATCAATAATAACTCATGCATCTAAAAATGTACTTTGACTAAATTTATTTATAAAAACAAAAGCAATTTACACATTTTATACTTGATTCAGCATTGTGTGTCTGATTTCCCATATACTTCTACCCTATTTGTCAGACATAAAGAAAATGAACCCATTGTTACTGTCAGTCTGTACTTCACCAACATGCTATTGTTAAATTAAGTTTGGATGTTTTTCTAAAAGATCTGCTCTAGGAATTATTTTGGGGAAGTTCTATGGCCTATGGTATACAGGAGGTCAGACTAGATGATCACTATGAGCCCTTCTGGCCTTGGAATCTGTGACTCTACAGGCAGCTCCTGAATGGAGTTATTATGAGTGAGACTTGCCATCTGGAACTTTACCTATTGAATGAATGGGGGCTAGCTGGAGAGGGCCAATGTCTTTGGTATTGAAATGAAGAGTAAAATTTAAAAAAGGTACCTTTTGGGAAGCCTTTTTGTGTGTCATTGATGTCATTTTTAACCAGGGCAGAGGCAGTTCCGCTAAAAATTCAGACTTCCATGAATATAGCAGCATCACATAACCTGAGGCACACAATCATGGCTGAGAACATTTTTAAAAATTATAATTATAATGCTTCTGGAAACTGGGAATAATTGAAGGGTACTAATGCCTTTAAAAGAGAAAACAGTATAATAACTTGTTGCTTTAGGGAAATAGGAGAGAATAAAATGCAAAACCTCTTAGAAAACACATTAGAGAGATGCAGTAGAAAGAGTATATACTATTAGTCTGAAGGAGATTAATAAGAATACACTAGTACACCAAAAAGAAGATAAATGAAATGAAGAGTTAAACAGCTGTGGATAATTATTTAAACAAATAAAGGATTCAGGCAAAGGGAAAAGATGTGGACCTAGCTGCTGCTGTTCTAAAATGGCATATTGTATGCACAATATATTTAAGACTCTGTGACACTAATAGGCAGAGAGGGAGAGTAATATTCAGATTGCTAATAGTAATCTATATCATGAACTACTCAAGGTATCACTAGAGAAACTTTCCTCCTGCTTCTCTCTCCTGTAATGACGAGGGCTGGTAGGAAGCTATACATTTCTTACATTCTCTGTAACATGCAGATACATTATTTATCTCATGAGCTGTGGCAACAGCAAAGCTAACAGCAACACTCTGTGAGCATTTTAGGTGATGTCTAAGCTGTAATTAAAAACCTGCAGCTGGTGCATGCCATCTGATTTGGTACTGTTTAATTGTGGTGTAGATGTTCAGGCTCAGACTGGAGCCTGGGCTCTAGGGCCCTGTGAGATGGAAGGGTCCCAGAGCTTGGGCTGCAGCCCGAGTGGCTAAACTGCACTTAAACAGCCCCTTAGACTGACCCCGGGAGCCTAAGTCAACTGGCATGGGCCATCCATGGGTGTCTAATTGCTGTCTCTACCTTTACATTCTTGTGACTGGGCTGTTGGCATATTTCACATTCAGTTGCTGTCCTTGGTGGCTTTAAGAAGAAGATGTCTGCAGACGTTGTTGTCTAGTAGCTGGGGAGGCATGTAATCCCAGCCGCATTCAGAGCTACAGCAGTGAATCTAATAGTTTCATGTTGTGGTCCACATCTTAATAGATGGTGAGCTAACTTCCTTACCATTTGCTGTCTTGAGGACCACCTCCCTTTCTATTATGACAACAACTGTATGGCAACTATGTCAATTGCTTACATGGGAAACTGATTATACAATTCTGGTTCAATAAGATGTTTCACCCTTGTAAAAATGCAGACACTAATTTTACTCTTCATTTCAATCTCCCCTTGTATTTTTACTGCTGCTTCTCAGCTGGAAAGAAAGAGTGAGCACCACATAATTAGTCAGCTCTCTGTGGACCACAAGTTAAGAACCTGTGCCCTCAATAGAAGTGAATTGGGTACAAGGCAAATATATCATCTTAAGCATCTCCTGATGAAAACACTAGTGTTTCCTGTCTTCTCTTCTCAGTTCCAGTTCCACTGGAAGCTTCAGGTCCTCTAGCACTTATTTTCCTTTTTAATAGAAAGAAAGGAAAACAATTATGTGACACATCCACTTCTTTTTGAAATTTGTTAGGAAATCAGATATTACCTTAGCTATTGGCGTCTGTCAGATACTAAATCCAAAGAACAAAACAAGGAAACCATTCTGTTAAAATTAAGAATTTGTTTTACTATAAGTAACTCTATTGTATAAAGCAATATGAAATAGACATTGGATCTAATGCTTTATCTGTGTTATTTCATAGTTTGGAGCATAAACACTTTAGATCACTGTGCCACATTAGCTGTCTATAGTAGCTGTAATCAAAATTTGATAGTATGAGAGAGTATTGTTTCTATATGCTTAGAATAGAAAAAGTGTGAATCTGGAATTAATAGTTTTATAAATGGATATCATTCAGTGACACTAATTAAATATTATTGATAACTGTCCTAACTATCCTTACAGTTAGTTACTGGAGTTGTCAATAGCCAAGTTGCACTTTACAAACACTAGGTTTTAAGCACTCACTGGGAGAAGCCAGCAGCACTTATCCAGGTAGGTATTCTCAGTACAGCTCCAGCTGCTTCTCAGACAGAATACTGTTGTGTGGAGCATTAAGACAGACACTACAGTACTAGCCAGATTAGGAAGTGTTTTGGGGCTCTGTCAAACAAAAGTGACAGCTCAGTTTCCGCAGGGATTGTAGTTACTAGGAATGAGATTCCATCAATAGCTGAAGCCTGTGTATCTGCCGTCTTGTATTCTCCAAGTGATATTCTTTTATCAGTTGCTTGATGTCATGTTTTTTGCATTTAGGTTTTATTTTTCATCTGTTTTTCTTGTTCTTGAGCTTTTGGTTTTGTCAGCAAGGCTTACTCTAGCAGCTTTTGCATTTACTATAATTTATATCATGAGTAAAGTCCAATTCTGCCACTCTTTCTTACTGTGAGTAATACCTAAATCACAGTAAGTAGTCTCATTGATTTCATGGAGATTTCAGTGAGAAGATAGTACTCAGCCAGAATAGGGGCTTCATCCCCCCACTCTAAAGTCAATTGAATTTTTGCTATTGACTTCAATAGCCACAGGCTCTAAGTGAGAATCTGATCCAGGAAAAGTAAAACTACAGTAAATATGGAGACCGTTGTAAATACTTTGTGGGCATCAATGTATAAGAACACTTTTAGTAAAATTTAAATATACAGCTGGGCAAATAACTGATTTTTTGGTTAGTTGGCAATTTCAAAAAGTAAAAAAAATAACATTTGGGATAGAACTAAAAAAGAAAATTTTCCTCAGTGAATCAAACACAACATTTTGTTTAGATCTCTATTATTTTTTAAACTTAAAAATTTAAAGGAAATTTTGAAACTAAAAGTTGTTTTCAACCAAAAAGTAAAAATGTTTCTTTTCAAGAATATCAAAACAAAATGGTTAAATTTTTTGGATGATTCACCCCCCCCACCCAAAATAACCCAATTCAGTGAAATTGACACATTTACAAAACACTTCAGTGTCACTGAATCTGTATTCATCCTAAAATAAATTTCAGATGAAAAATTTGACCAGCTCTACTCAAATACTGTAGCCTTAATTCTATCAGTGTCTTTGTCAGATACTTCTGCCTTTAGAGAACTGCAGATATGTTGGCTTGGTCTGTACTTTCTCTTATTAACTTCTAAATAATTAGTGTATATTAATGTATCAGCTGTATCCAGTGACTCCAGTCCGTAGGGTGATATTTTAAATGTTGACAGAAAGGACATTTACAGCTTTTGTGTTTTCTATTTGACATTGGGTATAGACAGTGGTTTTCTGTCAGATGCCAACAACTTAAACCAGCTGGGTAACAGAGTAGTTTAATTCTCTTTTGTAATCCACTACTAGAGAGAGCTCCCATGGTTAGAGGTAGTTATTTTACTATGTTAAAAAAACAAGTCATACTGAGTGAGGTAATAAAGTCAACAAGCGTTTCTTATTGAGTTCAGCTCTAAGGGCCTCATGCTGATCATTAGGACGTCAGGATATTTCTGTGAGATTGCCTTATATCCTCCCACTGAGTGTTGTTTATTGTTTACTCAGTGTCTTACCTTTTCATTTGTTAAATGCACAGATGGCTCTTCCTCTTTGGAGGGATTTAATTTCCTTGGCATTTTACAAGTAATTCTAAGCACAACTGTGCAGAAGTATGTCTCCATTCTCTGCATAAGCTTTTGGCACAGGCAGGTGGAATAATATCTCTCACCTCCCCATAAATGTACATGTAGGAGCATGCGTGCACACATGCATGCATACACGCACACAAACACCCTGTGTATATGTATATATATCAGGTCAACTACAGAAAAAAAGATACTTGGCTTACTGCAATGCCTGCTAAAATATAAGATGATAACATGATACTATTGCTTTTACTACGTAATCAACACATTTCATAAAGTGACTGATGATGTAAAATATCCTCATGGGATAGCCATCTTCCTGAAGAGCCAAGTTTTCCATTCAGACTCCTAAGCAGCATGATTTCAATCTGTGGAGACATCATTTTGAAAAGAAAAGGATTAGATAAGTCTTTGTAAAATAGACAGTCATAGAGGATGACAAGTATAGTTAGTTGCATTAAGTTGGCTATCCACTGAGATCGTTTTTGGCAATGTTTGTAAATATTATACAGTATCAGAAGCAATTGTAGTCTGTTGTTGGATAAGATAAGACCCTTTCCTATTTTAAAATTCAATCTGTGAACAAGCTTATTCTAAACACCTGTGATTTCTCAGTGTATCTTGAAGAGCTAGGGGTTTGAGGAGGGTGCAAGTAGATATGTTTTCCTCTGTCTTCCACTTTCCTTTACAGTTATTTATACTGTGTACAGGTAAGACTGCCTCATGATGAAAAGAAAGAGATTCAGGTATGACTGCAAATGGCTGAATGTGCTACAAGGCTTTGACTTCAGTGGAGCTAGGAATCTAGCCGAGGGATTCCAATATAAGTGCTGATGTACAAAAGAAATGATGAGTCTGAGAGAACCACATGCACCCTGCTGTTTTCCTCTGCCTCTTTACATCTCTAGTACAGATCCTTCACAACCACTCAACCCAACCATTTCAGGACAGTGCAGTCTCCCACTGACGTGACTGGAAATCTTCTAGCTAAGTAAAATATAAGATATTTGTTTTGTTTTTAATAAAATTGCAATCTGAACAATATGATTCTAACTGGACATTTCACAAACGGAAAGCAGCTCTGCAAAGTTCACATTGAATGCTGTATTTTTGAAAACAGTAGGATTTTTCTCTATATATACTTTGTGGTGCCTGGACATTAGTGTCTGGTTATATTTTCACAATAGCACATGCACTTGAAGTAGGGAGTGCTCCTTTTGCCTCCCAGGATGACTCCCAATGGCAGATGGTGTGTTTGTGCTCAGAATGAAACTTCATATCACTGTGATGCGTATAAACCCCACACCAGTGAAAGAGGGGTTAAAGATCTGCTCTGGGCAGGGCTGTCCCTGCCTCTCCACCCCTGTCAGTCAAGTCAGGGGAAGAGTAAGGGTTTAAAAGCAGGAATTTCCAGACAGTTGGGGGCAGCTCTAGGAAAGAGCAGACAGCAACTCTACAGCTCCCAAGAGGGACTTCTGGAAAACTTCAGGTAAACTGCCCTTGAGATGGTCACACACTGATCCTGCAGGGAGACAGCAGACTCTGGTATACTGACTGGGCAAGATGTGAACGGCTCGCCTTGGGGATTGCCGAACCTATGTCAGTACCACTATCCTCAGCCCCTCTTTTGATTAGGGAATCTGAGTTTATACTGAAAGGATCTGGGGAATGGGAGCCAGAAGCCTCATCTCCTTCCAACACAGTCAGACTGTTCCACAGAGTTTGTATCACTGAGGCTCCTGTTTGTGCAGACATAGGCGCCCTATGGGTTTTACAGCACCCAGACAGCAGGAGGCACCCATTAGGAATTTGAGACGGTCAGTCACCTGTTGCTAGACCACAGGAGCGCTCTTCAGTGGTTACTCTCATAGATTAATGACTATGTTAATATTTGTAAATTATTCACGTTCACAAATATAGGGAGAACTATTTTACAAGGCATTTTACAAGATATGCATCCAATGAAGTGCGTATTAACCCACAAAAGCTTATGCTCCAATACATAAGTTAGTTAGTCTATAAGGTGCCACAGGGACGCTTTGCCTATTTTACAAGGATAATTCAAGGTCTGCAATATCATTTCCATGCTCAAAGAATGCAAAATTTTGCCTGTTAAGGCCTAAGTTCTCTGCTGTTATGTTTACAGCTCCATTGCCTTCAGTGGAGTTATACTAACTTACACCAGCAGCAGATTTGACCCTAGATGTACAATAAGAATTTAATTAACTGCCTGATTTGCTTACCAGTTTACTTGTTAACCTCTTTCAACAGAATTAGCTGGAGAAACTTGTAAATTGATGTACTGGGATAATGACTGTTTCTAAAAGATTAGCCCCTTCATAAAATAGCATAAAATGAGGCATCTAAGTGGCTAATGAAGTGCCTCTCTTGCATTGCACCCCAATCCCAAAAATACTTATGCACATACTTAATCTTACAGTAGTAAAATTAAGCATGTGCAAAATATTTGCAGAATTCATGGCCTTGGTGTCTAGTGTAAGTAGGTCAGGAATTGTCAGTCAGTTTGCCCCCTCTCAACTGTGTTCAACTAAGAGAAAGGAATATTTTTCTTTGAAAATGTAATAAAAGCATTTTTGAAAGCAATACCTAGAGCTTTGTAAAATGTTTGCAGCAAAATTGGAAACCACATAAAAACACTAGTCTAAGCCCAGGTTAACTGAAAGTTCACTAGTATCGATTATTCCTGTACACCATAGCCCCAATCCTGCATTCAGACAGACGCCGGTGGGCACTGTCTCACACTTGGAACTATGTTGAAGTAAGTGGGGCTCCGTGTGGGCCTAAGGATCTGTCCTCATGTATCCAATTGCAGAATTGGAGCCAAGGTTGGGATCTTTCCTTAAACAAAGCCATGTCTGATTCTTTCTGAGGATGTTGTGAGAATTTATACTTCAGCTGTAAATACAGAGATTAAGCAGTCACAATTAAAGTAGTGAATGAAACAAAGCAGATGAGCTGTGATTTATACATGACCAGTTATTTCTTGGCAACTGACACACTATTTACCATGAACCAGAATACTGACTTCCTGTCCACATATATAACACGTAATAAGAGTGATAAACTAAACAAGCAAGATTATGATTGCAGATTAGTGAAAATTGTATGTCTCTGTTCAGTTCTCTGCCAACCATTTGTTATGGTTGGAATTACAATAAGCCAATTTAGGAACTAAATTTATATTGCATTGATAAGAGCAGTGGGCCAAGTTCTGCTTTCAATGACATTGGTGTAAATCTGAAGTAACTAATAACTTTGGCTTTTACACCAGTATCACTGGGCAGAATTTAGCCCACTGTCAAAATTGACTTTTGCATCTATTGATTCTTTCACATTCCTTTTTCTGTTGGATTGATCTACTACCCAGTGGAAATAGGACATTTATGGTCTTTCTTTTTAAATTGAAATTGATAGCTATAAATCATTGCGACAGCCGTTTTTTCCCTAGCACCTCCTTCTGTTGCAAAATTTGTTCAATTAAATTTCGGCAACTTTTTTGGCATGGCAAGATGCTATATGCAAATATTGCCAAAACTAATTAATTGGTTATGTGTGTATAGAAACTGGTGGATGCCGTAGGCACCTGAGGGTGCAGAGGCTGAAGAGGAAAGAGAATAATGCAATCTGTTACCTTATGCCTTGTCTTCACACACGTTGTACTGCTTTAACTATACTTGTATAGTTAAACTCTAAGTTTAAGTGTATAGTTTAACTATACTGGTATAGTTAGAGCAGGGTAGTGCCCATCCCAAGTGTCATAAATATAAAGGGAAGGGTAAACCCCTTTAAAATCCCTCCTGGCCAGAGGAAAAATCCTCTTACCTGTAAAGGGTTAAGAAGCTAAAGGTAACCTCGCTGGCACCTGACCAAAATGACCAATGAGGAGACAAGATACTTTCAAAAGCTGGGAGGAGGAAGAAAAACAAAGGGTCTGTGTCTGTCTGTATGCTGCTTTTGCCGGGGACAGAACAGGAATGGAGTCTTAGAACTTTTAGTAAGTAATCCAGCTAGGTATGAGTTAGATTATGATTTCTTTAAATGGCTAAGAAAATAGCTGTGCTGAATAGAATGAATATTCCCGTCTGTGTGTCTTTTTTGTAACTTAAGGTTTTGCGTAGAGGGATTCTCTATGTTTTGAATCTAATTACCCTGTAAGGTATCTACCATCCTGATTTCACAGAGGTAGTATATTTACCGTTACTTCTATTTAAAGTCTTCTTGTAAGATAACTGAATGCTTTTTCATTGTTCTCAGATCCAAGGGTGTGGGTCTGTGGTCACCTATGCAAATTGGTGAGGATTTTTACCAAACCTTCCCCAGGAAGTGGGGTGCAAGGGTTGGGAGGATTTTGGGGGGAAAGACATGTCCAAACTATGTTTTCCCAGTAAACCCAGATAAAGTTTGGTGGTGGCAGTGGAAATCCAAGAGTAAAATAATTTTGTACCTTGGGGAAGTTTTAACCTAAGCTGGTAAAAGTAAGCTTAGGAGGTTTTCATGCAGGTCCCCACATCTGTACCCTAGAGTTCAGAGTGGAGAAGGAACCTTGACACCAAGTATAATGGTGTCTCATACTGGTATAGCTCATTATCCTTTCCATACAGAAATAAGCTACGCCTGTATAAAGCACCTTTGTACCAACGTAAGTGTATCCATGCTAGGAGTTGTATAACCATTTCAATAAAAAAAAAATTCACACTCCCAGCTGACCTAGTTATACTGTTAGAGTGTGTATGGACCAGGCCGTTTTTCTGGGGCCAGCAGGAAGGGCCCACCACTGTCAGCCACCCTTTGACACACACAGACATCAAGAGTTAAGAGAAACTCACAGGTTAGTATTTTGCAGTTGCTCACTTATCTCAGTGGGAAATTGTGATGTAGCATTCGTGCCACTGAGGGAGACTACAAATTAGTGTTCTCAAACTTGCCCTACTTGATCAAATATGATGCTCAGCAGCAAATGCTGGTAGATTCTGGATGCAGAGGAAACCCCATAGGATAATAAAATACTTCACTAAGGTAATCAGGTTTGGAACAAGAGAAAGAAAGAAAACCACCCCTGTGGTATTCTGAAGTTGGTTCCTCTGGGTGGGATTTTCAAAGGAGTCTATGGGAGTTAAGGCAGCCAACTCCCATTGCATGTAAGTGGAATTTGGTTACCCAACCCCTGTAGGCTCCTTTGAAGATCCTAGGCCACCTCTTTGCCACTGGGGCTTCATATAAAATGTCTGTATTCCCCTTTTAATGGCTGTCCTTGGGCCTGCTCATCCTCAGGCTGTCTCATCAGAAAAGAGAAGTGGAAATAATACATGGAAGAGAAGTTTGAAACAAAATGCAAATATAGAATTTGACTAAGGTTGAGTGTGCAAACTCAATTCAGTGCTGTACGATTCCTAGCTCCCGAGAGCAATTTTCCATACTTGGCACTGCCATTAAATGCCTGATGATTATTACTAGTAGTGCTTCTGGTGGAAATACTAGCAGTATCTAATCCCAAGAGCATATTTTAAGAGTGGCATGTGGTGGAGGAAAGGCGGATGGGTGGCAAGGGAAAAAAAAAGGGAGGGGTAAACAGAGAGAGGTAAGGAGGAGAGGAAAATAGAAATGGCTTGGGGGAAGAAAATTAGATAGAAGAAAGGTAGGGTGAGAGCAGGAGAGGAGCTAGGAGACAGAGGAAAATGAGAGACGGTGAGATGAACAGAAGTAGAGAGCAAATGAGGAAAAATAGGTAAAAGGTGTGTGTGTGGGCGGGGGGGAGAATAACAGGTAGACAACAACAGGGGAAAAAAGAATACAGAGGCCAGGGGAAACAAAAGGCCAGGATCTTACATGGTGCTTCACACGTAGTTTTTCCTTGAAACATAACTGTTGGCTCTTGCTGTTGTTCAAACTCATAAAAGGACACAAGCTATCGTTACTGTGAAATTTCCCAAGGATTTTAGCATTGTTTATCAAAATAGGCAATAATTTAGCATTGTCTCAAAAACTTGTGAAGAAAGTGGAACATTTTTTACAAACGGAGGACTCACAAATGCTAGTGCATCCTCCAGAAGTGCAGTAGCCTGTAGCAAGAATTCATTCTGTGCTGTTTCAGATTGATAAAACTGAACTGCAGTTTGCATAAATGGATGACTTGGATGTACTACAAAATATGTAGCAATCAGTAGTGATCCAAATGCAGCCAAAAAATAGTATTTTGAAAATACTGTCCAAGGAGTTCAAATGTAATAAAGACGTGTGTGTGTGTGTGTGTGTGTGTGTGTGTGTGTATATACACACATACATACACACACATGCTTAGTTTTGAAACGTACATCAGTAGCTTACAAAAATCTGTCTTCCTCAGTAAATCCCAACAATTTAGATAAATACTGTACTGTGTTTTAAGGTCAGTCACTTATTCCCCCAGATGTATTGCTTTCATTGTCAAAAAACTGCAGTGTTGACTATGCTTTTTACAGTGTGCTCAGAAATAATAACGGTGTCGTGACTGCAACCGATGAGGTCTTATGTGCTGTATTTCATCCAAACATTGTACCTGCAGAAGTGCAGTGTTCTCTGACAGTAGCTTGTAGAGTGGTTTTATACATGGTCTGGTATGAGAAACTGACAGTTTCAGTTTGCAGATTGGGGAGGGTTTAATTCTGTTTACTTCATTGTGAGGTTTGAATAAAAAACACATGGTTTCCACCCAAAACCTTAAGTGCCATGCAGGTGTATGAAGCTTAGCCCTGATTTCTCTGAAGGTCAACATACTTAGGGTCATGGTAGATTCTCCACCACTTGCAATCTTTAAATCTGGACTGGATATTGTCCTAAAAGATATGCTGTAGCTCAAACAGAATGTATGGGCTTGATGCCAAAAGTATTGGGTAAGGTTCTTTGGTCTGTATTATGCAAGAGCTCGGACTAGATGATCATAATGGTCCCTACTGGCCTTAATCTAGGAACTTTTTGGAAAATCTGGCCTGAGTTGTCACAATCAGGTGACTTTTCCCTGGTTTGGGGAAAGTGTCACACATCTTTAACTGGTTTCACACTAAGAGCTAATAGAGTCCTTACCAAATTTCCAGCACCTGAATTTACTTTGAGGTCTTCTCTCCAAGTATTCACTAGGGCTAACACTGCTAAACGTCTAAATCATTATGGGACTGCAGCCCAAACTGGTATATTTTCAGGCTATTTTATTCCTGGAGAGGACTTCATGTAGGAACTTTGTAGCTATTTCTCTCTTCTGTTTTGTGTGTGTATGGAAGGGAGTTCTATTTTTTGTTGTTGTTGCTGCTGCTGGGCAAAATATTACTAATGAAAATACTGTGGGATGAGGGCCTTTATGCCAAGGGTGATCATTGTTTAGGGTTTATTAAAGATAGCTTTGTCTTTGAACTTACTTAATTTTTGGGTATTTTTTACTTCAGTGCAGAAGGCATGTACTATACATTTGCAGAAATAAAATAGACAATTTTAGTGTTGAAAAGGATCTGGGGGTTGTAGTGGATCACAAATTGAATATGAGCCAACAATGTAATTCATTTACAAAAAAGGCCGATGATATTCTGTGATGCATTAACAGGAAACTTGTTCTAAGACATGGGAGGTAATTGTCCCGCTTTACTTGGGACTGGAGAGGCCTCAACTGGAATACTGTGTCCAGTTCTGGGTGTCACACTTTAGGAAAGATGTGGATTAATTGGACAGGGTCCAGAGGAGAGGGGGGAAATTATAAAAAGTTTAAAGAACCAGACCTATGAAGAAAAGTTAAAAACAGAACCGGGCATATTTAGTCTTGAGAAAAGAAGACTGAGTTGGGGACTTGATAAGAATCTTCAAGTATGCTAAGGGCTGCTATAAAGAGGATGGGATCAGTTGTTCTCTATATCCACTGAATGTAGGACAAGAAGTAATTAACTTAATCTGCAGCAATGGGGATTTAAGTTAGATACAGTAGAACCTCAGAGTTATGGCCACCAGAGTTATGAACTGACCCTGACCACTCAACCACACACGTTGTTTGGAACCGGAAGTATGCAATCAGGCAGGAAAAAAAAAAAGAAAATACAGTATAGTAATGTGTTAATTGTAAACTACTAAAAAAAAATATAAAGGTAAAGCAGCATTTTTCTTCTGCATAGTAAAGTTTCAAAGTTGTATTAAGTCAATGTTTGGTCATAACCTTTTGAAAGAACAACCATAATGTTTTGTTCAGAATTACAAACATTTCAGCATTATGAACAACTTCCATTCCTGAGGTGTTTGTATCTGAGGTTCTACTGTATTAGGAAAGCTTTCTAACTATAGGAATAGTTAAACTCTGGAATAGGGAGGTTGTGGTATTCCCATCGCTGGAGGTTTTAAAGAACATATTAGATATCCTGTCAGGGATGGTCTAGGTTTACTTGGTCCTGCCTCAATGCAGGGGGTCTCTTTTAGCCCTACCTTTGTATAATTCTTTGAAGAAATAGGGAAAATATGGTAGGGACCTTGTTCCTTTTGTAACAGTCATTTGTTTGCATGCCTGACTTGCAGTTTTTAACTTGTGTGGACTGTGAACCAACTTTCAATGACTAGCATGACATGTGGTTGTTTTAAAGGGGTTTTGGAAAAATGATTGTTCAGGATTGTGATGGAAACACACTGTACTGTGAACTGGAAACAGCAGGAACCCAACTCTCTGTTTCTTGATTGTGACCATTAAAAACCTGCCTACTGAAATATTTTGAGGTTATGGTGCAATTTTGTTTACTTTTGTTTTATTAGTAACATTCCTCCCCATCTTCCCACATATTGATTTGACTGTATCAAATCTTTAAGATAATTTCATCTGTAAAAATATGCTTGTGTAAAGCAGTTTCATTAATAAAACACTAGTTTTGCAAAAAGTTTCATTGAGAAAACACTGGCTTTATAAATGTTATAAATATTATAAGTGTACATTATAAATGTATAAATAATAATCCAAATTGCAAAGCAACAAGGTGTATTAATTAATTACCATTAAAAGTCTAGACCTGGGGCATAATTTGGACATCAGGGTATAATGAAATATATACAGCTGTCTAGAGAATCTTTAAAATTAGCCAAATCAGAAATAGGCACTAATTTGGAAATTTGGCATTGGGTAATAATATCTGGTATGGAAAATATAATCAATTTAATTTTACTTCAGTTATTTCTGTTTAAAAAGGGAAAGTCATTGGAAGAGTGATGTCCATATTATTGTATTTTGGAGTGACCTAAAACAGACATCACTTGTGGATCAGTTCCCATAATGAGTAGATTCTTCACCTTGGAAGAGTATTTCAAGCTTGATTTTGAAATCAAGGCATCTCTTGTTCCTTCTTCTGGTGTGAGGGTATTGGGTTCGGAGCTGCAACTGACTGCATGTAGCCCCATCAAGGTCGGTGTGACTCTGTGTGGGCACAAGACAGAGCCAGAATGGAGTCAGTTGCAGGATCAGGATCTTATTTATTTCCCCAGCCTAGGACATTGATAGGGTTACCAACTTTGGTTGGACGAATTCCTGGAGGTTTCATCACATGACATAATCTTTAATTAACTATTAATCTTTAATTCCTGGAGACTCCAGGACAATCCTGATGGGCTGACAACCATAGACATTGATGTAAATTAAAATGAACTTTTTTAACTGCTCAAGAGCCAAAAATAATTAGCAAAACACATTTTTTGGTGTAGATGAAGATTGCAACTCTTCTTGGAATTTAAAAAAATAGTAACAGCAATTTTAAATTCATAAGGCATTTACTATTATTAATCTCTCTTCCAGCACAAATTCCCCATAAAGGACGATAGTCTCTTAACTGTAATTACCCATCACAAATCTTTGAATTAGATAATCTTCAAACAAGTTTTAGGTCCACCATATAATCCAGCATTAAGGATGTATATCATTATATAATCGCACTGAAACAGGAAGAGAGGCATAGTTTTACATGCATCCGACGAAGTGGGTATTCACCCACGAAAGCTTTTGCTCCAATACATCTGTTAGTCTATAAGGTACCGCAGGACTCTCTGCTGCTTTTACAGATCCAGACTAACACGGCTACCCCCTGATAGTTTTTATCCTGTAGCGTTTTATTCGCTTGGAATCTGACTGTAAACTACACTACACTGGTTATAGAAACTATTAAGCATGCTGAAAGAAACACTATCAGAATAAAAATGCCCATTACATTTTTAATAAGAATGTTGTATTTTTTCAGTGGTCATGCACAAAACTATAAGAAATGCAATATTGCTCAGGGCCTTGCCCTTCACGAGAGAAGTCTGGCTATTGCACAACATAAGACAGCTAAGTTTTCATGACTTCTGCAGAGTTTTAATGGAAAAGGTGGGCATGTATTGATCCGTGTCATGGGGTCCCTCACCACACTAGCACCTCTTGCTGGCCATTTCGGGAATTAGCTCTGATCAGTGGGTGTGCCCTCCGGTGGTAGTCGTTCTCCCGTCCTCGTCTCTGCCTGCAGACCTACTGCAGCTCCAGTCTCACTGCCTCTGCGTCGTGGCACAGCCTCCGGACGTGTCACAATCTGGGTTCCCCCCTTCCGGGAGACTCCTTCCACAACGGTCTAGCTGCTCCTCACAGTGGCTTGACAGTCTATAGCCTGGCCGCTTCTTCAGCAGCAAGTGGCAGTTGGGGGCCAGGCCCGCCCACTACTTCGGGCCCCGTCCAAGAGATCCTGCAAACAGCAGTTTCCTGCTGCCTCTTCCTTCTAGCTCACTGTCTCTATTCCCTGGGCCACTTCCCTGCAGCCACCGTTCCTTCTGCTCCAGTCTCTGGCTACAGCTCCTTTGCCCTCTTCCCAGAGCCTTGAGCCTGTAAGTCCTGGCAGCCTGCCAGGAGCTCTCTCTAGTTCCCCCAGTCCCTGCAAGCACCTGCCCTTCCCCAGGTGGTGGTCTCTCTGTAGCCCTCTTGGAAGCCAGTCTTCTCCCTAGAGCTCCCTGCAGCAGACTACCTTGCTCTGGCCTGCAGCTTCCTTTTATAGAGGCTGGTTGGGCCCTGATTGGCTGGTCCAGCTGCCACCCTACTTGTCTGTTCCCCTATGCACTCCTTTGGCTGCCTGCCGCTCAGCCTCCCTAGGCTGATTTTAACCCTCTCAGGGCCAGTGCGGGGCAGGTGCCTCATCACAATCCCATAAAGGGTCTTTGCTAATATTTGGTTAGCACATATTCCTATCCCATTGTTTGCCATAGCTCTTCTCTGACCATTAGATATGCACTCAAAACAATTTATCATTTCTCCTTTTTTAAAGTAAAAATGCCATCTAGAAATCGTTTTAAACCGTCAGTATTTGATTTTGGAATTCAAACATTACCATGGGGTTGGGAAGCTTTTTTGAAATGTAGACATTTATTGAGGTTCTCCAGGACCATCCCCTTTTCTCTGCCTCTCAGGATCATGGTCCCACACCATGACTTTCAGTAGTGACACTTGATGAATTTGTTTTGTAATATTACTTGTTGAATAACAAGGAATGTGGGATCAGACTCTATATAGAATAAATCCCACCTACTTCACTGCCCTTTGTGACCAATATCTAACCCCTTTTCTTAAGCTATCAGTGACCTGATATTCACAATGTTATTCCGATAGCAAATACACCTCTTTGTGATCTCTGACTCCAGGCACACAAATTATGGCCATATATGTCATGTATCTTCTCAGCTCAGATTGGCAATGACCTTAACTGAGGATGGAGGAGAGAGATTGCCTTCCTCTATAGTGTGGGGTGCAGATCGCTTGCCGGGATCACCTGGGTATATCTCACGTAATCCGTTCTGGACAAATACAGGGGAACTCGGGCACTGGTGCACCTTGGTCTCTCCTATCTTTTGCCTCTGACACAAATAGTTTAGTCTCCTGAAGGCTGTAATAGTCTGGTCTAATTTCAGTATTGGGTTTAGTATGTGGATGGCTGGGATGGTGTTGGTGGCCTGTGATATACAGGAAGTCAAAGTAGATGGTCTGATGGTTTCTTCTGGCCTGAAACTCATACTCTATACCTAATTTGGAACATAAATAATTTAAGAGGATCCTGTCAGAGGCAATTTCTAGTTTGTTTGTTTGCTTGTAAGGCTCTTTAAATAAAATTATATATAAAAACGTTAGCATTCAAAGAAGACAAAAGGATTCTGATCTTCTGAATATTTATATTGTAATTTTATAGAGGTTATCTATATCTATTATCAAACCTCAGAAACAACCATTTAAATAAATCAGTAAGGACCGCAGAAGTGGAACTCTAGCAGTTCACCTGGGTAATTTGTGTGCTTTATATTTCATATAATTAAATGGGGGGGGGAGGAGTTGCTATGGCAACCCAGCCTCTAAGGTACAAGAACCATTTTTTCACACCTAAAGTGTCATGTAGAGTTATACTTTATGAAATGTTAGAATGTTGCTCACAAATTGTTCAGTGGCAAATGTCTTGGATCACAGAATATAATGTACAATTCTTTTCTCCCAGTATGATTTTATATTTTTATTTTGGGAATTAGTCAGACAAACACGCACACGAAAACGGTTGTTTCTCATCAGTTCTGCTGTGTTAATGATGCCCGCTATCTTTTTGCCTCAAACGAAAGGAAACCTGGTTGCATGATTGCTAAAATCATTATAAAAATTTTATAATGCAGGATCAGTTCCTGTATGATTCATCCAAGCTACAATTCTGACCACTAACATAGAAAAACTACCAGAGATCTCTGCTTATAAGTTATAAGGGGACCCCACAGAAAAGAAACCTCAACATATTAGTGAAGTTTCGGTCATTCATTAGTTACAACCAGTACTGGATTAGAAAATGCTGGATAAAGGCAGATTTCATCAGCACTCCATAGACGGCACTGTCTCCTGGTATAATTCAAAATATTTATTTTAATTTAGACAGCTCTGTATGATTTGGGTCTTGGCTACTGGTAACCTAGAGATTGACTTTTTCTTCATGTCTCATTGTGGTGACTGAATTCAGATGGGACACTTGAGTTTGTAGGGCTCAAGTGATGGCAAGGCATTTGCAGTAAATGGGAAGGGGAGAAAGAGCTAGCTCTGGGTTGGTATGAATGGTATTACACCCAGACATTTTAGGATTTAATTTACATCTGTATAGATTAAAATCAAAACCCTGAATTTTGTTAGGTATGATTAATGAGAATAATTAATCTGCTCGGGCAACTAAGACTTGATATTTGGTTGTCCCAGTCACATAGATTCCAAGACCAGAAGGGACCAGTGTAATTGTCTAGTCTGACCTCCCGTATAACATAAGCCATAAGGGCATAAACCACAGGCCAGTCGTTAGGCTGTCTCTCATTCTCTCATCAAAACGTGCTGCTGTGATTATCAAAACTTAAAGTCCTTGTGCCTGTTCTGTTTTGGATTTTTATTCTCTTGTTACTAAGTCTGACTCTCACTTTTAGTTAGATGTTTAGCTTTCTTCTTGCTTTAATATAAAATACAATCCAGTTAATGCCACCAGTCTGAAATGGAGATTCATAACTGAGACTAGGTACTGGAAAATAAAATTTAAAATTGTAAATACACAAAATTATTATGGATAATGTCCACCTGGTGTGAAATCTAGATCTCTGATATTTAGGGTAAGCTAGTGATGATGGGCACTCTCTCTACTACCAGTACAGGCAGAGAATCAGTTGTGAAGGGCTTGTAACTACTTACAGGAGGACTGATCGTATCAGAAGTTTCTTGTGCATTCTGCAACTCACACACAACATTTAATCTTTCTGAAATTAAACTGATGGATATTTAGCTTTTCATGAACTCTGGAAAATGCATTTATGTTTATGTTCCTCATATGCTTTAATACTGTGCCATGTGCTTTATGCTTAGTTGGACCCTCAGTATTTACTCTTTGTTGACTCAGGCTGATGGATTGTCTTTTAACAATATCCCAATCCTCCCTCCCCTCCCTCCTTTCCCTCCCAAAAAAGGTTGGTTTGATGTGGTATAGATATTTTCAAATTTTTTTTTTAAATCAACCAAGTTTGTGTGCATGTAGCTTTCTACAGATAGGTCTAAAATAATTTCTACATCAAAGATCGATTTTCAAATTAAACTGTTTGGTCGTGAGAGCAAATAGATAAATTTGCAATGACAAGGCTGTAAAAAAACTCTCCCTCCTAATATCAAATCAAATTGTGTTTTGCAGAAGCAGCTAGTAATGAACTTGTAGCTTGTTTTCTTGCAAAGCCAACTTGACTTGGTTTGGAAGTTAAACTATTGCTTGGCTCTCTGGCAAAAATAACTGCTTTTGTTTTTACCTGTGGCCTATGGAAGCACTATTCTCCCTCTTAAAATCAAATCAGCGTCTTGCATCTGCTGCTAAGTTTGCAAGGCCTTAGAAGTTGCTGCACTGCCTACTTTGGCTTGCCTGGAAAATCTAACTGTTGCTTGCTACTCTGGCAAAGATAACTGCCTTTGATTTTTGAGCTGCCTGCATGCAGTTTACTAGCCCAGACCTGATCTCCAATCCTGTTCACTGCAGATCCAACAGGCAACACATTCAAGCTGAGACTGAGGGATGCTCAGCAGTGCACTTCTCCCTACCACATTCTCCCAGGGCATATTGATGGCTAAGTTCAGCTATGCTGGTCCTTGTCTCCTCTGACTTGCAGCTCATTCGGTTGCTCTCCTCATCCCCTGCCCTGGGCTACACATGCACACACACAGACCTGGAGCTGCTCAGTTCTGTTGTCTGCTGTCACCTAACTTAACCCCAGAATCTATTTCTGCCTTTGTCTGGTGCGCAGAA
Organism: Eretmochelys imbricata; assembly: GCF_965152235.1. Classification (NCBI taxonomy): domain Eukaryota; kingdom Metazoa; phylum Chordata; order Testudines; family Cheloniidae; genus Eretmochelys; species Eretmochelys imbricata. Next base: position 38,188,647 of record NC_135578.1, on the reverse strand, counting down.
ACTTGCCTAATTAATACTTGTATTTGTCCCAGGTTTGTGGAAAGTAGGATTTTTCCCAGCCTGTGCTTTATATTTTATAAATGCACCTCAAACTGCCAATGGGTGCATTTTAAATATAAAAATAAGTGAAAGCATCCATTTTTCCTGTTTGTGTAATTCCCAGAGTTCAGAATTTAGGCCTAACTTAGGAAATAAATACCTAAATAAATAATTACTGGGGTTCGATGCCCTTCAGTAAATAGACTTAACGCCTTTAGGAGAATTGGCTTTTACTTCCCTTTTCCATTGTATGGAATCAATGGAATGTATTATTTTTATGTAGGCTAGACAAGAGGAACTCTATTCATGAATGCCTCCAGGTTGAGGATATGCTTTCACCCTACACAGCTGATTGGCTGCCTAGAGATGGTAAAGGAAGAATGAGTGCTTGCTTCTGCACTTAACACTTCTTTAGAGGGGAAAAATCAACTGGAGTTCATATAATTGCTGTAAGGGGCTACTGTCACTGAAACGGCTGCTCTAACAATAGGTTTTTCTCCACTGTTGGCTTTAACTAATGATTTGAATCATTCACAAAGTGTCCAGGGGGATGTACCCTACTGTACAGCTCATGTACTGTATGACTGAGCCTCTTGTGGAGCTGCAACACAAAGCCTCAGCAGCCTCAGGTAATCAGGCTGAATCAGAGACCTAAGAAACCTTTACATGGTGTGAGTGGAAAACAAGACATATTTAAAAACAACTTTTGTCTTCAGACGCCATTAGCAGGCCTAGGTAAGGACTGTTTAGCAGAGGATTATGGATCTGAAATCAACAGAGGAGGGTGTGGGTATATGCACATATCACCCTTTTTTAGTACAATTATTGTGTAATAAAAATAGGATAATCCATGAATTTACATCACAGATGGTGATCTTTTATTTTTTCCCCATATACATTCCTTGAGTTCAGACTAAGATCATTTTAATGGAGACTCCCAAGAGTCCCAAGTAACAACTGATGTTTAGCTGCTTTTATATTGTTCCATAGTTGTCTAATTCTTCTCTCATAGTATGTTTGTCACAGGGTTCTTGGAAGTCATGGACTCCATAATCTAAGGTTTTTTATTTGCTTTTTTTAGAAGGGAGCCCTACCAGCATTGAAGTGCTGCTGTGGTACTCACTCATGCAGATGTCTCCTGCACTCCTCTGCAAATGTCTGTGTGGATAGGGAGGGCCACTGCTTTTTCAGCAGAGCCTGAGTATAAAAGGGGTGGGGAAGATGCTGATAAGGTTTTGGACAACTCGTAGTATATGAACATGTTTTACAGAGATGTGTGTGTAGCTAAAATTTTCAGATGTGACTAGAGATTTTCATTGTCTTGGTTTTTGGGTAGCCAATTTGAACTACCCTTAAGAGTCTGATTTTTAGAAAGTGCTGACCATCCACCCTCATAAAATCAGACCACTATTGAGGGGCCTCAAGTTGGGCACCAAAAATAGAGACATGCAAAGTCATTAGTCACTTTTGAAAATCTTGGTGACTCTGTGTATGTGTGTGTGTGTGTTTTATAATTTATATGTATCAATGTTTGTGATACTTAGCCAGGATTTTGTGACAATTTCACTGCAAGTAAAAGAAATTATACTATTAGACAATAATAGAATTAGCTCCTATTTGGAAGTAGGAAAAGACTATAATTTGACTAGCTTTACAAATTCTCATAAAAAACACACAGTTGAGATCTTTGTGTGACAATGTGTGAAATAATTTTGTATTTCAAAGAAACCTCATTGTGCTCACAGAAACAATTATTTTACTATATTTATACCTACTGTTTTTGTACAGTCCTAAATTGTTCTTTCCAGCACATTATGTGCATCAGGGGACAAATTCTGCTTTCAGTTATAATGGTGAAATGACAACTGACTTTGTTAGGATTGCATGGGTGTAAGAGAAAAATTTGCCCGAGTATGTAAGTACATTCAGGTATGTGGACTGTAACATAGAATTATCTTTTCTTTTTTTAAAAAGAAGTAAGTCTAAAAATAATACTGAAGGCCTAACTTTAAACAAAACAGCAAGATTCTGAGTAAAGGTTGTCCTCTTGGTCCTTAAGTAATACTGTTATGCCTAGGTATTATATTACCTTATTATTTTCATGGAAAATGTACTGTGTGGCATACTACTCAAAATGTCTTTGCTTCTTTCAATTTAAATGAGGTCCTTTCCTAAATGATTTGTACTGTAAGGGCTATGAAAGTAAAGGGCATTTAAAAAGTAGACCTAAAAGAATAAAGATTGAGGGCAGAGACCATATTTGGCAGAACATAGTGTTTGTGATTCAACATAGTTTGCATAATAAGTGAAAATTCTTGATGTTGGATATTCTAAATTAATTGGCTCAGCCTTGAACTCCTTTCATCTGTCTTTCTTTTTAATTCTTACATTATCCTTTCAGCACAGTGTATCTTGACACTCAGCCTGCACTGTTCTCTAAAATTGGTAACCCTTTGGGTTTTTTAACTGCAGTCCTCACTGCAGGCTGTCTTGCAGTGTCACCTATACTGAGTTGTTTCTAATTAAGAACAATGTTGCAGCAAAATGATGACTAAGCATTAAATCACATACAAAAGAACTTTTGTGGGGGCAGGGAGACTGTTCATGAGTCACTGGATTTCACAAGCAATTAAGTGACTTGCAATGGGTTCTGTGAGGCAGTTTTGCATCTAAACCATGCTGTTTCCCAGCTTGAGAAGGTTAAGCTGATAGTTATTTTGTATGTCAGATATATTTGAAGGAATTCATCTATCCAAAGACATTGCAGCCTTTTATGGTTGTGCAACTAAAGTGCAAATTAATAAAGTTCTATACTTAATCTTCAAAATTAAATCAAGGGCTGAAGATATTTGGCTAATATTCTAGGTTAGGGATCACAGAGATAATACATTACACTGTATACAGGTTGTTACAGGAAGAGTGGAAAATTTTGTTTCCTTAAGCAGTCTTTTAACATTCAGGTTTTAAAATAATTTGATCTTTTAAAAAATGTTTGCAACTTACAAGAAACACGTCACAATCAGATTTTTCTTTGTAGCCAATATCTCTCACAAGAAAGAACGGTTAACACTTTCATGTGAAATGAACAATTTTAACTTACAGAGGCAAATTGTTGAGTAATATAGTACCGTACTTTTAAAAAAAAAATCAGACACACATGAGTGAGAAAACATTTTCAGTTACAAGGGTTTTCAACCTACTTCATCCACCTTTCTTTATCCCCACTCCTCTCCATTCTCTTCATGGCATAGTATTTTATGACTGTCTGCATGCATTTTGGGATGGGATGCCAGTTTTCTCTGGAGCAGGGCTGGAAGCAGTATATAGGCACATAAGCAATCTTCTAAGGCTCCAAACTTTTAATAACTGTGTGGGGGAAGGGCCAGACATCTGCTGATTTTTCCTTTGACAGCAGAATCCCTAGAACTAGCCCTTCTTCGAAGTGATAAGTATAGATTTCCATAGGGGAGAGGATATCAAGCGGCAGGAATCAGCAAAGTGTTTTGGTATGTAAGCCCTACATTTCTGTTCCTACGAAGATTTGTACAGCTTCCTAACAGTTGAACAATGAGTAGAGAGTAACAAGAAGACACTTTTTGTCTCAGCGTGTTCATGTACCCAGAGATTCATGTATCCCAGGCATTCAAGTCCCCGCAGAATAATGAGGTTGGCTTAAAAATCATGAAAAGAAATGGAGTACTTGTGGCACCTTAGAGACTAACCAATTTATTTGAGCATGAGCTTTCGTGAGCTACAGCTCACTTCATCAGATGCATACTGTGGAAACTGCAGCAGACTTTATATATACACAGAGAATATGAAACAATACCTCCTCCCACCCCACTGTCCTGCTGGTAATAGCTTATCTAAAGTAATCGTCAGGTTAGGCCATTTCCAGCACAAATCCAGGTTTTCTCACCCTCCACCCCCCCACACAAATTCACTCTCCTGCTGGTGATAGCCCATCCAAAGTGACAACTCTTTACACAATGTGCATGATAATGAAGTTAGGCCATTTCCTGCACAAATCCAGGTTCTCTCACTCCCTCACCCCCCTCCAAAAACCCACCCCCATACACACACAGACTCACTCTCCTGCTGGTAATAGCTCGTCCAAACTGACCACTCTCCAAGTTTAAATCCAAGTTAAACCAGAACATCTGGGGCGGGGGGGGGATAGGAAAAAACAAGAGGAAATAGTATGCATCTGATGAAGTGAGCTGTATATTCAATCTCTCTGGTCACGCAATCACAGACATGAAGGTCGCTATCTTAAAACAAAAAAACTTCAAATCCAGACTCCAGCGAGAAACTGCTGAATTGGAATTCATTTGCAAATTGGATACTATTAATTTAGGCTTAAATAGAGACTGGGAGTGGCTAAGTCATTATGCAAGGTAGCCTATTTCCTCTTGTTTTTTCCTATCTCCCCCCCCCCCTCCCCGATGTTCTGGTTTAACTTGGATTTAAACTTGGAGAGTGGTCAGTTTGGACGAGCTATTACCAGCAGGAGAGTGAGTCTGTGTGTGTATGGGGGTGGGTTTTTGGAGGGGGGTGAGGGAGTGAGAGAACCTGGATTTGTGCAGGAAATGGCCTAACTTCATTATCATGCACATTGTGTAAAGAGTTGTCACTTTGGATGGGCTATCACCAGCAGGAGAGTGAATTTGTGTGGGGGGGTGGAGGGTGAGAAAACCTGGATTTGTGCTGGAAATGGCCTAACCTGACGATTACTTTAGATAAGCTATTACCAGCAGGACAGTGGGGTGGGAGGAGGTATTGTTTCATATTCTCTGTGTATATATAAAGTCTGCTGCAGTTTCCACAGTATGCATCTGATGAAGTGAGCTGTAGCTCACGAAAGCTCATGCTCAAATAAATTGGTTAGTCTCTAAGGTGCCACAAGTACTCCATTTCTTTTTGCGAATACAGACTAACACGGCTGTTACTCTGAAACCTTAAAAATCATGAGATTTTTACAAAATACATTCTGGTTTCTTTTTATTTGACTTTTGTATTTTGAGTCTTTAGGGTTCATCTTTTCAAACTTTTCTCCACCTGTGAGGGCTAGAAACTTCTTAAAATATGAAAGTGGAAATTCTCACATAATCATTTGTCTCTAGGAGCTGGGCTTTAAGAAAAGCATTGAAATATTGTGAGACTCGCGTGTGTTGGCAATAATATACGTGTCTCTTTAATATTAAAATCATTCTATGTCAAGTATAAGGTGAAAGCTACAGAAATTAAAATGGTATATATCGGAACTTTGTTCATTTTTCCAAAATATTATTTGTTTTTTCAAAATGATAAAATATACAAAAATGAAAATAACAAAATAATTTTGAAATGGTCAAATCTGTATGGGATATTTTCCATCACAAACAACTACAAAGTTATTCTTAGGCAACTGACACTTCCTTGTTGCTTATCTGGTATTATTTTGGTTATAGATCTTCTAACACAGTCTTAAATTGGGGGGCAGTCAGGGGCATCTTTCTTTTGCAGGGAAAAGTTGTCTAAGTCTGTATTTTTTGATGGTCCTTCTCTGGAGGTTTTTGCAATCAGCATCTTGTGTAAAACTCAAAAAATGTAAAATTTTGTTTTACTGTTACAACTGGTGAATATATCTTATCTGAGAGCACAGTAACAAGAAGCCAAAAATCTAGATATGTTAGCTTTTCATCTCCCTTGTTGAGTTTTAGTTTGAAACATTAATTTCTCCCCTTTCATCTGTATCCCAAACTCTCTTGTGCCAAGTACAGTGTGTTTCTTTTTTCCATTCCCAGCTAGTAAGGGCTGTGCTGCTACTAATAAATGTGCTATTAAAGATTAATGTTCTCAAAAGGCCATGTTATTAACTGGGAGACCTAAAAGAATCACAGATGGGTCCTTGAGAATGGGTTCTATTGTATATCCAGTTTTTCACTTGCTTTGAATTCATAATCCTGCCCCAATAATCTTGTTCCTTTGGGAACAGATCTTTGTTAAAGAAATATGTATCATTTAGTTGTACTAATTATTCACAGACTCTTTTGAAGTTGTAATGAGATCCTAGATGGAGAATTCAGTGCACTCTCTTCTGGGCAGCAACTGAATGGGCAGCAACTGAAGCCATTTCTGGATACCTGTAGAAAATCTACTGAATATTAAAAGAATCTCTGTATCTGACCCAAATTCATGAAGGCCCAAAGGATACATTTGTTCTTGCCATTCGGTTACCAACCAGTTTCCCATAATCTATAGATAAATGATACAGCAACAGGTGGTAGTAAGTAATGCTCAAGTTCCCAAATGTATTTTTTGTACAAGGAATAATCAGAAATTTGCACAGTGCCATATAGGAATGAATAGTTTTAGAAATTAAATGGCTGCCACTTTAATATAGACGCCAGAATTAAAACCAGTCTTACTGGTGATCTGCAAGACCCAACTGCCTCCATGTAGGATTCTGCCATATCCAAAATATGAGACCCTGGAATGTAACATCTTCCTCCATGGACTGTGAGACCAAGGCACACAAATGATTTAACCAATGTCCGACAGCAATTTATTTTGACAGAGCCAGAAATAGAATAATACTGTTTTAGTATTTTACATATTAAAAGCTTTGCATGGAATTTGTTAGTTCTGACAATCCCCTGTAAGGAACTGTTATCATGATTTTTATAGTTGGAGAAATTTACACACAAAGAAATCAATCACCTTGCCCGGGTCACACAGCCAGTTAGTGGTTGGGATTCAGTGTCAAGGGTTCCTCACTTGCATCACATTGCTTATTCCACTAGACCACAGTGCTTGTAAAACCCAGATGTGCTGATCTCCTGCCTTTTTCCCTATTCATTGACCCACCTTTCCTGTACAGATCTCTTTTTGCCGCTGTAGTGTAATCTATGAATTCATAGAGCAGAAAATTGCAGTATTGGCTATACGGATGCTTACAATTAAGTGAGAGGTTCAGACAGCATTTTTTCAGCAATTTATTTTTTCTGAATTAAAAGACATGAACATCAAATTAAAATAGGCTGAGTAATTGTTTTCTTTTATCTGGCCTGAAGATTGATTCACTACGAGAAAATGGGTTGAAAGATGGAGATCAGAGTTTAGCCCATTAGCTTTTTAAAGCCATTTCATCTTCTTTTCCTCCTTTTTCCTTGTCTTTTTTTAGATTTATTACTAAATGTCGCTCTGCATGCTGACAGGACTTATCCTCACCACAAATGAAGGAAATCGCTACCACTGTCACCATCTAAATTGAACTGATACCTGAAATTTAATTTAAAGGGCTTCTTTTAAATATACTCAGCATCTGATAATGCCGACTTTTTATGGAGCTAGCTCTGCTATATTGGAAAAAAAAAATATTGTCCTCTTCAACCTCTTTGCCCACATGCCAAAAAAAAAAAAAATCTAGTAAATGTTTTAAACTATTGAACTTTTGTTCTCTGCAGTTTTACTTTTATTAGAGAGACACTTGATGCCTGATATGTATGGGTATGATATGGTCACGGAAATCATGGGGCTGGAGCCGGGCTGTGCGCTCTTCCCCCGCAATCCGCATGGTGGCAGCTGGGGCTGTGCCAGTGGGGTTTGGGCTGTCAATCCCCCCTGATAGGGCTCCAGCTGTCATTTCTTTCCGCCCTCAGCCCTTCTCCAGTTATTTTTAGTAAAAGTCACAGACAGGTCATGGCTCCTGTGAATTTTTGTTTATCACCAGCGACCTGTCTGTGACTTTTACTAAAAATAATCGTGACAAAATCTTAACCTTACTATGTCAGGATTAGTGTATTAGAGAAACTGACCATGCATTGACAGCATGTATTATTTTTAGAGATGATGAAGATCTTAAATGAATTAGATTTCAGAGTAGCAGCCGTGTTAGTCTGTATTTGCAAAAAGAACAGGAGTACTTGTGGCACCTTAGAGACTAATAAATTTATCTGAGCATAAGCTTTCGTGAGCTACAGCCCACTTCATCGGATGTATGCAGTGGAAAATACGGTAAGACGATTTTATATACACAGAGAACATGAAACAATGGGTGTTACCATGCACACTATAACAAGAGTGATCAGTTAAGGTGAGCTATTACCAGCAGGAGAGAAAATAAACCTTTTGTAGTGATAATCAAGATGGGCCATTTCCAGCAGTTGACAAGAACATGTGAGGAACAGTATGGAGGGGGAAATAAACATGGGGAAATAGTTTTACTTTATGTAATGACAGGTTTCAGAGTAACAGCCGTGTTAGTCTGTATTCGCAAAAAGAAAAGGAGTACTTGTGGCACCTTAGAGACTAACCAATTTATTTGAGCATGAGCTTTCGTGAGCTACAGCTCACTTCATCAGATGTATTGAGCTCATGCTCAAATAAATTGGTTAGTCTCTAAGGTGCCACAAGTACTCCTTTTCTTTTTATGTAATGACACATCCTCACCCAGTCTTTATTCAAGCCTAATTTAATGGTGTCCAGTTTGCAAATTAATTCCAATTCAGCAGTCTCTCATTGGAGTCTGTTTTTTTGTTGTAATATTGCAACTTTTAGGTCTCTAATCGAGTGACCAGAGAGATTGAAGTGTTCTTCGACTGGTTTTTGAATGTTATAATTCTTGACGTCTGATTTGTGTCCATTTATTCTTTTACGTAGAGACTGTCCAGTTTGGCCAATGTACATGGCAGAGGGGCATTGCTGACACATGATGGCATATATCACATTGGTAGATGTGCAGGTGAACGAGCCTTTGATAGTGTGGCTGATGTGATTAGGCCCTATGCTGGTGTCCCCTGAATAGATATGTGGACACAGTTGGCAACGGGCTTTGTTGCAAGGATAGGTTCCTGGGTTAGTGTTTTTGTTGTGTGGTGTGTGGTTGCTGGTGAGTATTTGCTTCAGGTTGGAGGGCTGTCTGTAAGCAAGGACTGGCCTGTCTCCCAAGATCTGTGAGAGTGATGGGTCGTCCTTCAGGATAGGTTGTAGGCCCTTGATGATGTGCTGGAGAGGTTTTAGTTGGGGGCTGAAGGTGATGGCTCGTGGCGTTCTGTTACTTTCTTCGTTGGGCCTGTCCTGTGGTAGGTGACTCTTCTGGCTCTGTCAATCTGTTTCTTCACTTCAGCAGGTGAGTATTGTAGTTGTCAGAATGCTTGATAGAGATTTTGTAGGTGTTTGTCTCTGTCTAAGTGCTTGGAGCAAATGCAGTTGTATCACCGAGCTTGGCTGTAGACAATGGATCGTCTGGTGTGGTCTGGATGAAAGCTGGAGGCATGTAGGTAAGTATAGCGGTCAGTAGGTTTCCTGTATAAGGTGGTGTTTATGTGACCATCGCTTATTAGCACCATGGTATCCAGGAAGTGGATCTCTTGTGTGGACTGGTCCAGGCTGAGGTTGATGGTGGGATGGAAATTGTTGAAATCATGGTGGAATTTCTCAAGGGCTTCTTTTCCATGGGTCCAGATGATGAGGATGTCATCAACGTAGCGCAAGTAGAGTAGGGGCGTTAGGGGATGAGAGCTAAGGAAGCGTTGTTCTAAGTCAGCCATAAAAACGTTGGCATACTGTGGCCATGCGGGTACCCATAGCAGTGCTGCTGATTTGAAGGTATACATTATCCCCAAATGTGAAATAGTTATGCTTGAGGATAAAGTCACAAAGTTCAGCCACCAGGTTTGCTGTGACATTATCGGGGATAGTGTTCCTGACCGCTTGTAGTCCATCTTTGTATGTAATGTTGGTGTAGAGGGCTTCTACATCCATAGTGGCTAGGATGGTGTTTTCAGGAAGATCACCGATGGATTATAGTTTTCTGAGGAAGTCAGTGGTGTCTGGAAGATAGCTAGGAGCGCTGGTAGTGTCGGGCCTGAGGAGGGAGTCTACATAGCAGGACAATCCTGCTGTCAGGGTGCCAATGCCTGAGATGATGGGGCATCCAGGATTTTCAGGTTTATGGATCTTGGGTAGCAAATGGAATACCCCTGCTCGGGGTTTTAGGGGTTTGTCTGTGCGGATTTGCTCTTGTGCTTTTTCAGGGAGTTTCTTGAGCAGATGGTCAGAGCAAATGAGTTAGAAAGTCAGAGTTTAGAGAATACATTGAACTAATTTACCTTTGCATGTATTCCATCTACAAGGATGTTTTCTGAAGATATGATATGATTATTAAAACCTTGGTAATAGCAGGCAGTTGTTGAAAGCCATGAAACATATTTGCTAGAGGCACCTTTGCTCCAAACTAATGAAATTCTTTGTCCTTAGGTTTATGAAAAATTATTAGAAATTGCTAGTGACTTGTATCCTGGCATACCATGCAAGTGGTTGAAACTTGCATGCTGCACAAAATTGAACCTTGCTGCTCCCCAGACCGCTTCTCTCTGTGGCTTCTGTCTTCCTACATCTGAAATCACCTTTCCACCATTGTGTCTCCCTGCCTCCATCCTTTCTGTTATGGGGAGGAGCTATGTTAATATGGATTTATTGCTTGGATTATTTTTAGGAGTGGCCTGTACTGCTAGATGGTTACCATTTCTTTCCAGACTTGGACTTGCCAACCATGCTCTAGTTTCCTACTTACCTCTCACCTCCACCACCAGTTGTTTGTCTGCCACTATTACACCTTGGGCATCCATATCAGGTCTGTGTGTACGTTGCAAAAAGTATGCAGTGGGTTCATGCTGAGTTCAGATCCATTGCAGTTTGAACCTACCTGTGCCAGGAAAATACAATGAAATCTGTACCTGAAGCCATCCTTCCTAAACAACCTCCTGTCTTGAGACCACACAAATATATTGAATATAATTCTGCTGCACCTTTATTAGAGGAATAAGAACCAGATGTTATTGGCCCTTTGAGGAATTGCTCAAGGCAGATTTCACTGTAATAGCTTTTAACCTCAAATCAGTGTTATCATGGAGTATATTATATAACAAATGGTTCTTGACTCTGCTTCATCAGTATACTCACTTTTAAAAAGAATGATAAGGTTTTATAGAGTGAGTGAATTAATATAGAAGAATCAGTGTCAGAGGTCACTTGATGATATATTATGCAACCCAGTGTACATATGATACAATTTTTCAGTTTATGAGTTAGAAGTCTGTTGCTTGAGCATATAATGTAACATGAAACCGTGGAGTACCATAAGTGATGGGGAAAGACCACATGCAGATCATAAGTAATTGCACAAAATTGTTAGCAGGGTTTTTCATTTAATCTATAAGATTGCACTATCAATTCAACAGCAATGAAAGAAAGAAAAATCAAAAAAGAGAGCTAAAAGAGAACACATGCAAAAAAAAAAAAAAAAGATAGAGAGAAAAGAACAGGAATGGGGAAAGGGAAGAGATGTAAAAAGTGAGAGGGCTGGAATTGTAAGAGAGAAGACCATCCGGAGCCATTTTCAAAGAAGAAAAATCCAGAAAGAACATTGTGTACTGTATCATATGGTAGTTCTGGGGATTCTCTAAGCACTTAGCCTCAGCCAGGATGGAGCTGCTTCGCAGACACTGTTGCAGGAGTAGCCACGACAGCAGGGGTGGGCAAACTCCAGCGCGGGGGCTGCATCCGGCCCTTCTGATGTTTTAATCTGGTTCTTGAGCTCCCGCCATGTGCTGTGGCTCCCGGAAGCAGCGGCATGTCCCCGCTCTGGCTCCTATGTGTAGGGGCAGCCAGGGAGCTCCACATGCTGCCCACACGCCACCCCCACAGCTCCCATTGTCTGGGAATCTTGGCAAATGGGAGCTGCAGGGGTGGCACCTGCAGACATAGCAGCACACAGAGCCGCCTGGACACGCCTCCACGTAGGAGCTGGAGGCGAGGCATGCCGCTGCTTCTGTATTCCATCCCCTGGTTTCCACAGAGTAAAGTACTGTGGTAGTTTTGTGCACTGCTGACCGACTATTGCAGCAGCATCACAGTGATTCTGCTGAAATTTGTCTTTTTTTGCACGTAAAGGCAGCGAAAATTTCAGCCTTAACTTATTCTGGTTGAGTTTCTGCTTCATAAACAAATGTTGCATTTTCATGGTTAATATTTGGAATTATTTTTTTACACTATAGTTTTTACAAAACTAATACGCTGAAATTTTAGTTTTGTTTACAAATTCTGACATATATTGTGTTAGTTTTAAGAATAGTATAGATTGTAATAAAACATCAGTTAATTTTGTTAAGTGAGACAAATGGTATTCATCAAATAGAATGCAGATTTGTGAAGGTGAAAAATTAGATTTACCTAGTGTATTCTCAAACCAAACTTTATCACTGACCTAATTAACTGATATTGAATGAGCATGATTTAATTTTACTGTATAAACAATATCATGGAAATAAGATCTACAAAGTTTTTTTTAGTCTCCAGTGATACATAGTAGTGCATTTAATTTTCCAATCACAAATTCTATTCAGTTGTAAGATTTTTTAAATTTTCTGTTAAAATCCTATTATAATCTATTAAAAACACAATTCTTCCCCAAATAGAGATTCTGATTAAATTAGTTCAAAGGCAACGAAGTCAGAAGTACTTACAGAATTTGTTGTTATTAGATTATAAATTCTTTGTGGCAGAGACTGTATGTTTGTACGTCACCTATCATGACAGTTAATGGGTTTAGTTACTTATATTTGTTGTATAATATTCTTGAATGACACAGATCAGTGAGTTTAAGTTCAAAATTGTATGGGCTGTAAGTTGAACAAAACAGATGTAATTACTTGACTAATCATTTGTATGTCTGATCTCCTAAATAAAAAGTCCTGGTGCTGCAGCTGTTGAAGATAGAGGGGGGCCACACTCAGTGAACTCCTTGTTTCGTTTTAGTAGTAGCACAGTGCATGCTTACCCAGGCCACTAATAAGGCTTGAAGTTGGCAATACTGTCATCAGTTCTTGCTCTGACAGATTCAGCCTTTCCACAGATGAGCCTCCGTCTGTTCATGGTGGTGGGTTTGATGCCTATCTTTAGAAGGGAGCATATTGTGGTATTTGAATGATAAATCCCCACCTTAGGGTAGCACCAATCCTTGGAGGCTACTTAACCCTGCTTCTCAGGGCCATCCAGTGCTAGGCAAGGATGGCCTAAGGTTGGGACCCTACTGAAATCCCAGTTAATTCTCCGGCATCAAGCCATCACCTTTCTTGGGATGGAGTCCCATGAAACTCCCCTTCTAGATGAGGGGTTTAAGCTGCAGTTCACTACAGGAAAAGAACATTCAGAATGATGGCCAATGACTGGTTTTCCCCTCTCATTGAGTAAGAGGTCTACCTTGTTCTTGGTGGTCGTCTTGCCTCTAATGTATTTGTAGAATGTTTTCTTGTTACCCTTTATATCTCTAGCTAGTTTAATCTTGTTTTGTGCCCTGTCCCTACATACTTGTGTTATTTGTTTATATTCATCCTTAGTAATTTGACCTAGTTTCCAGTTTTTGTAGGACTCTCTTTTGAGTTTCAGATCGTTGAAGATCTCCTGGTTAGTCCAGGGTGGTCTCTTGCCATACTTATGTTTCCTATGCAGTGGGATGGTTTTCTCTTATGCCCTTAATAATGTCTCTTTGAAAAACTGCCAACTGTCTTGAACCGTTTTTCCCCTTAGACTTGCTTCCCAGAAATTTTCCTACCAATTCCCTGAGTTTGCTAAAGTCTGCCTTCTTGAAATCCATTATCTTTATTGTGCTGTTTTCCCTCCTACCGTTCCTTAGAATCATGAACTCTGTCATTTCATGATCACTTTCACTCAAGCTGCCTTCCACTTTCAAATTCTCAACCAGTTCCTCTCTATTTGTCAAAATCGAATCTGTAACAGCCTCTCTCTTAGTGGTTATCTCCACCTTCTGAAATAAAAAAATGTCTCCAATACATTCCAAGAACTTGCTGGATAATCTGTGCCCTGCTTTGTTGTTTTCCCAACAGATTTCTGGGTAGTTGAAGTCCCTCATCACCACCAAATCATGTGCATTGGATGATTTTGTTACTTATTTTTAAAAAAAACCTCATCCACCTCTTCTTCCTGGTTAGGTGGTCTGTGGTAGACGCCTGCCATGACATCACCCTTGTTTTTTACCCCTTTTATCCTTACCCAGAGACTTTCAACAAGTCTGTCTCCTATTTCCATCTCAATCTCAGTCCAAGTATATACTGCCTGTCCTTCCTGAGCAAGCTGTACCCTTCTGTACCAATATTCTAGTCATGTATATTATCCTACCAAGTCTCTGTGATGTCATAGTTGTGTTTATTAACCAGCATTTCTATTTCTTCCTGTTTATTCTCTGTACTTCTCACATTAGTATACAGATATATAAGATACTGATTTGATTTCCTCCCACGTTCTCTCTTGTCTCTCCCTTATCCCTGCTATAATGGCCCATGCTGCCTCCAGATTACGACCCTTCTCCCAGATGTCCCAAGTTTTTGACCAACCTGTGGGCTTTTGTCTCCTGCCCTCGTTATACCTAGTTTAAAGCCCTCCTCACTAGGCTAGCCAGTCTGTATCCAAATGTACTCTTCCCCTTCCTTGATAGGTGGACCCCATCTCTTCTTAGCAATCCTTCTTCCTGGAATCCCATGATCAAGGAAGCTGAAACTCTCCTGGCGACACTATCCTCACAGCCAGGCATTCACCTCCAGGATGCATCTATCTCTGTCTGGACCCCTACCCTTGACCAGAAGGATCGAAGAGACCACAACCTTCAATCCCAGCTCCTTCACTCTTACTCCCAGAGCCCTGTTGTCACTTTTGATCTGCTCAGGGTCATACCTCACAGTATTGTGAAAGCTCGAAAGCTTGTCTCTATCACCACCGGAAGTTGGTCCAATAAAAGATACTACCTCACCCACCTTGTGTGTCTAACATCTAATAATGAAATATAAGACACTGTAAACATTTTGACTGAAGGACATTCAAAATCTCCAGTCACTTGTTGGTGAGTGGAGAAAGGAGTGAATCCAGTGACGAGACATAAAATGTAGGGCTGTCAATTAATCACAGTTAACTCACGTGATTAACTCAAAAAAATTAATTGCGATTAAAAAAATTAATCGTGATTAATTGCACTTACAACAATAGAATACCAATTGAAATTTATTAAATATTTTGGATGTTTTTCTACATTTTCAATATTGCTTTCAGTTGCAACACAGAATACAAGGTGCACAGTGCTCATTTTATATGATTATTTTTATTACAAATATATGCACTGTAAAATTGATAAACAAAAGAAATAATATTTTTCAGTTCACCTCATACAAGTACTGAAGTGCAGTCTCTTTATCATGAAAGTGTAACTTACAAATGCAGATTTGTTTTGTTTTGTTTTTGAGTGCAGTTATGTAACCAATGTAAAACTTTAGAGCCTACAAGTCCACTCAGTCCTACTTCTTATTCTGCCAATCGCTAAGACAAACAAGTTTCTTTACATTGACAGGAGATACTGCTGCCTGGTTCTTATTTACAGTATCAAGAGGACATGCTTCCATGCTGCTGATGCTCATTAAAAAAAATAATGCGTCAATTAAATTTGTGACGGTACTCCTTGAGAGGAGAATTGTATGTCTTCTGCTATGTTTTACCCACATTCTGCATATATTTCATGTTATAGCAGTCTCGGATGATGGCCCAGCAGATGTTCATTTTAAGAACACTTTCACAGCAGATTTGACAAAACGCATGAGAGATTTCTAAAAATAGCTACAGCACTCGACCCAAGGTTTAAGATCTGAAGTGCTGTCCAAAATCTGAGAGGGACAAGGTGTGGAGCATGCTTTTAGAAGTCTTAAAAGACCAACATTCTAATGCAGAAACTACAGAACCCAAACCACCAAAAAAGAAAATCAACCTTCTGCTGGTGACATCTGACTCAGATGATGAAAATGAACATGCATCAGTCTGTACTGCTTTGGACCGTTATCAAGCAGAACCCATCATCAGCATGTCCTATGGAATGGTGGTTGAAGCATGAAGGGACATATGAATCTTTAGTGCAAATGACATGTAAATATCTTGCAACACCAGCTACAACAGTGTCATGCGAACGCCTGTTCTCACTTTCAGGTGACATTGTAAACAAGAAGCGGGCAGCATTATCTCCTGCAAATATAAACAAACGTGTTTGTCTGAGCGATTGGCTGACCGAGAAGTAGGACTGAGTGGACTTGTAGGCGCTAAAGTTTTACATTGTTTTATTTTTGAATGCAGTTATTTTTTGTACATAATTCTACATTTTTAAGTTCAACTTTCATGATAGAGATTGCACTACAGTACTTGTATGATGTGAGTTGAAAAATACATTTTTGGTTTTTTACAGTGCAAATATTTGTAATAAAATATAAATATAAAGTTAGCACTGTACATTTTATATTCTGTGTTGTAATTTAAATAAATATATTTGGAAATGTAGTAAACATCCAAAAATATTTAAAATAAATGGTATTCTATTGGCTTGATTAATTTTTTTAATCGCGTGATTAATCACGATTAATTTTTTTAATTGCTTGACAGCCCTAATAAAAAGTTATAATACAATTTATACAGGTACAGGGAAACTTTCATGAAAATAGAACTCAAATGACATAATTAGGATATTTTTGAGCAGCTCTTCGTTATATACGATATTTCCATCAATATATGTCATTGGATTTAGCCTTTAAAAAATTACTTTTATTCAAACTAACAAATCTGTAAATAACTCAAATTGAAATGAAATGTGCAGGTCTCAAAAAGATGGTGTAAAATAAGTCTTAGAACTGACCCTCAGGATCAGATTACAATAAGAGACTGATTCTGGAGGCATTTCTATCTGACATCTTTGTTACTTCCAGAAATCTCTTCCGCGACAGTTGCTGTAATAAACTTTTTCAAATACACATTGTTGAGAGAGAGCTCTATGGGGTATCTTTGCAAATGAAAGCCTAATGATAAACTGTTTTCAAAAGTAGATTTCTTTCATTTGTAGGCATCTTTTATTATCCACCAATATAAAACAGACCTGTATGACCATGTAAAGGCTAAAATGTCCCTTCTTACAGCAGAAATCATCAGAGGGAGCAAAGATAGGTCAGACAGAGTTTGGGGAGCCAAAATAGGATCCATGGATCCTGAACATCTGGAAGTAAGCACATATCCAGAGCAGAATAGTTGATGCTTACACACATCGCCGCTGGTAGCCTGGTTTTATATTGTTTTTGTATCTGAAGCCTTTTTAAATCTGAAAGGTTCTAATGGATTTTGTTATCAATTTATATTATTTCACTGAAATAATAATTTATCCATTATCAAGGTGGACAATACCAGCCTCTCTTCTGCAGTTCATATTCCTTCAAGGTGAGATGCCTTTACCAGCAATGTGTTATGATGTTCTTGGCCACTGGGGTCATGTTCTTACCTGCAGGGCCCCATCAATAAGAAGTTTGGGGGAAGATTTGGAAGGAATATTGATGGCTCTCAAGCCAGGAGAAATGTCTTGATGCTTTAATTATATCTCACATATTTTTATTTGGGAATTCCATCTTCTAGTAAATCTAAATATTTTTATCCTGGGGCTCAGATAATAACTAAATGAGAATGATGCGCTTTGCCATATCAGATTTGACTAGTGGTCTAAATAGTCCAGTATCCTTTTTCTGACAGGAGTCATTACCAGATCCAGCATTGCCATCTCTTGCAATTTTGTTGTGATTTGGGCTTTGTTTGGTGTCTTTTCATAAAGCCCTAATTCCTGGAGGGATGCGGTTACATGAGAATCTCAGCTTTTTATTTTGTTTGTTGAAAAACTTGAAAATAGGAATCATAAAGGCTCAAAATCAAGAAAGTAAATAAAAGAAATCCAAAATATATTACTTTTAAAATCTCGTGGGTTTTTGGGGCCTGACTCATGATTAAGGCTAAGATTTGGTCACGGTTATTTTTGGTAAAAGTCATGGACAGGTCAAGGGCAATAAACAAAAATTCACGGCCCCATGACCTGTCCATGACTTGTACTATAAATACCCATTACTAAATCTTGGGAGTTTGGGGGGGCACAGATGCTGTTCTGGAGGGGGTTCTGGGGTGCTGGTTGGTGCTGGGGGGGGGCTTGGGGTGCTTGCTAGTGGGGTGCCTCTGGGGACCCACTGGTGCTCGGGGTGGAGGGGAAGCTGGGGTGCCTGCTGGCGCTGTGAGGGGCTATGGGGCACCTGCTGGTGCTCGGGATGGGGGGTGGCCCGGGACCGCTGCCGTGCTGATGGGGGTGGCCCAGCACCCCCACCACTGTTGGCAGTGGGCAGCCCAGGACCACTGCTGCTGGCAGGAGAAGACGGGGGGCTGATGCGGCTGGCCCCGGGGCCACCCGAGGAGCTCGGGCGGCCCTGGGGTCAGTCACACCTGCCAGGTGGAGAAGTCACATAGGTCCTGAAAAGTCACAGAATCGGTGACTTCCGTGATCTCCATGACAGACTCTCAGCCTTGCTCATGATATTTGCGCCTTTGGGACAGCATCTGCAGATGCTTTAGTGGAAGGTTCAAGAACCCCTTCTAACGGACAATTATGGAATAACTAGGGAAAGTTTCTTCCTAGCCTCCATCACTTTGAGGTTGGTTTATACCCAGAAGCATCTGGGATCATATCCTGACAAAAAAGCCAATGTTTTCAATCCTATTTAATGTAACTGTGGGTGTTCTCATTATGCATGTAAATGAGGAATCCTTTTTGAATTCTACTAAGCTCTTGGCCTTACCATTTTATTGATATGCTCAAAGAAAATCAGAGACACATAACTGTCCATTATTATCCATGTCACATCATATTGATCTAGGTGTTTTCAGTTTTATTTTGAATGATAATTTCAGTCATGTTACATGCTACTGAGGTGAGGCTCACTGTTCTGTAAAAACACACTCAACCATAGTGCCATCTTTAAAGACAGGTACATTTGCTATCCTACCCACCAATCCTCCTTTGGAATAGATGGTTTTAAGGAAATATTGCTAAATGGGGGTCTCTGACTAAATAAGGGTGGCTTCTAAACTAAAATATATAGTATGATGAGAGTGTTTGTGCATGATGGAATTACTCTTGGCATGCAAGAAAATTCCCTCTTTGTTTCTACAAACAGGTTGGGAATATTGTGAAGTTCATATTGTACAGTTTGTACAGTCAAGTTACTCACTCGCACTAGTTTTCACTGATTGCTATGGAATTACTGCTGATTTATATTGATGTAAGTGAGAGATGAATTGGGTCCTTGAAGTTTGCTGTGAGTGCAGTTTAGTGAGGTTCTGCTGTATCATTCTTTCTGAGGGGAGGGTTTCCCCATATTCTATGGACAGTGAAGAAGAGGAGCTGCCTGGTCTCTAGATTGGTAATCTAGGGGAGTGTGTGAATTGCATTCTGTGATGGGGTGATGAGCACTTGGTATCAGCTTGAAATATTGATTCTGTGGTATTAGTTGAATGTGCTCTTGGATTGCCATTAGAACTTGAAAGTCTCATTAGGAAATAAATGGAATATACTCATGAGACCCACTGCCATTATTAATACCTGACAGCCATTTTCTTCCTTTTGCTGCATGGTACAGAGTGCAGTTGAATTGTGGTAAATCTTCAGAAATATTGTCAGAATGGGAGGATCTGCATTGGTATAGAAATATTCATCCCCTTCCATCCATGCTTAGAGGGCTCTGTCCACTAAAGGTGCTGTGCTGGTACTCAGCTTATCCATGGGCATAACCGTGGGAGGAGTTGGGAACAGCTGCTCAGCATGGCAAAATCCCCCTTATATTTCTTGTAATTTATGTGTTGTTCAGCATAATAAATTTCTGTTGCTGGGGTTTACTGTAACTCCTCCCCCACAGCTCTTCTACACCATAGAGGGGATAAGCATGTGGGAAAGAAGGTGTCAAAGTCTCGTCAACCTACCCCTGCTGAACGCTCACCAGGCTGTTGTGTTTAGACCCACATGCTGGGCAGTACTTATAAGCTTCTCTTAGTCACTGGGTAGGCTGCACCCTCTGGCACACTTCCTGGGCACAGACTGTGTTTGTGCTACCCCTTCAGGAAGTGATACCCTGCATTCCAGCTGCCTCGGGTAACCAGGACCAATGCTAACCCTCTCCCCCACCCCCATGACACTCTAGTAATTTAGGCATACCTCTTCCCAGAGCTCTACACTTGTGGATACTCCAGTTTATGGTTTAACATTTGAGGGACACATGATAGTTGAAGTAAATAGGCCCAAACTTTACTGTAGACAGCATTAGAGAGATTCAGAACAAGGCAAAAGAATAAACCCCTCTATGTCGTTCACTGCCTCAGTTTCCTCACCACTTCTGGGCATTCATTGGGATTTGGGTTACTGTCCTGGACCAGGGTTCCAGGTCCTCTCTGTGACAGCACTACTGCAAGTCCAGAATCTCTTATTATGGAGGCCTCTCTTGTTATAATTATGGAGTCTCCTTTCTGACCCCTGCACCCAGCTTCATATAGCTTTGGCTGGTCACACAGTCAAAAGGTGTCCCCTTGTTCAGAAAACTTGCCCCTTTGAGTTCGTTTGTGAGTCTCTCCTCAACTTCTCATACTTTGTCTTTCTAAATCCCTCTTCTAAAACTTTTGTCTCTTTGTTCCCTTCTGGAGATTTTCCACTACTTAAACCCTAGTCCTCTCCAGACAACCTGGAGCAAACTGGTTTCACTAGGATGCAGCCATCCCATTGTTCTGTTCAGGCAATATCTATTCAAGCGTTCATGGGCTTTAATGACTGTCCTATTTAGAAAGATCATAAGTTTGTCTCTCTCACCAACTGAAGTTGGTCCAGTAAATATTACCTCACCTACCTTGACTCTCTCTGAGTCAGACACTCAGGCGTCGTTCCCCGTCTCCTTAACACAAGAATATGAAGCAAAAAACAGTAAAGATGATCATAAGAGCTTAGACATGTAGAGAGTTCATAATCTCAAACAGGATTAATAAATTGTATGTAAACAGATTCCCAAATCATCATAGAAGAGTTAGTGGAGCAGAAGTTAGTGTGATAAGGTAGGAATGGGAGCCAGGGTTCAGCAATGAAGAATGCCAGCAATTCATAGGGTCTCTTCTGTGGAAGCGCGTGCTCTCTCTCTCTCTCTCTCTCTGGGAGGAGGGACAGATGTGAGGGATGTTGTTAAGATGCAGCCACAGATTTGTCCTCCCTTTCCTTTTGACCTGCAATGAGGAAGACTTAGCTCTTTCTAAGACTTGGAAATTAAGTGGTTTTGCTTAAGCTCTGAGTTGGTTCCTGGGGTGCATGGGAATTGTCTGAACTAAATAGTACTGTTCCGGCGCACCCAGTCTTGTGTGGTTAGGACTTTTTCAACAAATCTATGGACCTTGAATTTTTCCCACCCAATATCACAAATGTAGCCAAGCTGCAAATTCAGAGTTAGGGAGGGGTTCTTTTGGCATATATCAGCTTGCACCCATATTTTAGTTTATGAAAGGCTGTGTTACTGGTTGCACTGTCAGGCCTTTCTCATATAAATTTGGTTGTAATATAAAATACAATGGGCAAACCTCTCAGAAATAAAATATTAACATATTTTAGCCCTTCCTCTTCTCTTAGATGTCTTGACAAACAAAGTAGGGAAATTTATAACAACTCTTGTAAGTTCTAATATCCTCCTGTTAATAGTTTATAAACGTGTATGATTTAATGCAAAGGTTACTTTGACTGTAGCCACTTTAAAACTTATTTTAAACCATTGGAAAATACTTTTTTTTTTATAATGAGTGGTTGAATTGGTTACTTATATCTGCAGATATGAAAAAGTGGATAAGGTAAGAAATCATTAACTAAGTGATTTCATGCTTGGCTACTATTCAAGGAATCTAAAGCTGATTAAATTGGCATTTATTGTAATGGGTGCCTCTGCTGTTTGGTGTGTGTTATGTAACTGATCATTTACTACTTTTTAATCCTATAATGAATTGTATTTTGCATGTATTTGTTGTGGGTACAGTATTATGAATTTTGACTCCATGCAAATATAATGAAATATTACTTTTCAATTGACTAAATTGAAAACAAAAGACTATTGCAAATGTAGTTTTTTTATACCTGAATTAAATATTTTGTATATATAACAATGTATTCAGATTTTCTTTAATTTCAAGTCCATATTAGCAGAATTCTAATATATATAAATACAGGAGCTAGTATTATTAAATAGAACAACAATTAGGACTCAAATTCAGAATGCGCCTCTTCTGTTTGTTCCAGTTTTGAATATGTGTGATGATCAGTGTTGCAGTTTAAAGTAACACAAATCACCAGTATTAAATCTTTCAGTTATTTTGAGTTATTCTATTGTTTCTTTGACATTTCCATAACTGTTGTAAAAACTGATATTTTTTCATAAATAAAATCTATTGAACTTTGGAACCTGTTAGTTTGTCTGCAATAAAAGCTTAAGCAGCAGGTGGCACTCGTTGATCAAAATATGCTAAGCTTGAACTTTAACTGGGCTTGTTCTGATTAGTCAGTAAAGCCTAAAAATCTCCATAATTATTTACTATGTGTATGTATCATTACATTCAAATAATGAAAATTGTTGCTTCTCTTTTTTCTTTTTGAAGCAGTCAAAATGAACAGTCTAGTGAAGTATAACAAAACGGGCAAAGAGATTAAAGAACCTGAAAATGTTTGCAGTTTTATCGGTATAAGTGTTACTGGGAAAATGGACAGCATTTCAAATATGTCTGTAAAAATAAGAAAGGATAGACATAAATTTATGAAATTATTAAAATCTGCATCCACCAGAGTTGCGGTTGCCTAAATCCAGCTCTGCTTACACCCTAAATATTAAGAAAAGTGTTCCCATTCTCAGCTGGTTAGTACACATTATCACAATACATCATTACAAAATACTTAGAGCTGACAGCCAGAAATGTGTGGAAGAGAAATTCATGAATTATCTAAAAATAATAGTGTGCATTCTGACAACAAAAGCTGTGCTTAGAAGGAAGCCAAAATTGTGAGACTAATGAAGTAAAATGACTAAACAAGAATGACTGTTGGCCTGATCCTGTGAAATACTGAGTACCTTCCACTATTGATTTCAGAGTATATTGGGGGCATTCAGCACCTCACAGGAATGGCCCTCTAATTAGAGAGGGGAGAATTGAGGGTGGTTGCAACACCAAGACCGTGGATGGTCTGGGCCTGGTCTCATTTTATCTGAACCACTAATGTTTGGGTTTTCAGTGTGGGACATTTCTTATAAAGTTCTGTTGTTTGTGTAGTTCCACAGGTGTGCATGGCACTTTACAGGGAAATATAGGCACAGTCCACTCTCGAGAAATGTTTACAATCTGAGGACCAGAGTGTGACCCCCTTATTTTATATTGGTAAGCAGTGAGTCAGACTACTTAGATGGTAAGCATCTTGGTGCAAGGACCATGTTTTTGTTCTGTGTGTGTACGATGCCTAGCACAATGGGGTTCTGGGCTAGGGCTCATTGGTGCTATGGTAATATTATGGTAATATTACTAATAATCATATGTAGTCCCATTGACTTCAGTGGATCTGTTCATGTCAGTAACTTTAAGTCATTTTAAGTAAGGGGCTCACAGCCTAGCCCTAAATGGTACCAGGTTTAGGCCACCTCTGCTTAAAGCTGAATTTTAGGGGTTAAATATTCATCATCTACAAAAGGTAATAATTTGTTAATGTTAGGTATATGATTTGGGCCCAATTGCCTCACTGTGCAGGCCACTCCCATTTAGGGAACAGGAAATTACTCCATCCATGGCTGGGACTAGATGCTTTGCTGTGCTTTCTGCCCTATCTCCCGCCCCAAGTCCCTGTGAATAGCTAAGCGAAAAAAGGCCAGCCAGTCGGCATAGCTGCTGCTTCCCCCCACTGAGAGTTGGCTCGCAGGATGACTGCTCTGCTCGCCCATCCCTAAAACTAGCCCTAGACATATCAAACTAGACATATAATAAATGACAATCCTCGCCCCATTGATCTTACCATCTAAAAGAATGTGGTTTCCTCCTAACAACAGTGTCGGGAAACTTGGCTTGCAAAACCTCTGGATCCTATGAGAGCCATAACACCAGAGTAATTATATGGAGACACTGGACCTCTGCACTGATTCCCAATTCCCTCGGTCCCCGCAGCTGTGCTGGAAGCGCTTTTCATCAGTCACTTCCTCCAGAGTCCCTCTGTAGAAGGCTGCACTTCATGTAAAGTACAATAATGCCAGTAAGATGAGCATACACTTACCTGGGTAGTGATGCCGCACAAAATGGATGTCTCCCAACTTCAGCTCCTGGCTACCTCCTACCAGAATGTGGAACCTCTTGGAAAGGTCCCTGTCCCAAACAGCTTACAATCTAGGTATAAGACAAGAGTCAACAGCTGGATACAGACAAACAGGAGTTCAAGGAAACAATGAGACAGTATTGGTCAGCCTGATAGGCTGTGGTTTCGATATACCAGCAGTCAAACCGTTGTCAAGTGTTTTATAGGCATGTGGTCGGTTTAGTACCTCATCGACCCCTTAAGTCAGGGGGGTGGGAGGTAACCCCGCCTCTCTACACCTACGTCCATTTTCTAAACTTCCCCCCCACCCTGGTAGTCAGCAGTGTGGCCCAATGGCCAGGGTCATTCTACCGCCTCTTCCTGAGTGGGGTAATGCGGCCTAGCAGCTGGAGTCCATTCAATGTGCCCCTAAGGCAGTGCAGTCCAATGGCCAGAGTCCACCTAATTCTCCTCTAGTGGGCTAATGTGGCCTAGCGGCCAGAGTCAATACAGCCACCTTTGGAAGCAAAGCAGGGTGACCTACTGGCTGGTGCATGGGGGCTGTCACGGGGGGGTGGCAGCCCCCGACAAGGGGGCCCGGGCCCCCCCAACTCCACCAGGCCCTGACCCAGGGCCCTGACAGCGGTGGAGCGGTCAACCACGAGGTCAGTGAGGAATCCTACTAAAACACGCTACCCTAATAAGGGTGGAAGGTACCACTCCCTCACCTTACCTGGGTCACTTCCTACTGGCTGTCCTGCAGCAGTGGTCCATATGGTATTGGGGTTTCCAGGCTCCTCAGCACCAGACACTCCTTGGGGTTCTGATAGCCACAGGCCTCTGGTCCAGGTTTCTGGCTCTTCAGGTCTCGTAGGTAAGGGCTGTAATGGCTCCTGGGCTGGAGCCCCTGCTGAGTGAACTTCCTCCTTGGCAATTAGCCTTGACTGAGCAGCTCTGCAGGCTTTTATCCCTGACTTTCAGTTGGAGCATGCCCAGCAGAGCCTCAGGGTTGGGGCTTTCTCTGCTAGGAGGGAAGGATTAACCCCCTCCATACCAGTGCGGGGCCGATCCGCCCTGTCACACACCCTCCCCCTTAAAACGGTCGCTGGGGCTTCCACAGAACCTCCCTCCTCCCTGTCCTCCCACCCGGGAGAAAAAGTCTGCGTTTTCATGGGCCCTACCTGGCCTATGCAGCACTTGAAAGGAATAGGGCTGGAGGCACAGGTACCACTTCATGATTCGGGCTTTGGTCTCTTTTATGCTGTTGATTCAGCGAAGCGGGGCATGATCAGTCACTAAGAAGTGATTCCCTAATAAGTAGTACTGCAACATGTCTACTGCCCATTTAACTGCGAGGGCCTCCCATTTTATTGTGGAGTAGTGGGTCTCGCATGGGAACAGCTTCCGGCTGAGATACAAAATGGGGTGTTCCTCCCCCCCCACCTCTTGTGACAATACGGCTCCTATTCCTACTCCTGACACGTTGGTCTGGAGAGTGAAGGGCTTCGTAAAGTCGGGTTGGGCCAAGACAGGCTTCCTGGTCAGTTGTTCTTGCAGCGAGTGGAAAGCGTTCTTGCACGTTTTGTCCATTGGACCTTTTGGAGCTGTGTTTTCTTTGTTAGGTTTGTCAGGGGGGCGGCGAGTGTCGAAAAATTGGGGACAAACTGCTGATAATATCCCACCAGCCCTAAGAACTGCCGTACTTGCCTTTTGGTTTTAGGGGTGGGATAGTTTCTTAAAGCCTGTACTTTGTCTATCATGGGGTGTAATTTCCCCCAACCCTACTGTATAGCCTAGATAAGTCACTTCTCGTTGCCCTAAATGGCACTTGGCTGGATTTGCCGTGAGGCCTATGTCACCCAGAGCCTGTAGTACCTGGGTTAGATGCTGGATATGGTCTTCCCAGCTGGCACTATAGATGACGATGTCATAGGTGTATGCTGCGGCATACGAACTGTGGGGGCTCAGTATGTGGTTGATAAGCCAACAGAATGTAGCCGCCGCCCCATGTAAACTGAAAGGCCTCATTGTAAATTGGAAGAGGCAGAACGGCATGGGAAAGCCCATCTTCTTTTGTGAGGTAGGTGTCAGGGGGATTTGCCAGTACCCTTTGGTCAAGTCTAGGGTGGAGATAAATTCTGCATGTTCTAGTTTTTCCAGCAGCTCATCCACCCATGGCATGGGGAAGGCATTAAACTGGGAGATGGCATTCACTTTGCAGAAATCGATGCAAAACCTGACCGAGCTATCCGGCTTGGGGACCAATACTATGGGACTCTGCCACTCACTCTTTGATTTTTTCACTACTCCCCTTAAAACATCGATTTCAACTTTTTCTGCATGGTCTCCCACATCTTGGGGAGTGGGCGGTGGTTTTTCTTCACCTTGTGGCCGGGGAAGGTGGCGATGTGGTGACTGGTGTCAAGGTTCCTTCCCCACTCTGAACTCTAGGGTACAGATGTGGGGACCTGCATGAAAACCTCCTAAGCTTATTTTTACCAGCTTAGGTTAAAAATTCCCCAAGGCACAAACTATTTTCCTTTTTCCCTTGGACTTTATTCCTGCCACCACCAAGCATCTAACAGATATATAACCGGGAAAGAGCCCGCTTGGAAACATCTTTCCCCCCCAGAATCCTCCCAAACCCTACACCCCCTTTCCTGGGGAAGGCTTGATAAAAATCCTCACCAATTTGCATAGGTGAACACAGACCCAAACCTTTGGATCTTAAGAACAATGAAAAAGCGATCAGGTTCTTAAAAGAACAGTTTTAATAGAAGAAAAGGTAAAAGAATCACCTCTGTAAAATCAGGATGGTAAATACCTTACAGGGTAATTAGATTCAAAACATAGAGAATCCCTCTAGGTAAAACCTTAAGTTACAAAAAGACACAAAAACAGGAGTATCCATTCCATTCAGCACAGCTATTTTATCAGCCATTTAAACAAAACAGAATCTAATGCATATCTAGCTAGATTACTTACAAAGTTCTAAGACTCTGTTCCTGTTCTGTTCCCGGCAAAAGCATCACACACACACAGACAGAGCCTTTGTTTCTCCCCCCGCTCCAGCTTTGAAAGTATCTTGTCTCCTCATTGGTTATTTTGGTCAGGTGGCAGCGAGGTTATCCTAGCTTCTTAACCCTTTACAGGAGAAAGGGTTTTTCCTCTGGCCAGCAGGGATTTTAAAGGTGTTTACCCTTCCCTTTATATTTATGACAACTGGTCACCGTGGTCTTTCCTGGCTGGGTGCATAATACCATGGGGGAACCTGACAACCCTGCCATAGGGTTGAGCTCCCGGCCAATTGCTGTGGACCCCGGCTCCTCTGACTTGCCGGCCAATGGCTCTAGTTCGGGTTCAGGGGGGTTCGGGCGATCATGAAGCCCTTTCGGTCCTTTTATGCTTTAAGAAGGTTTGCATGGTACACTTGGGTGTCCCTTTGTTGTTCGACACCCGGACCTCGTAATTGATGGGCCCCACCCGCCGGACCACCTCAAATAGGCCCTGCCATTTGGCCAATAGTTTAAACTCAGAGGAAGGCAATAACAGCAGGACTTGGTCCCCAGGCTCGAAGCTCCTTATCTTCATCCCCCGGTTGTATTGGCTCTCTTCGCTGCATTGTGCCTGCAACAGGTTCTCCCTGGCCAGGGTGCCCAGTTCCCAAAGCCACTCCCTCAAATGGAGGATATACTGGATCGAGCCACTGACCCAGGTCTCCTGTTTCTCCCAGGTTTCTCTCAAGAGGTCTAAGATTCCCCGGGGTCCTCTTCCACCAAGGAGCTTGAATGGGGAGAACCCGGTGGAAGCTTGTGGCACCTCCCATACGGTGAAGAGGAGTGCGGGAAGTAACTTGTCCCACTGGCAGGAGTCATCCCCCATGAATTTTCATAACATCGCCTTCAATGTCCCATTAAAACGTTTCACCAGCCCGTCCATCTCGGGATGGTATACTAAAGTCTTGGGGACACAAATGTTCAACAAACGGCATAGCTCTGCCATCAATTTGTAGATCACATTAGTCCTCTGGTCCGTTAATATCTCTCGTGGCAAGTGCACACGGGAAAATATTTGCAAGGGCTCGTTGGCGATGACTGGAGCCGTGGCTGTCTGTAATGGCATTGCTTCAGGGTACCATGTCGCATAGTTGTCCGCGACCAGGATGTATCTATGACCCAAGCTGCTCTTTTCCAGGAGTCCCACCAGGTTGAGGCCAATCCGCTCGAAAGGGGTGCCAATCACTGGTAAAGGTACCATAGGGGCCCTTGGTATCCCCTTTGGGCTGGACTTCTGGCACTCGGGGCAAGAGGCACAGTAATCCAGGACCTCTTGATGTATACTCGGCCAGAAGAACTGTTGGGCCACCCTTAGTAGAGTCTTTTCTCTCCCAAGTGTCCCACCCAGAGGACTGCATGGGCCAGGTGAAGTAGTCCTCTTTGGAACCTCCACGGGACCAACCATTGGTGCAACTCTGCTTTCGTCTCTGGCTCCTGGACCACTCGATAAAGCAAGTCCTTGTGGATCTCAAAGTGCGGGCCTTGGGGTCTGTGCTATAGAGGATAGGTCCCCACCACCACCCCTGGGCACAGCTCGCTGCCTGCTCCCAGGCTCAGGTAAGGCTGGGGTCCCCCCTCTGTTTATCCAGGAAATATCCATCAGTATCTAGCCGTCCAGGCTCTTCCCCTATTGGACTGTCGGTGGGGACTAGACTTCCATCAACTACTTTAGGGTCTCCTGATGTCCCCTCCAAGGGGTCCTGTGACCCGGTTTGGCCTAACAACCCATGTCTTCTGGGGCAGACTCTCCCCTTCTTCACAAGCCGTCCGCTCCATCCCAGTATAAGATCGGCGAAACCTGGCCAGTCATGCCCCAGAATCACTAGGGATGCTAATTTAGGGGCCACCCCAAATGGGCACTGCCCTTCCTGTTGGGCTGCCTCCAGTTGCACCCAAATGGTGGGGTAAGATTTCACGTCCCCATGTATACATTGCAGCCATATTGGTGCTCCAGTGGTGTGAGAGTGCTCTACGAGTCCAGAGCGGATGAGTCTGGCTGCACCCCAAGTACACCAATGCCACACTTGGAGTTCCCTCCACTCTTACCGGGATCATGATCTGTGGTGGCCCATCCCTCCGGGCTTCTTGGTCCGCCACCAGGACCTACCCATAATTACAGTCCATGTAGGGGCACTCTCTCCTGAAGTGTTCCATTTGTCTACACTGGTAGCATTGGTTCCAGTTCCCCTCCATGGGTGGGGTGCTTTGTGGTAGGTTCGGTGCCCCCGACGATTCCTCCTGGCTCTGAGACAGGTGCACCTCTGAGGGACCCTGTGTCCTGGGGGTCATCGGGGACCCCGTCTGGCGTACAATCGGGGGTTTCCCTGTCCTGTCTTACGCATCCCTCCATCTGGGGGTCAGTCTCCCCCTCCGGAGCTTAGGACCCGCTCGCTCCTCCTGCTCGGCCACCATGTAGTCTTAGGCAAGGGACATAGCCTCGTTGAGGGTCTTCGGGCAGTGTCGCTGCACCACCTTCTTCCCTCTGGCGGGCAGGATCTGAAGGAACTGCTCCAGAGCCACAGCCTCGGCCACTTGGCAGCTGGTCAAGCATTCCAGCTCTAGCCACCTCCAACAGAAGTCACAGACCCGCTGCGCTACTGCATGCGGTCTGGCCCCTGGCGGATATTTCTCTCAGTGGAGCTTCTGCCGGTACGTCTCCAGGTTGATGCCCATCTGGTCTAGGATGGTGGCCTTAACCTTCTCATATTGCAGCGCCTCCTGTGGGTCAAGATTGTGATAAGCGGCCTGAGCCAGCCCCATTAAGTATGGGGCTAGAATAGTGGCAGCTACCTGCCCAAAAATCACCAAGAAGGCCTCGGGGTCGTCCCCAGGTCCCATCTTTGTAAGACGCACCGGTAATCCCCCAAGGCCATCCCCCGGCCTCCCTCCAGCCGGGGTGCGAGAAGGACTTGGTGCCGTCCTCAACATGGCCACCACCTTTTGGAAGAGCTGGTCTTGATTTACTTGCTGCTGGGCGGCCAATTCCCGAATCAGCTGTTGCTGAGATTCTTGTTGCTTGCCTTCTGCAGTTGCTGTTGGGTAGCCAGCTGCTGTAGCAGCTGTGATTGCTGTGATTGTTGTTGTGCAGCTTGTTGCTACTGATTTTCTAGCAGCCATTTCAGAAGCTCCATCTCCATCCTGTAAGTGTGGGTCCTTCTGTCAAGCCCTGGTCTGTGCCCACGTTCTCCACAACATGTGGTAGATTTAGTACCTTGTCGACTCCTTAGGTCGTGGGGGTGGGAGGTAACCCGCCTCTCTACACCTACATCCGTTTTCTAAACCCCTGCCTCCAATAGTCAGCATTGTGTGGCCCAATGGCCAGGGTCCATCTACTGCCTCTTCCTGAGCGGGGTAGCACGGCCTAGTGGCCGGAGTCCATTCAGTGTGCCCCTAGGCAGCCCAATGGCGAGGGTCCACCTAATTCCCCTTTCCCTAATGGGGTAGCACAGCCAGAGTCCATTCAATGTGCCCCTAAGGCAGTGCGGCCCAATGGCCAGAGTCCACCTAATTCTCCTCCTCTAGTGAGCAAGCACGGCCTAGTGGCCGAAGTCAATATAGCCACTTTTCGAGGCAAAGCAGGGTGGCCTAGTGGCTGGTGCCTGGGGGCTGTCACAAGGGGGTGGCAGCCCCCGGTAGGGGGGCCTGGGCCCAACCAACTCCACCAGGACCCGACCCAGGGCCCTGACAGTGGTAGAGTGGTCTGCCACGGGGTCAGCGGGGAATCCTACCAAAACACGCTGCCCTCGTAAGGGTGGGAGGTACCACTCCCTCACTCTCCCTGGGTCACTTCCTACCAGCTCTCCTGCAGCAGTGGTCCATATGGTACTGGAGTCTCCAGGCTCCTCAGCACTAGACACTCCTTGGGGTTCCGATAGCAGCAGGCCTCTGGCTCTTCAGCTCTTGTAGGTAAGGGCTGTGTGACAGGTTTTGGTCGGTCCTCCGAGCCCCTAGGAGCGATGGAGGGCTATGGTCTCACTGGCAGGCCTCAGCCACACCTTCTGGGCGTTGGGGACTTAGTGGGGAAGGTGTGCCGGCACGAGTCAGTGGCGCGCCCCTCAGGCGGGGGAGCGCCGGCACAAGTCGGCAGCGTGCCCCTCAGGCAGGGGAGCGCCGGCACGAGTCAGTGGCGCGACCCTCAGGCAGGGGACCGGGGTAGGGGAACGTAGGCCCACCCAACTCCACTGCATTCCAGCCCATGGCCTTGACAGTGGCGGGAGGCAAAAGTCCTGCCGCTGGGTCAGCGGGGCCTTCCGCACCCGCTGACCAAACACACCCACCCCACGGTGCAGTTTGGCCCCTGGGCTACTTTCTACCCGGTCTCTCAGGCGGGTCGCTCCGGTTCCTCCATCTCGTCCGGGTATTCCGCTGTGGGCCACTCCTGCTCCCCCTCTGTATCGGACTCACGTGGGCCTGGGCTGCAGTCAGGCCGCTCCAGGTCCTCTGGGTATTCAGCGGCTGGCAGTCCTGGTTGCCACAGGCCTTCCTCCCGGTCAGGCTCCTCCTTGCCCAGGGCTTCACCTGGGTCATCAGCAGGATCGCGAGGAAGCAGCCAGCAGCCTGTGTCTGTCTCCCTCCCTGGCGCTTCCTTCACTGGGCAGAGAGTCCCGTCCTTTGTACTTCTTGTCCCACCCTTCCCCTTCCAGGGATTGGCAGCAGCTTGGTCTGGCCCCGCCCACTCAGGCTGAGAGGGTGACTCTTTACCCTCTGGTTCGGAGGGGAGCCACCCTGGCTCCCTACATACCCCACCCCTCAAAATCCAGCTCCTGATCTTCAGAGCTGGCGTTCTCACCTTCTCCGAGGCGGGATAGGAAATCCGCATTGGCGTTGTCTCGTCCTGCCCGATGGTGAATCGTGAAGGCATAGGGCTGCAGAGCGAGATACGATCGCATCAGCCTGGCATTATTGTCCTTCATCTTATTAAGTCACTTCAGGGGTGCGTGGTCCGTAACCAGTATAAAGGGGCCCCGAGGAGGTAGTAGCGGAGAGCATCGACTGCCCACTTAACGGCTAGGGCCTCTTTCTCCACGACGGAGTCGTTCCGTTCTCTGCGTAACAGCTTCCGACTGAGGTAAACAATCGGGTGTTCCTCCCCGTCCACCTCCTGCGAGAGGACCGCCCCAAGCCCAACGCCTGAGGCATCTGTCTGGACAATAAAGTCACGATGAAAGTCAGGGCTGAAGAGTATTGGATTGCTACACAGCCGTTCTTTGATAGTTCGAAAGGCCGTCTCGCACTCGTTGGACCAATTCACCCGGCGGGGGCTGTCCTTGGTCAAGAGCTCCGTTAGCGGGGCCGTAATGCTTGCAAAGTGGGGTACAAACCGCCGGTAATAACCAGCTAAGCCCCAAAATTGACGTACTTGCCTCTTCGTGGTCAGCACCGGACATTCCTGGAATGCTTGGTCCTTCCCAATGAGGGGGCGGACCTGTCCCCGGCCCAGGGTGTACCCCAGGTAAGTGGTTTCCTCCCGCCCGATTCGGCATTTTTTTGGGTTGGCCGTAAGCCCGGCTGCACGGAGGTCCTGGAGGACTGCCACTACTTGGTTAAGATGTTCCTCCCAGATATTGCCATAGATGACCACATCGTCCAGGTAGGCCGCCGCATGTTTCGTGTGTGGTTGCAACACCCGGTCCATCAAATGCTGGAAGGTTGCCGGGGCCCCATGTAGGCCGAAAGGCATCCGGGTGAAATGGTATAACCCTGAAGGGGTGGCAAATGCGGTCTTCTCCTTGGACCTGGGATCCAAGGGGATCTGCCAGTTCCCTTTGGTGAGATCTAAAGTGGTGATATAACAGGCCTCCCCGAGCCGGTCGAGGAGCTCATCGACACGGGGCATTGGATAGGCATCAAATTTTGAGATGGCGTTTACCCTCCGGAAGTCAATGCAAAACTGCCGGCTCCCATCGGGCTTCGGTACGAGGACGACAGGGCTCCGCCAATTGCTCTGGGAGGGCTCAATAACACCCAGCTCCAACATCGCCTGAACTTCCCCCTCTATGGCTTCCCGCATTCGCCTAGGCAATGGCCGGGTTGTCTCTGGGACCACCACCCCGGGTTCCGTCTGGATCACATGGTAGGTGAGCATAGTCCGCCTAGTTTCATGGTGAACGTCTTGGGGAATGCCCTTACTAAGCAGAGTGCCTGTTCTCGCTGCTCAACGGTGAGTGTCTCTGCTAGCTGGGGTTCCCCATTATCCGACTCCTCGCGTGGTTGGGGCCCCAGTTCCGTTTCGGGGGGATATGGGACCACTAGGAGCCCTTCCCGGTCCTGCCAAGGTTTTAACAGGTTTACATGATAAATCTGCTTTTCCTTACGGCGACCAGGTTGCCGAATCTCATAGGTTACTGGCCCTACCTGGCGGAGGACCTCATACGGTCCCTGCCAGCGGGCAAAAAGCTTTGATTCCTCCGAGGGGAGCAGGAGGAGTACTCGGTCCCCTGGCCCGAATGATCGAGCCTGGGCGCCCCGATTGTAGTGCTGCTCCTGGGCTCTTTGGGCGGTGTTTAAGTTCTCCCTCGCGAGCTCGCCTGCCCGCGCCAGCCGCCCCTGCAGTTGTAAGACATATTGCAAGAGACCCTGTGTTGCGGACGGGTTGTGTTCCCAAGTCTCCTTCAAGAGTTCCAGCACCCCGTGGGGTCGCCGCCCATAGAGGAGCTCAAACGGGGAGAACTTCGTGGATGCCTGTGGGACTTCTCGAATCGCCAGTAGTAAAGGAGGGAGCAGCTGGTCCCACTGGCGGAGGTCCTGGGTGGGGAAATGCCGCAACATTCCCTTCAGGGTCCGGTTAAACCGCTCGACCAATCCGTCAGTCTGGGGATGGTAGACCGAGGTCTGCAATTTCTTAATCCCCAATAGGGCACATACCTCGCGGAACAGCTTAGACGTGAAGTTGGTCCCTTGATCAGTGAGTATATCCTGTGAGAGGCCCACCCTTACGAAGATCTTCACGAGTTCCGCAGCGATACTTCTTAACGGGATGGCCTCCGGGAAGCGGGTGGTGTAGTCCATCAGGACGAGGATGTATTGATGGCCTGCCTTGCTTTTTGGGAAAGGCCCGACCAGGTCCATTGCTACCCACTCAAATGGCACACCTACGACTGGTAACGAGACGAGGGGGGCCTTCCGTACCCCGGCCGGGGCTGCATGTTGGCAGTCCGGGCACGACGCACAATACTCTTTAACCTCACGGTGGACGCCGGGCCAGAAGAACCTGGCCAGGACCCTGGCCACAGTTTTTTCCTGCCCTAAATGGCCGGCAGCTGGGATGTCATGTGCAAGCTTCAGGACAGCCTGACGATGGATGCGAGGGACCACGAGTTGGGTCCGGACCTCTTGGGTCTGGGGGTCTCGGTCAAGGCGGTAGAGCCGCTTGTGGTTGAGTTCAAACCTGGGCCATTGAGTGGTGCGCTGCGCCTCCACGACCTCACCATCCACCCAGGTCAGCTGCTCATAGGCAAACCGGAGCGTAGGATCCTCCCTTTGATCTCGGCTAAAGTCCACCAGGTCAGGAGGGGGACCCGCCATTTCCAGGCCATCCTGCCCGGGGGTGGGGCCTGGGTCAGCTCCAGGGTCGGAGCTCAAGTCAGGTCCTGTCTTCTTCTCAGGCAGGGCTCCCTCGAACGCCTCTTTGGTAGGTAGGGATTGGAGCACCTCGATGAAGTCTGGCCAGTCACAGCCCAGGATCGCTGGATAGGCGAGGGATGACGCCACCGCCACATTCATTAACTGAGTTACTCCATGCACTGTGATGGGGACCCGCACCGTGGGGTATGATTTTACGTCTCTATGGATACACTGAATCCGCACTTCCCCGACGATCCGCTTGGTGTTGGAGAAGAGCGCCTGGCGGACAAGGGTCTGCCCACAGCCCGAATCGACTAGACCCACCACGGGAACTCCAGCAACTTCCATGGGAGCTGTCAGTTTGGCCACGGAGGGCAGACGGGCCCATCGCTCCCCGGCGCACACCAGGCCAAAGTTGCAGTCCATTGCAGAACAGCCCCGTTGCAGATGCCCATACTCACCACATTGGAAACAATGTCCTACCTCTGGGCGCGCCGGCCGCGTGGGGGCACCAGTGGAGCCGCAGAGTGGGCTGGGGCCTGGTGGTTGGATTAAGTGTCCAGGGCCGGAGAGTGGTGTTGACTCGGGCTGTCGGGAAAACTCGGTCCTGCCGCCTTCTGGTCGTCTGGTACGGTGGGGCGTGTTGGTTTTGGAGGTGGGCCCCCTCCGTTCAAGTTTCTGTGCCTTGGGTCCAGGGTTTGGGGGGGCGGGCGGCCGGTCCTGTTGGGGCCTCAGTCTCGAGAAAGTCCTCCATAAGCGCGACAGCCGTGCTCAGACTTTGTGGCCGGTGCCGTAACACCCAAGCCCTCCCCTGGGGTGGGAGGATGTGCACGAATTGTTCGAGGATGACCTGTTCCATCACCTCAGCTGTGGCTTGACGCTCGGGTTGGAGCCATCGGGTACCCGCGTCCTTCGGTTCCTGGGCCACCAGGGTCTGGCGCCCGGTGGGTAGACCTTTTCCCGAAACCGTCGCCGAAAGGTTTCTGGGGTAATGTCGAAGGCATCCAAGATAGCTGCTTTCACTCGAGCATAAGTGTGGGCCTCGTCATCTGGGAGCCCACAATAAGCCTTCTGGGCTAGCCCTGTCAGATATGGGGCGAGGAGTGTCGCCCATTGGTCAGGCGCCCAACCAGCCACTGAGGCAACCCGCTCGAAGGTCACTAGGTAGGCTTCTGGGTCATCCTCAGGCCCCATCTTGGCCAGACGAATCGGTGGGGCGGGAGGGGTCGGGGTGGCTGCCCGCTCCAGTTGAGCACCGCCATGGCCCGGCCACAGGGTTGCAAGCTGCTGGAAGCACTGGGTTTGTTGTTCCTGGTGCTGGGCCCCCAGGGTTTGAAGCAACTGCTGCTGGTGGGCACCCAGCTGCTGCACGAATTGGTGCTGCTGCTGTTGCTGGCTCTCACCCAGGAACTTGATAAGCCTTTCCATCTCCATCTTTCCAGTAGGGGAGCTTCAGAGGCACCCTCGCACTAACCCCTTTCGGCAGGGATTGGGATCGCCTGCCGCATTCTCCACCACTTGTGACAGGTTTTGGTCAGTCCTCCGAGCCCCTAGGGGTGATGTAGGGCTATGGTCTCACCGGCAGGCCTCAGCCACACCTTCCGGGCATTGGGGAATTAGCGGGGAAGGTGTGCCGGCCGGAATCTGTAGCGTGCCCCTCAGGCAGGGGAGCGCCGGCACGAGTCAGCAGCGCGCCCCTCAGGCAGGGGACCGGGGTAGGGGAACGCAGGCCCACCCAACTCCACTGCGTTCCAGCCCAGGGCCCTGACAGTGGCGGGAGGCGAAAGTCCTGCCGCTGGGTCAGCGGGGCTGTCCGCGCCCGCTGACCAAACACACCCACCCCACGGTGCAGTTCGGCCCCTGGGCTACTTCCTACCCGGTCTCCCAGGTGGGTCGCTCCGGTCCCTCCATCTCGTCCGGGTATTCCACTGCGGGCAGCTCAGGTCCCTCCATCTTGTTCGAGTATTCCGCTGCGGGCCACTCCCGCTCCCCCTCTGTATCGGACTCACGCGGGCCCGGGCTGCAGTCAGGCCCCTCCAGGTCCTCTGGGTATTCAGCGGCTGGCAGTCCTGGTTGCCACAGGCCTTCCTCCCGGTCAGGCTCCTCCTTGCCCAGGGCTTCGCCTAGGTCATCAGCAGGATCGCGAGGGAGCAGCCTGTGTCTGTCTCCCTCCCTGGCGCTTCCTTCACTGGGCAGAGGGCCCCGCCCTTTGTACTTCCTGTCCCACCCTTCCCCTTCCAGGGATTGGCGGAAGCTTGGTCTGGCCCCGCCCACTCAGGCTGAGAGGGTGGCTCTTAACCCTCTGGTTCGGAGGGGAGCCACCCTGGCTCCCTACAGGCTGTAACGGCTCCTGGGCTGGAGCCTCTGCCGAGTGTCCTTCCTCCTAGTGTCCTTCCTCCTCGGCAGTCAGCCCTGACTGAGCAGCTCTGCAGGCTTTTTGTGGGGAACTCCTCCCAAGGATGTGGGGCAGCAGGGAGAGATTGCACTACACTACTTGTATGAGATTAATTGAAAAATACTGTTTTCTTTTGTTTATCTTTTTTCACAGTGAAAATATTTGTAATAAAAATAATGATGTCAAGTGATCACAGTACACTTTGTATTCTGTGTTGTAATTGAAACCAATACATCTGAAAATGTAGAAAAATATCCAAAATATTTATAATAAATTTAAATTGGTATTCTATTATCGTTTAATAGAACAATTAAAACTTTGATTAATCATGACTATTTTTTTAAAATCTAGTTGATTTGTTTTGCGTTAATCACATGCATTAACTGTGATTAATTGACAGCCTGAGTTGGAACAAAATGTTCTGACTTTTTTGACCTTTTTTTTCTGGCTGAAACTATTCGCCGAATTCACAAATAGTTTCGGTCATTCCATAACTGCATTTTTGGGCCAATAAACTATTTGTCTGAAAATTTTTTCCCAGTTCTATCAGATAGCACTATCCCCACACTGCCTCAACGAGGGAGCTTCACACCATACGTGTCAAAGCTGCTGTGTACAAAAGAAGGAATATAGACAACAGCAACGAGGGAAAAGGGACCCCACTCCATGCAGCATGCTTCCCTATAGAGAGTGGCAAAAGGAATGCAGAAAAATGAGGTGGAGTCACAATGAGATGTGCAGAAATTAATACTATCAAGGCCATTTTCTAACGTGGAGCTCCTGTGTGCCCAGAATTACTGATATACTGTGTTTCTGGTGGTGGTTGTATTTTGAGTATGCTGATGAAGTAGGATTGCAAGGGGTTAGTAGACTTTATCATGATAGAGCATGCCTCCTCCTCCGAAGCAAGTTTGTGAATAGATGCATGTCTCTGAAGCTTGCTTTTCCATAATAATGAGTAATAGCTTTAGATTGGGTTTTTGGTCTGCTGTGCCCTGCCTTTCCGCAATGTGGATTGTGCCTTTCTTTGAGGGAATGGTACATTTAGGGCATGTCTACACTTATCTCCAGAGCAATTGATCCAGCAGGGTTCAATTTATCACGTCTAGTGAAAATGCGATAAATAGACCGCCGAGCGCTCTCCCGTCGACTCCAGTACTCTATCGGAGCGAGAAGCGTAGGTGGAGTCAACGGGAGAGCGTCAGCTGTCGACCTACCACAGTGAAGACACCGCAGTAGATAGCTCTAAGTATGTCGACTTCAGCTACACATTTTTTATAGCTGAAATTGCTTAACTTAAACAAACTTAGCTCCCAGTGTAGACCAGGCCCTAAGTTCACATCCAACTTTCTAATGCATCTCAAAGTCTTATTTACATTAGAAGCCCATAGAAACTGCACGTCTGAAAATGATTTAAGGGTATTCTTTTTCACTGATGTCAGTTAAAACAAGAAAGAAATAAAAAGGGAAAACATTAATATTACAGGTAATTTAGTCTATCCCAATACCAGTGCAGAATTATTCCCTTATGTATATTTGCTAGTGCTGTGCATTAAAGTACGTTTTTTTAAAAAGCTTTAAAACAGCATTATCATGTAAAATATTTTCAAGATGTGATTTAAGTAAAAAAGTGGGTGACACTCTGAAGTATATTTAATGCATGTGTCAAGTAAAATAAATTAAATATTTTGCTACTGAGACAATTTTTTCACTGTCTAAATACAGGTGGTGATGATGATGATTATTGCATTTATCCCAAAGGATCCAAAAGCATTGTATATATGCTATGAACCACCCCTAGGACCGAATCCTGCAAACACTTAGGCACATTCTTAATGTTATGATTGTAATAATATTGTCTAATAACATTGTCAGTTGTAGTCCTGTTGGCTTCAACTAGCTCTGTGGTGTGCAGTGGCACATACCACTCTTCAAAATAGTGGAGGGAGTGGGTGCTAATAAAGTATTCGTACAGCTTGTTTAAAGACATTGGAAGTAAGAAAAATGAAATTACAGGTCTTTATTTAGTAACAGTTAACTTGGTTTAGAAATTACTTTCTTCAGCTGATATACATTTATTTCTACAGAAGGGGGCAGCAAAAACTTAGGACAGCATCTACTGTACTTCATTGTGTTGTACTTTCACAAAGACACTGCCAGCTGTACTAAACCTATTAAGGTTCCTAAACAGATGAGTTAGTACAGACCATGGTTTCTGAGAAGAGAAATATGAGGAGAAAAGGATCAGCACAAGATAGTCTTCAGTTTAAGATTATTAAATATACATTTCTACAGTTACAGCAGCACAATAGAAAAATGAAGTAAATTTTGATAGGCAAGGATTGTTTTGTACCGTATGTTTGTACATTGCCTAACACAATGGAGCATTGACCTCACCGTGGCCTCTAGGCCCTGTTGTAATACAATTAATTAATAATAGAGCAGTGAGAGGTTCAAAACATTATCAGGGGAACTTGATGATGTCAGGTATTGGTAATGGGATATATAGAGATATCCTTTCACCTCTGAGTCACTCTTGCAAATCTTGCACCTTTGCATTGCCCAAAGGAGAGAATTTCAGTCTCCGGTATATTTTATGAATCTCAACTCTGCAGAGAAATATACAAAAAGGAAAACATTCCATGTGTCTGTGTAAATGTTGTAGTATTTCATCAGTTGTATCAGACTTTATGGATAGTGCATATTAGAACAAAATCATTTTGGAAGGGACTTTTACTTAGATTGTTGTAAGATCTTTGTGGCCTGGACTGTCCTTCTGTTCTGTGTTTGTATAGAGCATAGCACCATAGGGGCCTGGTCCATGACTGGGGCTCCTAGCCACTACTGAAATAATAATAATTAATAAATTTAACATGAGGCCAAATCCTAAAGTCCTTAGTGAGGCAGAACTCTCATTGACTCAAGCAGGGAACTCAGAATTTGGCCCATGATTAGGATTATGCAAAT
Organism: Eretmochelys imbricata; assembly: GCF_965152235.1. NCBI lineage: Eukaryota > Metazoa > Chordata > Testudines > Cheloniidae > Eretmochelys > Eretmochelys imbricata. The sequence goes on along the minus strand of NC_135578.1, from coordinate 38,148,401 downwards.
ATCAAATACTTTGGGGGTAATGTTATGAGTAAAATGAAAGGAATCTTGAAAACAGTGTGTAAAAGCTATCCCTGACCTTCGTGTGTTTGATAATGTGCCCGCTACATTCAACCTATTGAGATCACAAAACATGGTTACAATTAGTGTTAACAATTGTGAGTAAGCTCTATGTTTAAGAGGCTGAAGGGTTCCCTTCACTGTGGCAGGATACAAAGTAGGAGAGGATAGCATGGTCTCAGAGTACTAAATTAAGGTGATAAGCTTGATGACAGATGAAATCATTTTACTGGTTTCATGGATAAAAAGTCATAGAATTATAAAATACAGATGAAAGAGCTGTTCAGTCATCTAGCACTTAGTATTCCTTCTGTTACTGTTCAGTAGGAGCTTTGACTTCAATGGAGCATAACCATCCATCTAGCAACGAAGAGTATTTCCTATTTTTTCTATTGTTTTTGTGGAGTTTAGTCTCCGGAGATGGGGCTTGTACCACATCTCTTGCAAGACTATACCACAGTCCCAACTCACTAAACTGCCTGGACAAGTGCAAGTCCTCCTTCAAGATAATGCTTATGAGAAATTAATTACATAAATGTGTTAATTCATTGTTGTAAGCATCAAGGTAGAAGTGCATCCTGTTTATCCCTCTCCTCTACCCTTTATATGTGGCTTGTTGTCTTGGATCCTATTTGGTACCTGGTTCTCTGTGGGCATGTTCCTGAAGATGGTGTGGGTCTGGGTGGACACAAGGGTATCCCACACTGAGCCATTTGTAGGGCTGGGCCCTGAGATTGTAAACACCTCGTGGCAGGGACTGTATCATTCCCTTTATGTGAACGGTGCCTAATATATTGTTGGTTTGTCTGAGGGCAGAACTTAAACATGTGTGGTGATTGATGCATTTTTTAGTAGAAGGGGAATTCTGAAAGCAGTTTCTTAAATTATCTATACAGGTACAATAAAAGCACGAGACCAAGTCAAGAAGTAAAACGGTGTGTATTGCATCATTTCTGTATAAAGAACCCTACTGCTATCAGCTGAGACGTCCCATCTTTAAAGAACAATCCTGAAAATGACACTTTCCAAAACACTCCATTTGTCATTCATTATCTAGGGCCCTTGTGTACTAACTACATTATTGAATAATACGGCATGTTAATGATGCAACACTCATAGGAGCTCTAAGTTCATGGATGAAACAGGAGATGTCAGTACATGAAATTACATCCTTCCAGACAAAGTTAAAATGTAAAAACATCAAAACTTAAATGAGCCTGCATGTACCTCACCATTTTTCACTGATGGAATTTATTTTTTTTTCTCCTTTCGTATACTTTCTATTTTGGCTGCTGGGCTCTGGATTTATTAGACCTTTTGGCAACATTTACAATTGTAGTATTACACAATTTTGTCTTGTATATTTGGCTTGATATTTTTCTGCATTAAAGTTGCAATTTTTAAAAATATTATTATAATAAAGAGTGCAAATGCTTTTATGAGCCTGTCCACAGAAAAGTGTAAAAGTTGTTAGCTTTAATGAGTCTAACAGACTTGGAAAAGATTGTAATATGTTGCGTCAAGTATGACTTCTAGTCTTCTAGTGGTGAGGGAACGAACGCTTAAAGAAATACTTTCATTTATCATTTGTGCAGAAAAACAGAAATTACAGAATGACTATAAATCTTGTACAGGAGTAATGGGCTAATGGTAAATATTATGTAATCTGAGGTGTGGGATTTTGAGACATTAACAGGAAGGCAGGCTGTTTGGTCATGAAAGAGCACTTGTTTCACCTTACAAAACATCCCTTGAAAAAATATTGTGACACTTGCAGCATCCTGTGCACTCCTGTGCCCAGTTTTTCATATATATATTAAGAAAGTAGGTGGGCAAGATTAGCAACCCAGAGCGCAGGAGAAAGCAACAACAGTACTTTTTCAAATTGTATATTTCAATCCCAAAGTAGATTTGGAGTGGTTGATCCACAAAGATGGAACACTGAAGACAATCAGGTGGGTGAAAAGGAGGCTTTCCAGGTTGCTGCAGGGGCTAAAATGGCCCTCAGTGTGAGCAGTCCAGACTCTAGGTGCTATGGCTAGTTCAGCTCTCACTTCAACTCACATCTGCCTGTCCCTTCCCCTAGCATGCTCCCTATACTAGGACTTACAAGAGGGCTCTGGATAAAGCTGGCCCCGGGGCTCCCTTCCTCAGCAGTCCCCCCTGAGTCAGGGGTATTTATAGTACAAGTCATGAACAGATAGTTGGCTGTGAATTTTTGTTTATTGCCCATGACCTGTCCATGACTTTTACTAAAAATACCTGTGACTAAATCATAGCCTTAATTATAGATACTGTAAAAACGTACAGCACAGCTTTTCTAGAACTTTATATTTAGAGGATACAATGTAGGTCTCAGTATGTCTTGTTGGTGATTCTGCCTGTCTGCCTTTTCCTCGCAAGTCAGTGGCTCTATACCCCCTGTGTTTGAAATTCAAGTGCTGAAATTCAAAAATTAACTAGAAAAAATGCAAGATAATACAGGAGAATAGTCCAAAACATACACATTTAATGGGAGGAAGAAACCTATGATGTAGTGATGGTGAAAGAGAGGGTGTGAGAATGGCCAGCAAATTAGACATGAGTTTGCAATAGAGCATGGAATCAAACAAGGCCAGAAAATGCAAATATGGGTTACACACAGAAGACAATCGTCTCCTTGGCTACAGCTCTAGTGAAACCACATTTGGAATATCTTATTCAGGCAGGCATCTTATTATCAGAAAAATATTGACAACTTGGAAGGCATTCAGAGTAGAGCAACAAAACTGGGTAGCAGGCAGGAGGGGCAGATTTATGAGGAAAGGTTAAAACAGCTGAACACATTTTGGTTAGCCAAGTGTAATAAAGACACAATACTCTGCAGCTACACTAAGGAAATAGAGTTCATTAGCAGACAAAAAAAAAAAAAGGAATACAACAAGGCCTAATAGGATAAATTAGGAAAGAGAGAAAATGGGAGTTGAATTAAGTAAGAAAAATAAATTCCTGACAGAGCTCTCTCTTACCCTGTTGAATATAATTTCCCAAGGGAAGTTGTGG